>NC_052619.1:44371778-44971778 GCF_016545825.1 Eucalyptus grandis
TTCGGGCCTAAGTGGAATTTTTTTAGTATTTAAATATTAATTTTCGGAATTAAATTAAATAATTATTTATTTTCTGAAAATTCAACGAGATGGTCCGGGACCGGAATTTTATGCTGGTGACTGTGGTGAAGTCCGTTTATTTAATTGGGCTTTATTTTGTGCTAAATTGAATTTTTAATATTAATTATTTAATTTTCGAAATTAATTAATTAATTATTTATTTTCCGAAAATTCAACTGGGATGGCCCGTGACCGGAAATTTATGCTGGTGATTGTGGTGCAGTCCGTTTATTTAATTGGGCCTTATTTTGAGCTAAATGGAATTTTAAATATTTAATAATTAATTTTCGAAATTAATTAATTAATTAATTAATTAATTATTTTTCGGAAATTAAGATTGAGATGGCCGACGACCGAAATCTCGTGCTGATTGTCGTGGCGCAGTCCGTTTATTTATTTGAGCTTTAATTTGTGCCAAATTGATTTAATTGTGGATATTTAGGATATGTTTCTAAATTGATTATTTGGGTAAATTGAGTATGAATTAAGGTTGTGGATAATTACTTTAGAAATGTGATGAATCATCATGAAAGGCACGTGGCTCGGTGAATAGTACATCATTTCGGAGAATGCACGTGGCTCGGCGATTTGGTATATCGCTCGAAGAATGCACGTGGCTCGATGATTAGTACGTCACCTTGGAGAATGCACGGGGCTTGATGATTAGATATATCGCCTCGGAGAATGCACATGGCTCGGTGACGAAGCATGTCGCCTTGGAGAATGCATGTGGCTCGGTGATTAAGTGTGGCATCTTGAAAGAGACACGCGGGCTCGGTGGTCGATGCATTACCTCGGAGAATGCACGTGGTCTCAATGAGTAAATTTGGCATCTTGAAGAGACACGTGGGCTCGATGACTTGATGCATCGCCTCGGAGAATGCACGTGGGCTCGCTGATTCAGAATGGCATTTTAAAGGGCACGTGGGCTCGGTAAATTAATGCATTACCTCGGAGAATGCACGTGGCTCGATGATCGGTTCCATCACCTCGGAGAATGCACGTGGCTCGGTGATAAGAGATATCGCCTCGGAGAATGCACGTGGCTCGGTGATTGGTTCTATTAGTTATGACTGTATAGCAATGACTAGAATGACCTAGAGATGGTTCGGCTAACATGTAATCGACTAGGTCGATTGATCATTGCTTTGATTTGACGTCGTGAACTCATTAATTGAATGAGAATGACCGTGAGTGGTCTTGTTGGCTTGTAATCGACTAGGTCGATTTGATTGATGCTTCGATCTGTGATGTGATTGCTTGGGTGTCTATTTGACCTGTGCTAACATGCAGGTGGGATCTGAGGCCAAGGTACGTCTTCTGCCCTATGCGTGTATAGGCAGTCTATAGTATAATGGTTTACTAATCGGGCTTAGTGGGGTAGAACTCGCTGAGACATAGTCTCATCCCAGTTTGGGGAAAACATTTCAGGACCCCGGTGAGAAGCTGAAGAGGAGGAGTCTGAGAAGGAGAACTCGGAGGTGAAACCTGAGGAGAAGGATTTTTGAAAGAAGAAGATAATACTGAGAGGAGTCTTAAATATAATCCGGATGGACTGAGATTCTATCTTCTTTTGAGATCTCTAATTTGATGTGAATAGAAATAGAGTAAAAAGTTGTGAAGTACTCTGGTTTGTGTTTTGTATAAAAGTTTGGTTATAAGTTTCAATATGAAAAATATGGCCCTGCTTTTCTATCCCATTGTTTTATTGTCTGGGGATTTATAATTGCTTCCGCATGTGCTTAAAGAAAGAAAGGGTCGGCGATATATAGTCCTGGGATATCGCATATTAAAATCGACCAAGAGAAGGATGCGTGCGTGCCTGAGGATCGGGGCGTGACATCCAGTTTAAGTGGTATCAGAGCAAAGTTCAAGATTGGAGTGATAAGGAGCGATGGTTTATGGGATAGTTAGTAGGAAAGGCCTTTAAATTCATGCTGGTGCATGTCTGTGTTAGCTGAATGCTAGAATTGATTGTCGTGTGAGGATCGCTCATCTTCTAATCTAGTGTGGATGTAGAAGACGGGTTTCAGTGTAAAGAATGAACCATGAGCGAGCAGAAGCTGAAGAGGACAATGTCCTCTGTGACTCGGGATGATGCACTGACAAAGGTCGGTACCCGAGGTGGTTGAGGCAGAGTGTCGGCTCTGGCCAGCTCGAGTGTAAGAGTACCACCGCAGGTTGGTACTAGTGTAGTAGCGTCAAATGATCCTAAGTTCGATAGGATCGTTCTTATGCTAGTGTTCCTTGGGAATTGGATGAGCCAGGAGGCTCAGGATCAAGCTGCTGTTGTTGTCGCTATCACTACCGCCGTTGTCGCCTCACCTGCTGAGATCTAGAGTGGAGATGTGATCCGGGAGCGAGTCATTGCATTCGAGCCGAGGTATAGATCCAGTTCAGGCAGAAAAGGAAATCGGTCAGGGAAAAGACCGAGGTCGAGAGAAAAGTATTCTATTCCACTCACGAGGAAGGGTGGGGTTGTCACGCCCCGACCCTCAGGCACGCTCACATCCCTTACTTTTGGTCGATTTTAAAATGCGATATTCCAGGACTATGTATCGCCGACCCTTTCATTTATATATGCACATGCGGAAGCAGTTATAATTCCCCAGACAATAAAACAATGGGATAGAAAAGCAGGCCATACATTTTTCATACTGAAAATTCACAATTACAACTTTTTACATGCAAACAAGGACCGACAAGACAGACAGGATTTTGGTCCTCATTCGGGTCGTACTCGATGTCATACTCGGGGTCCTCCTCCACGTACTCCTCTTTGGGTTCCTCAACGGGGATCTCCTCATCGATTCATGCTCCTTAGGCTCCTCATCCAGTCCCGAAATGGTTATTCAATAACCACTGAGACCACGTCTCAGCAAGTTCTACTTCCTAAGACCCGATTAGTAAACTAATACACCTTAGGGCTGCCTACGCACAACATGAGTTAGAAGACTTACCTTAGCCTTAGATTCCACCTGCATATTAGTACAGATCGAATAGGCACACAAGCAATCACATCACAGATCGAAGCATCGATCTAATCGACTTAGTCGATTTCACATCAGGAAGACCACTCACGATCATCTCCCTTCAATCATTCACTTCACAATATCAAACCAAGGCAATGAATCACATCAAGTCACACTCAGATCGAATCCTCGATCAATCGACCTAGTCGATTACAAGCCAGTCAGAGCATCTCATGGTCATTTCCAATCAATCGGTCCATTCACAACATCAGATCAAGCAATGATCAATCGACCTAGTCGATTACATGTCATCACGACCCATACTTGGTCGGCACATTCAATACTATCTATAAGTCCGACCATAGTCCAGGACTGCTCACTCTAAGCGATATATAGATAGTATAGCTCGCACTAAGCCGATAGGGTTAAGGTATATCGCTCGCTAAGCCGACATATCGCCCGTAGGCCGATATAGTATACCGGTATATCGCTCTCGCTAAGCCGACATATCACCCGCAAGCGATATAGTATACCCCGATGCTCACACCGAGCCGATAAAGTGTCTCGCTCGCGCTAAGTGACATATCGCCCGTAGGCCGATATAGTACACCCGCATATCGCTTCTCGCTAAGCCGACATATCGAGCCCGTAGGATGATATAGTATACTATCCGACCTTTCGATCCATTTCATCTGTTATCCTTCTCGATAAAATAGCCGTGTGTGGGAACACGGTCGGCCTTAGCCAAAATATGATATTTTCCTTTCCACAACTCCCACATTTTCGTAGTCCACCAAAACACTTTTAGTCTTTGTCAACCGACACCCTAGGTTATTTTCCAATTATTAATCAAAGATTATTCCATTAAAGAATAATTCCCAATTTCACAAATAACTCAATTCAGCACAACATAAAGCTCAATTAAATAAATGAACTGCGCCACGACAATCAGCACCAAATTCCGGTCGCTAGCCATCCCAGTTGAATTTTCGGAAAATAAATAATTAAACAATTAATTTCGAAGATTAAATAAATACATACAATAAATTTGATTTAGCATAATATAAAGCTCAATTAAATAAATAGACTGCACCACGATCATCAGCATAAAATTTCGGTCACTGGCCATCTCAACTTTAATTTCCGAAAATAAATAATTAATTAATTAATTTCGAGAATTAAATCATTAATATTCAAAACTCAATTTAGCTCAAAATAAAGCCCGATTAAATAAACGGACTTCACCACGGTCATCAGCATAATATTCCGGTTCCGGACCATCTCAGCTTGAATTTTCGGAAAATAAATAATTATTTAATTTAATTCCGAAAAATAATATTAAAATACCAAAATCTCACTTATGCCCGAATTGCCTAATTAACACCCAATAAGGGTCGGGAAAAATCCACGAAGCATCCAATAAATACTACATGCAATTCTCTATCTAATTACACTAATCACACCACTAATATACAAAGCAATTAACTAATAATCACTAATCAATTCTAATCTAACAACCTAATTACACTTAATTAACACTAATCAATCTTTAAGTATAATTAGCAAACTAAGAAGGCATTAGTGAGTAAAACTCACTCAAACGGCGGGCTCGATGCGAGGATCAACTTTCCTCAAAGCGGGCCGAGCATCCGGCTCGGGAAGGCGGCCAAAACGGGCCAAACAGTTCTTGCCGCAAACCCATTTTCCGACTTCCGATCGCTGCTGGAAGGGCCGGATCGGGGCTGATTCGAGCTAGCCAAGGCCGGTGGAGGGCGAGGGGACTTCGACGGCTCGAAGTGGCGGCGCACGGTGGCGGAGGTGGCCGAACAGTGGCCGTGATGGCCAAAACGAAGCTGAACAGAGGCGGAACAGGGGTTGGGTCGCACAAACGAGGACGGCAGCGCGAGCGTGAGGCGGCGGAGCGCGCGACGTCGCGCGGGCGGCGGTGCGTGCGGCCGGTGCGGCGGTCAGGCACTGGTCGCGGCTCCTTCCGGCGACGCCGGACGCCGCTTTACTTTCGCTGTCTTCGGTTCGCACCAGCAAGAGGAGGGAGAGAGAGAGGGCGGAGGGTGCGCAGACGGCCGCGGAGCAGTGGCGGCGGCTCCGACTTCGGTGGGCGGTGAGAGGCGGCGACGATTCCGACTTCAGCAGATCTCCAGCAGCTGCTGAGGTCTTCTTCGGGTTGCTGGTTCTTCGCGCAATAAGGAGAGATGGGGGAGGAGTTCCGTCGATGAAGGAGAGAGGAAGAAGAAGAGAAAACCAATTTCTCTCCCCCCTTTGGTCTTCGAACGGGGCCCACCAAGAGGCTGTCATCCACCCACCTTTTCAAGCCCCAAAATAACCCTTCTAGAAGACTTTAGGTAATTTAAAATATTGGGTCTATGGGCATACGAATTTGCTAGGGTTTCTTTCCAAATTGAACCTTAATCCCACTTGAATCAAATCAATTTGACCCCTATAATTTCATTCAATAGTTCATCGATCAAATTGGTACTTTTCCTTACCAATATAGCCCACTTGTATCCCGAATTCACAATCTCTGGCTTCAACTGAACAAAAATGGCCATATTTATCCAATCGAAATTAGAACTCGAAAATCTGGATGTCACAGGGGTAATCAAGTCAGCACCGAGTTAAATAGATCAGGTTGTTTCCGGACGTGATAATGGAGATCAGTCTTATGTCCTTCCTAGGACGCGAAATTGTTTGGAGTATAGCCAACATGGACATCTGGTCGGGAGTGGTCCTAGCAGACTGATGGGGCAACCAGAAAGAGTGCATGCTTTCACCTGATAGAAGATAGAAGACGCACCAGATAGGTATCGGAATTGTAGAAGGAAGCATGGATAAATCCAATGTCTGAATATGACTAGAACCTATTGTGATGATGACCAGCATGGCCATCAGGTGAAGGACTGTCAATGGAAGTCTAAGGTAGCATAGACATCGCTACTGTGACCTGAACACCACTAGGATGGCGAAAGGAATGGGAGTAGAATTGACCTTTCACCGATCGGAGAAAGAATGTGTTGGAGGTGATTGTATCAAAGCAGCGCAGCAGATCTTTGTGCTAAATTGGTATAACTTAAATTGTTGACGTAAAAGTGAAAGAGAGGGAATCATTAGCAATAGTTGTGCTCGATTAGTTGCTGACGTGTGAATTTGATGCCACATGAATAGTGTGGGCTTATGAAGCATATTGTGATAATGAATCATGGTTATGGAATAATCCAGTTTAGTCTATTAGTTTGCGAAAATGTCGAGATTATTAAGAGTTGAAAGGAATTTTCGATTTCATTAATCTCGTTGGCTAAAGATAATCCGTTTGTTAGACGAAGGTTGCCGAGATTGATTTGACAACTGTAGTGGATGTGTCAGTTGAGAAATAGAATGTGAAGAAGGTGGCCATGATACAGAAAATTTCTAAGATGGTTCCAAAAGAATTGCCAGGGTTACCGCCAGAAAGAGAGATAGAATTTGTAATTGAACTAGCACCAGGATAGAGCCACTCTCGAAGGCTGCTTATCAACTGTTGTTGTCTGAATTGGTAGAATTGAAGATGCAGATGTGAAGATTGATAAATGAGGAATTCATGTATATCAGTGCATCACTTTTGGGAATCATCAGTTTTGTTTGTGAGAAGAAGAAAGATGGTTTGTTACGAGTCTGCATCGACCGTCGTCAACTCAATTAGGTGAAGATCAAGGACAAGTGTTCTTTGCCATAGATCAATGAATGGTGTGACTAGTTATCAAGAGTATCGATGTTTTCAAGGATCAACTTGAGAACAAGATGTCGTCAGTTATGAACCAGGAAGGAGGTTATATGAAAGACAGCTGTTCGTACTCGATAAGGTCTTTACGAGAGTATTGTAAGATCGTTGGTCTGATAAACACTCTAGCTACTGTCATGAATTTGGCAAACCGAGTGTGCAAGGAATATCTAGGTCAGTTGTGATCGTGTCGTGTAATGATATTCCGGTGTATTCGAAGAATGCTAAAGAACACAAGAGATGTCTGAGAATGGTGAAGGAATTTCCATGAACCCGGTCAAGACTGAATCAGTTATCAGTGGACCAAGACCGACAGCAATATCAAAGATCAGAAGTTTTTCTTTGGGTTTAGCAGGGTATTACGAAGGTTTATGAAAGGGTTCTCAGTGTTAGCAGCTCGACTCCTGAAAGATGAAGAAAAGTTCGTGTGGACAGATCAGTGCAAGTGTAAGTTCCAAGGGCTTAAGGAAAAGCTGGCTTTCAGATTTCTGATGATGGGACACTAAGGTTCCGTGGACGTTTAATTGTACCTAACGATGTAGAACTTAGAGAAGATGTTTTATCCGAATTGCATCGTGGTAGTTACAGCGTTCATCCTGGAAGCACTAAGATGTATCAAAATCTGCGTCAACACTACTGGTGATCAGGTATGAAGACGGACATTGCTAAGCATGTGGCTAAGTGTTTGACTTATCAGCAAGTAAAAGCCCAGCATTGCAAGCCGGGAGAATTTCTGCAACCTCTCGCGATCCTAGAGTGGAAATGGGAGCATATCACGATGGATTTCGTGATTGGACTACCAAGGAGTCAAAGGGGGAATGATTCGATTTGGGTAGTAGTCGACAGGCTGACAAAGTCGGCTCACTTTATTGCAGTTCGAAAGGACCTCAATCTTGATAGGCACGCAGACCTGTATGTGCGTCAAGTGGTTCGAATGCATGGAGTGCCGGTTACGATAATATCCGATAGAGACCCGAGATTTACCGCTGCTTTTTGGAAGAGCTTGCAGAGTGCTTTAGGTACAAAGCTTCACTACAGTACAGCGTATAATCCTCAGACGGATGGCCAGTCTGAAAGGACAATTCAGACTCTTGAAGACATGCTGAGAGCGTGTGTAATAAACTTCAAATGAAGTTGGGAAGATCAGTTTCATCTGGTGGAATTCGCCTACAACAACAGTTACCAGCAAAGTATCAAGATGGCTCCTTTTGAAGCGTTGTATGGCAGAGCGTGCAGAACTCCAGTATGTTGGGATGAAGTCGGGGAAAGGAAAATCGCAGGCCCAGAGTTGGTTCAGTAGTCAGTAGATGCCGTGGCAGTAATCAGAGACAGATTAAAGACAACGCAGAGCGGGCAGAAAAGTTAGGCAGGTAAGCGTCGAAGGTCTTTGGAATTCCAAGTTGGTGATCACGTTTTTCTGAAAGTGTCACCAATGAGGGGAACTTCGCGCTTTGGTAAGAAAGGCAAATTGAGTCCGAGGTACGTAGGTCCGTTTGAGATTCTTGAAAGAATCGGAAACCTAGCGTATCGTCTTGCGTTGTCGCCAAGATTGGCGCAAGTGCATGACGTCTTTCACATGTCGATGTTAACGAAGTACGAGCCTGACCCGACCCACGTACTCAATTTCGAGGAATTGGACGTGGATGACCGTGTGTCATACGTGGAAACCCCGGTTCAGATTGTCGATCGTAAAGAGCAAGTTCTGCGTACAAAGACCATTCCGTTGGTCAAAGTGGTCTGGCAACACCACGGTACTAAAGGAGCGACTTGGGAGACTGAAGAGTCGATGAGATAGTTGTACCCCGCCTTTTTGAGGAAAGTGTGCAAAGGTTTAAATTTCGAGGACGAAATTTTTATAAAATGGGAAGAGTTGTGACATCCTGAAATTCGACCCCGTTTCGATAAAGTGAAATGGGCATGTCGTCAACGTGCCTATGGTCCTTTTTCTCTGAGCTGATCACTCACGAGTTAACTAACCTATTGGGTAAAGCCGTTAAGGGATGTATCAGCTGTAAAATCCCTAAAAGCTACCTAATTGGTTGGATTTGGCTAAAATCACGTCTGATCGATTTTTAACCACGAAATTGAACTCGATTTCGGGAATCGAATTTTAAGCGCGTCATAATTCTTATTTTTAGGATCCTGTCTCATTGTTCGTCAATTTATTGACGAGTCCGAAATTTCAAGAAAGAAATTATCGGAAGAAAATTGAAGCCCGAAAGGAAATAAAAAGGAAAGAGAAAAGAAAATAAAGTAAGAATAATTATATTAGTTTTACTTTATTTTCCCCTCTCTCTTCTTTCCTCTTCTTCTTTTCTTTCTTTTTATTTCTCGTCTCTTTTCTCTCTCTCTTCTCTCCCCTCTCCCTTTTCCCTCGTGCGATTTCCCCCACCGCCTACCTTCTCTCTCTCTTTTCCCTCTTTGACCGGTCAATACCTATCCTCTCTCTCTCTCTCTTTCTTTTCTTCTTCTTCCTCCCCGTGCGTCCGAAGAAGCGAACGGAACTAGAAGCTGCAGCTCGCCGTCGCTGCTCCGTCGCCGCTCGTCCCGCCGCCGCACCGCATGCTCGCGCCCGCGCCCGTGCGCGCGCCGCTCGCCGCCGTGCGCCGCCAGCTCGTCCCTCGCGCCAGGCGTTCCCCTGTGCGACCCAGCCGCTGCCTAGCCTCCGTCCAGCCCTGTCCGGCCACCTCCGGCCGCCGTTCAACCCCGCCGGACTTCCCCCGGCATCCCCCTCGTCCTCCGCCGGCCTCCCCTCGCCGTTTTGGCCGCCGGAGCAGCCCCGGCCAACCCCGACCAGCAACCCACGAAATGGGTTTCCAGCGGCTTTAGGCCCGCTTTTGAGCCGTTTCCGGGCCCCGAACCCGAGCCGTGCTTTGGAGTTTGTTGTTCCTCGCGTCGGCCCCGTCGGATTGATCCGATTTGCGCGCGATTTGGTGAGTAATCTCACTAATCCCGGATTAGTTGGCTAATTATGCTTAAGGTTGGTTTAGTTTTAATTAATTATGTTTAGGTTGTTAGATTATAATAAATTAGCCATTATTAGTCAATTGTGATGCGATTTAGATAAATTGATTGCGCAATTAGCAAGTAGACGTGGTCTACTAATTATTGGAAGTGCCTCGGGATTTTTCCCAACCCTTAGTGGGCTTCAATTAGGCTTTTCGGGCCTAAGTGGAATTTTTTTAGTATTTAAATATTAATTTTCGGAATTAAATTAAATAATTATTTATTTTCTGAAAATTCAATTGAGATGGTCCAGGATCGGAATTTTATGCTGGTGACTGTGGTGAAGTCCGTTTATTTAATTGGGCTTTATTTTATGCTAAATTGAATTTTTAATATTAATTATTTAATTTTCGAAATTAATTAATTATTTATTTATTTTCCGAAAATTCAACTGGGATGGCCCGTGACCGGAAATTTATGCTGGTGATCGTGGTGCAGTCCGTTTATTTAATTGGGCCTTATTTTGGGCTAAATGGAATTTTAAATATTTAATAATTAATTTTCGAAATTAATTAATTATTTATTTATTTTTCGGAAATTAAGATTGAGATGGCCGACGACCGAAATCTCGTGCTGATTGTCGTGGCGCAGTCCGTTTATTTATTTGAGCTTTAATTTGTGCCAAATTGATTTAATTGTGGATATTTAGGATATGTTTCTAAATTGATTATTTGGGTAAATTGAGTATGAATTAAGGCTGTGGATAATTACTTTAGAAATGTGATGAATCATCATGAAAGGCACGTGGCTCGGTGAATAGTACATCATCTCGGAGAATGCACGTGGCTCGGCGATTTGGTATATCGCTTCGGAGGATGCACGTGGCTCGATGATTAGTACGTCGCCTTGGAGAATGCACGGGGCTTGATGATTAGATATATCACCTCGGAGAATGCACATGGCTCGGTGACGAAGCATGTCGCCTTGGAGAATGCATGTGGCTCGGTGATTAAGTGTGACATCTTGAAAGAGACACGTGGGCTCGGTAATTCGATGCATTACCTCGGAGAATGCACGTGGTCTCAATGAGTAAATTTGGCATCTTAAAGAGACACGTGGGCTTGGTGACTTGATGCATCGCCTCGGAGAATGCACGTGGCTCAATGATCGGTTCCATCACCTCAGAGAATGCACGTGGCTCGGTGATAAGAGATATCGCCTCGGAGAATGCACGTGGCTCGGTGATTGGTTCTATTAGTTATGACTGTATAGCAATGACTAGAATGACCTAGAGATGGTTCGGCTGACATGTAATCGACTAGGTCGATTGATCATTGCTTTGATTTAACGTCGTGAACTCATTAATTGAATGAGAATGACCGTGAGTGGTCTTGTTGGTGTGTAATCGACTAGGTCGATTTGATTGATGCTTCGATCTGTGATGTGATTGCTTGGGTGTCTATTTGACCTGTGCTAACATGCAGGTGAGATCTGAGGCCAAGGTACATCTTCTGCCCTATGCGTGTATAGGCAGCCTATAGTATAATGGTTTACTAATCGGGCTTAGTGGGGTAGAACTCGCTGAGACATAGTCTCATCCCAGTTTGGGGAAAACATTTCAGGACCCCGGTGAGAAGCTGAAGAGGAGGAGTCTGAGAAGGAGAACTCGGAGGTGAAACCTGAGGAGAAGGATTTTTGAAACCAAAGCTTCATCCTGGTCATGGATAGATCACCCAGGTTCGGGTCCATAAGCATTGACAATTGCCCTATGAAGACTCGAAAGAAGAAGATAATACTGAGAGGAGTCTTAAATATAATCTGGATGGACTGAGATTCTATCTTCTTTTAAGATCTCTAATTTGATGTGAATAGAAATAGAGTAAAAAGTTGTGAAGTACTCTGGTTTGTGTTTTGTATAAAAGTTTGGTTATAAGTTTCAATATGAAAAATATAGCCCTACTTTTCTATCCCATTGTTTTATTGTCTGGGGATTTATAATTGCTTCCGCATGTGCTTAAAGAAAGAAAGGGTCGGCGATATATAGTCCTGGGATATCGCATATTAAATTCGACCAAGAGAAGGATGCGTGCGTGCCCGAGGATCGGGGCGTGACATATAAATGCAAGATGGAAGATTTTCCAAGCTTTTGCAATCTTGTATATCTATTCCCTCCAAAGAGATAAGATTTTCTATTGATGCAAGAAGTTCTTTAATACTGGTCCCTTCTAACCAAAGATTTTTCAAATCTTCGAGTTTACATGGAATATCAGGGAACCTTTCAAATTTTGTGCATTTTTTAATATTGAGAGTTCGAAGTTTTTTTGACTTGAGCAGATTTAGAAAAACACTAAGTTCAAAGCACTCCATTAAATTCAACACTTGTAACTTGTCATGATATGCAATGGACTCGTGGGCTTCCACCAAGTTTGTGCAATTACTGCTATCCAATTCCTCAAGATTTGGAGTACACACGAGATCCAGTGTGCAAACTAGGGACTCGCAATCATTGAAAATAATGTACTTCAGATTTTGGAAGTCCTGCAAAAACAACGAAACCAGCTTTGGTAAACATTTGAAAGGGAAAAAGGGGTGTTTGTATGATGATCTTGCTTCCTTACACTTAAACCGTGTGATTCCTGTTTGAGAATAGGTTGCTACCGAAGCATATTCGTTATTGATATTTCAAAAAATTATTATATTTTGGGTTATCAATCGTAAATATTGAGCAATTTGTTTATTTACTAAAGGTGAACTCCCGTGGAGTCCACAAATAGGGCTATGTAAGTTATTGCAAATAGACAGGGAGTCATGCCCGTGAAATGTGGAAGGAAGCAAGGAGCTTCGGCAGATTAGACAAGTCGGAACCTACTATTTTGGTCTCTAAGTAAATTACTTAACCTATTAATTAACTTTTCATTCAAAGTTACTATAAATTGATTTTGTGAGAATTAAATATCGTATTGAGAAGTTACTAAATACTTAGAAACTTTCTAATAATTATACATATGTATGTATACTTTAGCAAATTAGAGTTTAACTCTTATCATTTTATATTTTAGATATTATTTGAAAAAATTGAATGATTTATAGACACAATATAAAATAGTTCACAAAGAAACTTGGGTTAACAATTTTAAAAATTAGAAAAAGTATCATTAAACCCCCCAAATCAGCATGCAGATTTAGCATTTACTAATTTTCGTCTTACAAAATTCCCAAACCGGTGCTCCTCACCCAATCCTACCCTCTATTAGCAGACCAAAATTAGTTTGGGACAAAATTGTGCCATGTGTCATGCATGTGGCAATTCTAAAATCCAAGTAAAGTGTCATGTGGCAAGTATGCAAATGTGGACCATGCGACAAAATTATGCCATGTGTCATGCCATGTGACAATCGTAGAAGCATAGTAAAGTTCCACATGATGTGTGTAGATGTGGGCCATGTAATAGAACGATGCCATGTGTCAGGCCATGTGACAATCATAGAACCAAAATGAAGTCTCAAGTAGTAAGCACAAGAGTGAACACTTTGTCGGATTTCAGCTATAACTATATATAATAGATGAAGGTCACTAACATAAGTTCTTCTATCACAATGAAATTTCTCAAAAATCAATAAATTTAAAATTTGTTAAAGTTTTTCAAAGACAATTAAACCAACTTTGAAAAACATAAGAAAATACAAATTTTGTATATTGAATTCAAGAGGGCTAATATAGGTAAATGCTCACCTTCAATTGATTTGGCACTACTGTGATACTACAATTGCTCATATGAAGTCCCACTAATTTCTTTCGACCAGAGGAAAATTTTGAAATCTGGGGAGCACATCCATCCAATCGAATCCATCTTAGCTCATTCGGAAGATATATAGGACCTTGGAAAGAATTATGCACATTTTGCAAAATGAGTAATCTCAACCTTCTCATTTTTGTTAAAGCATCAGAACTGACATATATTTCTGTTAGCTCAAGTGGCCCCAACACTATGGCTTCTACAGCACAATCTCCATGTATTTACAAGACTATTTAGGTTATGCATGTTTAATAATTAGAGTCGCAAAGATAAGGAGCAGAATTTTGATCGTATCTACAAGTCTTACCATGTTGTTTGACACAACATCGGCAACGTCATCACACAATCATAGTTTGCTGCGTCTCCAGGGATCTTTGTTTTCTTGGTTCACAATATCCATACCCATCAATTGAATCAAGTCATGCATTTGTATGTTTTGGGACTCCATTCTTATCAAGCTCCTCTCATTGAGAACTCGTAATCCTATTATTGCCTCAAGATCACAACTCTTGAGAACTTTCTTTATATACTTTGTTGTCCATCCCTTAAAGAAGCAAGCAATGTGAAGAAAAATCTCTTTCTTTTGAGCACATCATTGATGTCTTTCTTAGGAAACTTAGAAATTTTAACCAATGTACTTTCCCATTCATCTTCTCTTCTACCACGTAAGAAGGAACCAAGCACCTCTAGTGCTAAAGGAAGGCCTTTAGCATGATTTAGAACACCATCCACTAGATCTATTCTGATTTTAAATTTTTGGCAATTTAGAAAAGCATGCTTACCGAGTAGCTCATGAGCTACACCATCATCGAGTTCTCTAACTTTGTACACATGATTTAGATCTATCCCGTGACTTAGTTAGCAAATGTATATCTCTTGTAGTAATGATAATTCTATTTCCATTACCAAACCACTTGCTTTCTCCTGCTAAAGCATCTAACTGGCGTCGGTCATCCACATCATCAAGGATAAGGAGAACTTTTTGTGACAAAGTCTATATTGAATTTGATTGATACCTCCATCAACACTGGACACCACTAATCTTTCTTTCAGTTCTAATATCTGAAATTAATCTAGTCCATGCTTTTCCTTCTCACATAAATGTCCAAATCAAGATATATGCATGAATTATTAGATTCTATAACAAAGGGCCAGATCACTGGATTATTCTTTCAACTAAACTACTCCAACCAGTTTATGGTGACTTCCTTCCAAACTTTGCTAGCCAAAGTAAGAAAACCATGACTGCATAGACAATCTATCTATTCATCCGTAGTAGACCCATTTCCTACTTCCTTCCAACATCACCAACAAATTCATCAGACCAAGCATTCTGTAAACGAACTACGCATTCCATTGAAATAAGTATATTAATATATATAAAGGTTAAAATGTAAATTAAAAAAATTTGAGATACGTCTGGTGACATGCAAACCTCGTGTCTGCAACTGCAAGGGGGCCTTCGCACCAAACGAACCCAAGGGTGTCAAATGGAACCAGAAAAAACTTATAGGGAGGGAAAAAATAGAAGTTAGGCAAATTTCATGGGCGAAAACGAAATTGTCAAAAAAGAACTGAAAAAACGTGGCTTCCAATCTCTCTCCGTCTCCGGCGTATAAAAATGGAAAATGAAAAGCATCAATCCCGCCATCGCGGGGAAGGTTCGCGAACAAGAGCACTTCGAGACTACGGATCGATTCGATTCCGACTCGGGCATCATCAATCGATCGAATCACTCGAACAGGTTGAGATTCCATGGAGGGAGCGGGGCTCGGAGGTAGAGAAAGCTCGGTTGCTGAGCTCGGCGCTGGAGTTCGGATTCGACGAGCAGTCCGCCAACAAGTGCTCGGACCGTTTCAATTTGCGCTCTACGGTAACTCGAATCGTTATCTCGTCGCGCGTTCTTATGTTGATTAGCGTTTGCGTTGATTATGAAGGTAGCTCTCGCCCCCACGATGATGATGGCGGTAGAATAATCTTGCTTTAGGGTTAAATAGATCAGAGCGGGTTTAGGGAAGTAGTAGTCCTACTGACGAGCGAAATGTCTAGCGCTGGTCCAGCTTGATGTGCTTAGGTTACTTCGGATGGACGGTGGTTTTTTCTTGATTATTGGCCCAAATTGCGTTATATCTGGTCATTAGGTAATGATTTAATTGATTGTGTTGCGCTGATAATTTCTGCATTTGATTGATTGTTGCATTCCTAATTAAGGAGATTCATTGCGGTTAGTCTCTATTCTGACGATGGCTATGGAATAGTAAGTCTACTTTGGATTTGAATGGGACTGGAGTTTAGTTCATTGAGCGTTAATCCCGTCCCTGTTTCTTTGTGGGTTTGGCAGAGTAGTCCTATTGACAAGTGAATTGTCCGGCTTATTTCTGAACTCGCTGCGAATTACTTATGGTTGCTTGCAATAATACTAATATCGTGTCTCGCTGAACTAAGTGCAAATCACGTACTGTAGATTGTATACATTTGCTCTCTTGTTTGCCATGGAACTTGCAAACTCATCTCTTTCTTCTTTTGGTTTTCTTAAGGTGACGAAGTTCGAGAGTTTATCACTGTGGAGCACTGTGGCGATGACTTCCTAGCAGAACTTGTTGAAACCATGCGAGATTCTAAGGATTGGGATGATTTGCAAGCTGCGAAATCAGAAGCTTGTGGAGTTTTGGCTGATATGTTTGGCCAAGATATCCGTAATGACGGTGAATGCAATGTTGTACAAGATGTCGATATTGTAGAAGATTCTCTGCAACCTAAGAAAAACCAAACTTTTTCTTGAGGTGAGGATTCCTCTACAACATATTTACAGTAAAATGGGCAGGAAATCTACATGCTATCTTCCTAACTAAAGCAGTACTCTGAGTGATTCTTCCATTCAACTTCTGGCCAAACGATCTTTAGAATCCATGGTATGCTTTGACCATGGACATAGCCAATACATGCCAAACCACTTAAATCACTGTGTCACTGTTATGTTCTTATATAATTTATTCTCTGCTTGATCATTTGCAATTTGCTTGCGATTTTGCACACAGCAAAGGACCTACATGATGTACATGTACAAAAGCATTTAATAAATTGCTTATGGGGCCTCTCATCCAATCAAATGTCCAATAGACGGTCATAACTTTTGCCAATTACTTCCACAATCTTCAAGATCCAAAATGACCTATTGGAACTCTTTGGTCAATAAAGAAGTTGACTTTAGTTTTGGATGATGTACAAGTACCTATTTTCTCAAAATACTTTGAGAGTATAGCAGATCATCAAATTGTGAAACTTAGCGATCCAGCATCTTTGATAGGAATGTTTCGCATAAACGAAGGCTTGTAATTTCTTTGTGCACATTTTTCATTTTCCATAACAATCCACGTCAGAAACTATTATGGTGCTGAAGAGGCTTATTTCTGTTGAAGGACTGTAAGAGCACTGTCACTCAAGGTTTAATATCAGTTTCAAATAAAAATGGCAAAGGTTGTCATATTCGGAAACAATGCATTTCAACCAATGCGGCATCAGGCATGTAAAGCTTCTATGGCCAAGTAGGATTGCTTCATTCTCATGCCCATTGGAGGTGGCAAAAGTTTGTGTTACCAGCTTAGTGAATGTTAACATTATTTCATTTGTGTAATGATTGAATGTAGAAGTATGTGTGGAGACAATGTTTAGACCACAAGCCCTGTGCACTTTGCTCAATGGTTCCACTGATGAAATACTAGACAGGTAGGCCTGTGTATTGAAATTTAAGCATTAAAATGATCTTGGAATCTGCTTTGCTAGAACTGTTGCGAAGTTTGTGCTTAAACTTAAGGATGAAAATGTTTTCCAAATGCAAATTAAGCTATAGGAAGTGATTCAGGTATAGAACCATGGGTTCCAATGTACAGGATCTGACTAAGTTGGAAAAGAATATTATACTGGACATTCTTGTTCTGCCTTCGCATATTTCAATCTATTCTGTGATTTCTAGAATTTGAGGTTGTCGTTAGTCATAGTTCAGGTCCAATTCAAAAGGGTTATTAAGTCAGAGGAATAAGGTTTCCAATTACTTGCACCAAATTCAGATTGTAGATGTCTATATTTTATTGCTGGTATGTGCTAGGTCATCATCTCAACTGGGGTGATCATGTAAGATGGATATTGGTTGCATGCAAAATATTTGATCTACTGAATCACGAAGGAAGATATTAATCTGAGTTTATTAAGTTGAGTTTTATTGAAGTATTTTCTGTTGAGTCTTGAAGTAGTTGATATATGTTTCTAGCTGAAGTAAATAGAAGACAAATAGTGACAACTGGTGCTTTCTGATCAGCTGAAGGTGAATAAAAAGATAACTCCCTCATCCCATCCTTTCTTCATGTGCTCTTCTGATGTTTTTACCCTTCATTTCAGCTACCAGCAACTCTTAACCAGGTGTCACAGTCGTTATATGTCCCCTGCTATCTATCATCCAGGACCAAATTATTACTCTAGCCCTCCATATGTTGCAATGGATGCACATTTTTTATGTAGTTAATGAAAAAATTCATTCCTAAGATGCCTTAAAAATAAATTTTAAAATCTTAGTGTTCCTAGAGAAGTATATCATACCATACAATCATCATTTTGCCATAAAATGTTGGGCTATAATTGTTGCTGTGAGGTTTCTATTAGATTTCTAAGACTTTTTTTTGCTGATTGTTGTGATTATCAAGTCATTAATCTCCACTGCTTTGCCTGCCTTTTCAGGAAAGTTAATCCATCGTGCAAGCTATTGTATGTAACTCCTGAAAGGATTGTGGGAAACCCATCATTTATTGAGATATTGAAATGCTTGCATAGAAAGGTACTATTTCTGATACACTAACTTTTTCTGAAAGTTTCGTTTGTACTTTTTGATGCATGATTGTCGTGCATTCCAAGCACAACTAGCTGGTTTTGCTGTTGATGAGGCACATTGTGTGAGGTATGTTTTTTGGCATCCTTGCATCTGAAGCAAAGTTAATGCTAAAGTTACTTCAAAAGGAATATGTATTCATGATGTTGCCACTGCAAAAATACCATCCTTGTCCCAAATAAAGAAGTTCTTCTCTACTACTCACTCAAACTCTCTTTTTTGAACGTTTTTGCATATTATGTATTTCTGGCCTAAGTACATTGTCGGTGTTACACTGAACCTTCTGAAACCCAAACCTCTGTGACGATCTAGTATAACAGAATGCAATGTTGAAATAACTAATTTTAGAAATGATGTAGTTCCTTCTTGTGGGAAAAGTCAGTGGCACATCATTAATCACAAAAAGCAAAATGCACACAACTAAAATGAGCTTCGATGGAAATTACTTTCGGAAGTAATTGGAAGTGTCCATGTTTGGCTTGGTAATCAGGTCTCTTAAGGTGGTTCTTGTGTCCCCATTTATTCTTTTAACCTTTTTTACTATATATTAACAACTTGGGATATAAGGCAAAAGTTCACCCATTGGATCATTAGTTGTGTTTCTTATGAGGTCTTTACTGGATTTGTGCCACCAATGCCATCTCATGAAAGAAACATACTGCTGGTTTGAGCTTTTCTCGTATATTTGAATAATTGTAAATGAGTAAGGCTTATTGATCATTACTTTCTTTGTTGTCATTGTTGCAGTCCATGAGGACGTGAATTTTGTCCAAATTATAGAGGATTGGAATGTCTCAGGAAAAACTTTTCATACGTCCCAGTGATGGCCTTAACTGTCACTGCCACTTGTTCATGAGGTATGAAACTTGCACATGAACCTCCAGATTTTGCTGAAATAATCATTTGGGACTGATTGAAATCCTGAAAGCCCTCAGGATCCCCCATGCTCTTGTTCTTGAGACAGATTTGACAGACCAAATTTAATGTCCGAGGTCATAGCTAAGACCAAAGAACCAATGAAGCAGCTTGGAGAGCTGTATTGCTGAAATAATCATTTGGGACTGATTGAAATCTTGAAAGCTCTCAGGATCCTCCATGCTCTTGTTCTTAAGACAGATTTGACAGACCAAATCTAATGTCTGAGGTCATAGCTAAGACCAAAGAACCAATGAAGCAGCTTGGAGAGCTGTAAAAGAATCATTTTTGCTAATTTTTGTGGCATAGTATTTTGCCTCTCAAAGAGTAAATGTGTTGATGTTACAAAATACTTGAATGATAAGTGTGGTATAAAGATCGTCTACTATCATGCTGGATTACCAGCCCATCAAAGAGTAGCTGTTCAAAAGAAATAACATACTGGAGAGGTCCAGGTTGTATGTGCTACCATTGTTTTTGGCGTGGAAATAGACAAACCTGATGTTGTAAGTTGAAACGGACTTTGCGCCTTTGTCTATTTTTAGTTTTAGAATCAAACTGACACGTAGGCAAATACTCAATTAATCCACTTTTCTCCAAATGTTTAAGTATCGCTAATTGGTTATTTAGTGTGCTTTGAAGTAAACTTTGCTAGTTCCATGGTCCAGTGGCCTGCTAAATTATCATTCTTGGCTATTTTTCAAGCCAAATTCTGTCTTCCCAGCATGGAACTTTGGTGTGCTAAAATTAAGTTAAACTAGGATAAAGTTCTTCTCTTTACTGTAAAAGTGGCAAATGATTCTGATCTAACTTGATGTTCAGTAATTTTTTTTTTAATTGGTTCTGTAATTATATTTTATGGCATGTGGTCAGCATTTTGTCATCTACAACACAATGTCAAAGTCAATCGAAAGCTATTACCAGGAATCAGGGAGGGCAGGAGGAGATCTACTAGCAATTTTTCCACTCAACTTTTGGCCAGATGATCTTTAGAATCCATGGTATGCTTTAACCTTGGACATAGCCAATACATGCCAAACCACTTAAATTGCTGTCACTGTTCTGTTCTCATATAATTTATTCTCTGCTTGATCATTTCCAATTTGCTTGCTATTTTGCACACAGCAAAGGACCTACACAACGTACATGTCCAAAAGCATCTAGTAAATTGCTTATGGGGCTTCTCATCCAATCAAATGTCCAATAGACAGTCTTAATTTCTGCAAATTTCTTCCATGCTCTTCAAGATCCAAAATGACATACTAGAACTCTTTGGTCAATAAAGCAGTTGACTTAAGCTTTGGATGATGTGCAAATACCTGTATTTCTCAAATACTTTGAGAGTATAGCAGATCATCAAAGTGTGGATTAGCAATCCAGCATCTTTGATAGGACTGTTTTGCATAAACGAAGGCTTGTGATTTATGCTGAGTTTTGTGACCATCAAATTATTAATCTCCACTTTTGCTTTGCCTACCTTTTCAGAAAAGATAAACCATCATGCAAACTACTGTATGTAACTGCTGAAACCCCTCACTTCTGGAGATATTGTAATGCTTGCATAGAAAAGGATTGTTTCTGATGCACCATAACTTTTTCTGAAAGGTTCTTTGTAAATTTATTATATTCGACCATCATGCATTGCAGGCACAGCTAGCTGGTTTTGTTATTGATGAGGCACATTAGTGAGGTATGCGTAATATTTGGCATGCCTTGTACATAAGAAAGATCATTCTAGAGTTACTTCAAAAGGAATAATTATATGTGATGTTGCCACTGGAAAACTATTGTCCTTGTTTCTGATAAATATAAGCAAGTTAACATTTATATATGCTAACTTAAATTCTTTTTCCAAACGTTTCTGCATTTTCTGGGTTTCTAGCCTAATTAAATTGTCAATGTTACACCTATGAAGACCTTCCTTGTTTGATGAAAAGATTTAAGTTCTTTCAGAAAAACCCTATTGAAGCTCTAATATAACCAAATGCAGGGTTCCTTGTTTGATGAAAAGATTTAAGTTCTTTCATTTGGGAAAACTTAGTGGCACATCATATATTATATTGAGTAAAGAGGACACAACTTAATAAAACTCCAATGGAAAGTACTTCCTAGAGTAATCGGATCAAGCATAAGCTTGGATAAGGCTCCAATCTTCTCTTTATGTTTGGTAGGACATTTAATCTCTTGAGTTGGTTCTTGTATCCCTATTTATTCCATTAACCCTTATACTTTATGTTAGCAACTTGAGAAAGGCAAAGGTTCAACCATGTGATCATTGATTGTGTTTCTTACTATGTCTTAACTGGATTTGCTCTGCCAGTTTGAACTCATGAAAGGAACGTACTGCTGATTTGAGCTTTTCTTGAACATTTGATTGATTAACAGTGAAAGCTCATTGATTGTCACTTTTGTGGTTTTCATTAATGTAGTCTATGGGGACAGGAATTTCGTCCAGATTACAGACTGGTATGTCTCGAGCCTAACTTTGCACGTGACCCAATGATGGCCTTAGCTGAAACTACCACTCCCTCAGTTCATGAGGTACTAAACTTATATATTAACCTCCTCATCATTATGTTGAAATAATCTGTTCCTTCTGATTGAATTATTCATCCATTGCAGGATATCCTAAAATCTCTTGGGATTCTCCATGCTCTTGTTCTTGAGACAAGCTTCGACAGACTAAATCTTAAATATGAGGTCATAGCTAAGACCAAGGAACCACTGAAGCAGCTTGGATAGCTGCTAAAGAAACGTTTTGCTAATTTTTGTGGCATAGTATATTGCCTTTCAAAGAGTGAATGCGTTGATGTCGCAAAATACTTGAATAAGAAGTTATGTATAAAGACAGTGTACTATCATGTTGGATTAGTAGCTCGCCAAAAGGGTAGCTGTTCAAAAGAAATGGTAAACTGAAGAGGTCCAAATTGTATGTTATAGAAAGAAATGGCATACTATCATTCTCGTGTTATTGACTAGCTATATTATAAATTATATAATCAATACATTGACTTTACTAGCAACTTTTCTCATGTTATATATAATCAGTATGCTCAAAATTAGATTATTTCGTGTTTGATATATTTAACTTATGTTTTGACTTGTTAGTGTGGCCCGCAGTACGCATGATTTAGTGCTTGAATATGCAAATTTGGCTTAACAAGTTAGTAAAGTTTTGGTAAACAGTGACCAAATTTGAATATATGATTATCTTGTGAGTAGCTTTTAACTACTAAAGTTCCACTGTTGTAATGTAGTATGATGAAGAGGAACATCTGAGAGTACTGGCCCCAAAGAAAATGGTTCAATTGAAACTTGAATGCATGACCATTGACTACAATTTGGTGTAGTAGAGTCCAAGTACTAACCAAGTAGACGACCGTTCAACGGCTTGGTCCAAACCAAATGGATATAAATTTGGGGAAGATTTAACATTTTCTTTATCAGTCAACTATAGCCAACACCAAAGAAAATTTGGTTTCATTATAATGTATGGCTGTGTCTACACTGCTTTATAGGCTCATGCTTAGAAGGAATCAAGTTTGAGATTATACCATCAAAGTGATTGCAAAATGCCAATACATGAACTTCCCAAAATGCAAGAGCTGATTGTACACTAACGAACACTTTTCTTTTGTGCTCAAAATTCTTCCGAGTGAGAAACTACTGTCTTTTGGGAACCTTTTTACTGAAAATCTTGCCTGCAATTGATAGATTATTTGCTGATTCCATGATATTCGCTTTTTACATTAAAGAAGTCTCTCACATTCACAAAATTGCAGCCAGAAGTGGACATCTAAAACGGTAATCTTGTCGACAAACATGACTTTATGCTTAACTTCACATCGAAAACCACCTGTACATGCAGTCTTCCTGCAAGCATTTTGAAATTCTACCTTTGCTAAATAATAGCATGATGTCAAAGTTTGCAAAGGACTACTGCACCGCATTAGAAGAGGTCCCTTTATATCAAGAATCCTATCAAGATTATCAGCATAGAGCACATTATAAACACCTTTAGCGAAGAACTTTGGAACACCTTTCCATAACGTCTCATGACATATCTCATTTTGGTCCACATCTCCGTCCTGTGATGCTCGGGAATGTTCTCTGAATTTTATGAAATGCAGCTTGAATCTACACAAGAAGGATAGGATTTACTAATTATCAATAAATGGGGATATTTGAGATTGGAGCATCACAATTTACATAATGAAAGATAAGGTACAAATGCACAAACATCATTTGCACCAATTGCAGTTGGACCATAATGAACAGAAACTTCATGAGCTGGCCGATGAAAACGTAAACAACAGGCTTGGAAGAAGTAATAATTAGCAACACTTTCCTTGTTTGTGTTTAGGAAAATAATTGATGTCAATAAAAATATGCTGAAAGGTGAAGTGCTTAAACAACATAATAGAAAGATAAATTTATTATTTGGTTATTGCAATAACCTGTTAGCAAAATCAGCAGGATAGTTTGCTAGGAGGTGAATTTTAACTTTACAAAGTCAACGTCGCATGAGAACTGACCTTATCAAATTAAAAAAGTCAGAAACCTATATGACATTCAAAGGATAGTATCACATTGATGAACTAATAGAAATGAAGGAGATTGTCCTCATGCATACTTGCATACTTTTTCAGGTGCAATTCCATAGCTCATATAGTATGAGCAAACAAGTTATTTTTCCATTGTTATGGTACGACTAGTAGTGCATACCTCCCTTTGCAGAGCCTTATCGAGTTCTGGAATGATAACATTAGAATGCAACGGCATTAAACAAACATTTCTGCATCAGGGTGACATACAAAAAAATCAGCAGCTACGTATTGGATTAACAGAGAGGTTGAACCTCATGAACATACAAAAAGCAGACTCAACTCAAAATACAACATCAAAATCATTCGAGTATGTGCTGTCGAGACCAGATAAAGTGTACTAGATCCTCACAAGCTTAAAAATTCCCCAAGTAACATAGAGAATCTCAAGCAAAGACAAGTCACCGATTTCACTTGGAATTGCTCTTTCAGATAATAGCATGATGGGAAACTTATAGTGCACCAATTTTTCAACCTTCATATAGCACTAGGAAGCTTTTCAATACCAGAACCACTAATGTCTAGATGTTGCAAATTCTGTAAATCTCAAGTTGAGCTAGTGATATCTGTGAGCGACTCACAACAACTGGCACGAACGGATGATTTTATAATGCCATCATTTTGGGTTATATGACCAAAATGATTGGAAGATGCTTACATATGAATTTCCGATGTAACCATACCAAGCGGATGATTTTATAATGCCCTCATTTTGGGTTCAAAATTCTTCCAAATGAGAAACTAACGTCTTCTCGGAAACCTTTTCATTGAAACTCTTGGCTGCAGTTGACAGATTATTTTTTGATTCCATGGCATTTGCTTTTTCTACGAAAAAAGTCTCTTCCAGTCACAAAACTGTAGCTTGAAGTGGACATCTAAATAGTAATCTTGTTAACAAATCTCATTTTATGCTTGACTTCACATATAAAACCACCTACACATGCAGTCTTCCTCCAAGCGATTTGTGATGCAGCCTTTGCTAAAGAATAGCATGATTTCAACCTTGCAAAGGACTAATACACCACATGAGAAGAAGTTGCCTTATATCAAGAACCTTTGAAGAGTATTAACAACATGGAGCAAATGACAAATGCCAATGGCAAAGAACTTCAAAATGCCTTTCTATACTGACATAGCTCATTCTTGCCCTTATCTAAACTCCGTGGTGTTTGGGGACTTCCTCCGAATTTCATCAAATGCAGCTTTAATCTGCACAAGGAAGATAGCACTGAGTAATTATCAATAAATGAAGATGTCCAAGATCGTAGCATTAGAATTTACCTCATGAGAGATTAAGGTACAAATGCATAAACATTGACACCAATCAGAGTTGGACCACAATGAAAGGAGACTTCATTAGCTGGCTGAAGAAAAAGAAACACACAGGCTTAAAAGAAGTAAGCAATTAGCAACACTTTCCCTGTTTGTGTTTAGGAATAGAATTGAAATTAATAAAATTATGTTGAAAAGGTGAAGCGCCTAAACTACAGATAGAAAGATGCATTTCCTACTTGGTTATTTTGCAAGATCCAATTAGCAAAATTAGCAATACTGGATCGTTTGCAAAGAGGTCAATTTCAACTTTACAAATCCAATGCCGCATACATGAGAACTGAGCTTGTCAAACCTATATAATAACATTCAAAGGATATCATCACACAAATAAATTTATAGAAATGAAGGAGCCTAGCAATGCATACCTCCCTCTGCATAGCATCCTCAATTCCAGAGTGAAATCATTAGACTGCAACCACATCGAACAACTCTGCATCACGGTAACGTACAAAAATTCATCAACTTAGTTTTTGATTAAAGGAGAGCTAGAACCTAATGAGCATACATAAAGCATATTTAATTGAAAAAAAAAATACATTTACAATCATTTAGGGATGTGACATTGAGATCAGATAAAGTGTTTTGGATCTTCACAAGTATCAAAACTTCCTTAGGACACTCTAGTCGGCCCCAAAGCCTCTTCAAGTTTGGCATGCAAGATGGTCCTCAACTGTTGCTAATGCTTCCTCTGCAAAATCCCTTTTCTTTATTTTGATCAGTCTCAAGTATGGAATTTGAAGTTCCTCAGCCAAGTGAGCCACACCCAAATCAGTCATGTAATAAAGCAATTCCATGGCAACAATAGGATCAAACGTTATGCAAACTAATTAGCAAATTCTTGAGCTCCTCATCCTAGCTTGTTTCACAACAAGCAAAACATTGTTCATTAATGCAAAAGTCATCGATACAGTTAATCAAACTGAAGTCCCAAAGTAAGCCTTGATCATTACACAGACCAAACAAACCTGTCATGGAAGCAGCACCAATTTACCTTGCTTGATAATATTCAAAACAATAGTTTGACTACTAGTAATGTTAAGGTGGCGTACATTCATATATGACAGACTAGCCAAAACTACTTTTAACATTTTTTTTTAATCACAAACCAAAAACACTTGATATGTTTTATTTTAGCTCACTTCATCATACTTAATGGGAATTGATGCTATTCTCAGAAGGTTCAAGAGGGACATCAACGGAACAATAAGAAACTTGACAGGGTTTTTGTTCATCGCGGAAAACCAATATGTTTGTCTCAAACAGGACATCTGCCATTAGTCAAATTTCACACAAAAGAACTCACAAAGTAACTCAAAATGGCCAAGGATTTTTTCAAAGAAAATATAAATTCTGGATAGGGAAATTCCGGGCGTAGTTTACAATATTGAGTAGCAGAAGTTCATCTACCTCGATTTGAAAATTTCAAATCCCAGGTTTACTTATGGAGGAACTGTTAAATCACTGGGGAACTCTTGTTTACCTTTGCTTGATATTTTCATCCTTGCCTCGCAAGCTGCTAATCTGTTTGCAGTCTGCAGAAGCTGCCAATGGAAGGATAAACAAAAAACATTGCTACATCGTAACCAACAGCAATATGTGCAGGCAAATTTGGAGTTTCCAAAATCAATCAAATAGATACCTAGCGTAGAGCAATCATTCTAAAAGAAATTAAAATAAAGCTTTGAGAAAACTATTACTCTATTTGCTCATGTTGGCTATTCAAGGATGAAGAATCTTACTATGCCTTCTATTGACATTTGGGTCTATATTTTGATCTTGGCTGAAGCATCATGTATGACCAACTCCCCCATTCCTTCAATTATGACAGAACCCCGTCATGGAAAACCTTCTTGTCAAAAGAAGATGGGGATGAAAAGTAGGTCATCAATCTCAGAAGAAAAATGATTATTAACTGCTTATTTGCCTCTGTTGAGGAAACATCACTCCAAAAGTCAAAAGATAGCTCTCGTTCATGATTTATAAAGACGTGCGTTTCAGTATTGCTTCTAATGAGTCACAACCAGAAATATCCAAATCAATTAAATCCAACTTTTCAAGTCCCCGAAGCTGAGGAGGCTTCTTTCTGTCTCGAACTCTTAGAGATCCTAACTTCTCACATCCCATCAAATCTGGAAAGTCTCTATTGATTTGCATCCTGTAAAATCCAAGTCTTCTAAGAACTTTGCACCATCAAGACCTTGAATTTCGACTATGTTGTTGCACTATGTTGTTGCACCTATACTATAGGCTGCCTATACACGCACAGGGCAGAAGACGTACCTTGGTATCAGATTCCACCTGCAAGTCAGTACAATTCATAATAGGCACCCAAGCAATCATATCACCGATCGAAGCATCGATCAAATCGACCTAGTCGATTACAAGCCAATAAGACCACTCACGGTCATTCCCATTCAATCAATCAATTCACAACATCGTAGATCAAAACAATGATCAATCGACCTAGTCGATTACATGCCAACAAGACCACTCACGGTCATTCCCATTCAATCGATCAATTCACAACATCAGATCAAAACAATGATCAATCGACCTAGTCGATTACATGCCAACAAGACCACTCACGGTCATTCCCATTCAATCAATCAATTCACAACATCGGATCAAACAATGATCAATCGGCGCAGTCGATTACATGTCATTCGGACCACCTCAGGTCATTCCCACTCATACCACGATTTCCCAGTTGTGTACTCATTCACCAAATCACATGTGTTTCTCGGGCGTCGTTTTCGCCAATGACATACCGATCACCGACACCGTGCGTTCTTTAAGGCGCCGTTTTCTGGTGATAACCTTGATCACCGAACCACATGTCCTTTCAAGGGCGCCGTTTTCGCCGGGTGACATCGGCTATAGACAACATCGTGCGTTCTTTAAGGCGCCGTTTTCACCGGTGATATTCCCATAACCACCGAACCACGTTTGTCTATAAGTCATTTACGTGCGTTCTTTAAGGCGCCGTTTCGCCGGTGATACTTCCAATCACCGAACCACGTATATCCAATAACATCGTACCCGATTGGTCTCGGCCAATAACATTCTCGGTTAGCTCTCACCATTCTCCCTACTATATAGCCCATCAACGTACTGGCGCTATATACCTATACTCAGCCATCCATCAATCAAATATTCAATAACAAACAATTTAGGATAATTCCTAAAATTCCACAATAAATTCAATTCCACACAACGTAGAGCTCAAATAAATAAACGGTCTGCAACCACGACAATCAGCACGAAATTTCGGTCATCGGCCATCAAAATCTTAATTTCCGAAAAATAAATAAATAATTAATTAATTTCGAAAATTAATTAATAATTATTAAAAATCAATTTAGCACAAAATAAAGCCCAATTAAATAAACGAACTTCACCACGATCATCAGCATAAAATTAGGTCACTGAAAAATCCAGGTTGAATTTCCGAGAAATAAATAATTAAATAATTAATTTCGGAAAATAAATAAATAAATACAATAAATTCAATTTAGCACAATATAAAGCTCAATTAAATAAATGGACTGCACCACGATCATCAGCATAAAATTCCGGTTCGAACCATCTCGGTTGAATTTTCGGAAAATAAATAATTATTTAATTAAATTCCGAAAATTAATATTTAAATACTAAAAATTTCCACTTAGGCCCGAAAAGCCTAATTGGAGCCCACTAAGGGTCGGGAAAATCCCGAGGCACTTCCAACAATTAGTAGACCACGTCTACTTGCTAAGTGCACAATCAATTTATCTAAATCACATCACAATTGACTAATAATTGCTAATTTATCATAATCTAACAACCTAAACATAATTAATTAAATCTAAACCAACCTTAAGCATAATTAGCCAACTAATCCAGGATTAGTGAGATTACTCACCAAATCGCGCGCAAATCGGATCAATCCGACGGCGGCGACGCGAGGAACGATTGTTCCCAAAGCACTGCTCGGGTTCGGGGCCGGAAACGGTCAAAAGCGGGCCCGAAGTGCTGAAACCCACTCGTGGGTTTGCTGGTTCGGCTATGAAACAGGGGAAAACAGACATGGTTAGGGGCGGAGAAGGGTCGGGAAGGTAGGTGGCGGTCCGGCAGAGGCTGCACGGCGGCTCCGGCGGCTTGCTCGGCCACCCACGGTGGCTGGACAAAGCGGAACAGGAGTGGGAGACACACGGAAAGACCTGGGCGCGAGGGAACGAGGGCTGGCGGAGCGGTGGCCGCCCACAGCCACTAATTTCTTCAGACACCGTGATTTTGGACAGAGAAGCCTTTTAATGGAATTGCAATCATATATAAATATGACCTCCAAGAATGCCAAATTATCATGCCCTGAATTTCAACTAGGCTATCGCAATGCTCAGCGTGCAATCATTTCAGATGAATCAATCGTGAAAGGTTCAATCTTTCAATGGAACTACACTTTTCTATGGAAAATCTCGAGGGAAGGCAAGTCATCAATTTCACTTTTCAGACAACAGCACGACGAGATATGTAGAGTCTGCAGATTTTTCAGCCTTCCAATCGCATCAGGAAGCTTTTCGATCGCAGAAAAACTCAAGTGAAGATGTTGCAAATTCTATAAATCCCCAATTGAGCTAGGGATTTCTCTCAGAGACTCACAACCATAAGCACTTGATTTCTTCAACTTCCTTAGAGAACCAATAGATGTGCTCATGATCATCAAGAGAAAAAAATCCTCTAAAAAAAAATCCTTCCCATCCGAGAAAGGGGAGAGGCCGAGATTAGAGAGAGATTGAGGTCACAGATGGACCTGTGGTCGCCGAGCTACCGATCCCATGGAGTTGGCCGGAGTCTAGAGATCATGACGATTCGAACTCTTAACCAAAACCAGATGTACGTAGCCAAATCCCGGCCTCCCATGCTCGAACACGCTTCGCCCCCGCACAGACTAGACAACGTGAAGGAGTCGGCGATAAAAGCATCGTGGTGGAATGATCCGGAGAAGAAGAAGAAGAGGAGGGTGGCCAGATACAAGCTTTATTCGGTCGAAGGCAAGTTCAAGGCTTCTTTCAAACAAGGGTTCCGATGGTTGAAGCGCAGATGCTCGACCTTCGCACGTCGATTCTAATTAGCAGGAATTAAGGAATACCGTGTCCATCCTCATCAAGAGAGAAAAAGGGTGAGAGAGGAAACAGAGAGACTTGCTGTGCTCTTTGGGTGTTCATCTTTATATGTATCTAATGGTAATCAAATATTCAGAAGGGTGCCGCAATGTTCAATCTTTCTGATATTATGTTCATTGTTTCATTTATCGATCTCCAGCATTCAAAACATAGGCAAATGAGACAGACTCGTATGTGATAGTAATATATATTTATATTTGCCGATTTTTCTTTTTCCTTTTTGAATTTTCTTATCTTCTAATACATTTGTAACAGGATTCTGCATCCATGCCCATGCAAAGTAGAATTGTTTGATTTGTTCAATTCTCCTCTTCTCTGTAAGCTCTTTTCCTAATAAATGTGATGCTGATTGCAAAACCAGATGAATACTTGTATTTGTAGGATTGACGTTACCATCTATTTTGTGGTCGATTTTGTTGGGTACGATTTTGTTTTGGCCAAATGTTGTTTATGCCTTGTTTCTGGGGTTCTTTAACCCCCTAATTTCCTCAATTTGTCTAGTTTGATTCCTCCTTGTTGTACGATTCATCATATGGCAACATATATTGCTGAAGTAGATATTCTAAAATTACACGTGCCGGTGCTAAACAAAACGAAAGGCTTTCGATGGTTCCATTTTGATTTGAGGACAATTTTCATATTTTGAATGCCGTCCCGCTAAGACTGGAGTTACGAAAATGTGGAAAACTGAAAAGCCCAATGGGAACCCTCTTTAATTCTATCAAAACTTGCGTAGTTATTGTTCAAATGGTCGTAATTTATAGGATCTTGATGTATAATGTGATAGAACTTTCAAAAACAAGGTCAAAGCAAATCTCTGGCATGAAATCGAAGGAGAAGGAGAGTACGAAAACCCATGAGCAGAACCGAACCGGTTCACCAGGTTTAACACCTTCATCCAATTATCCAGTCGATTCACAGTTTTCAAATTTTAAATCAATTCAGCCGATAAGGTTGTGACTAAAATTCTAAAAGCAGTCAAAACACATAGCCATTGCCCTTTGGAATAATGGCTTAGACACTAGTTAAGCAACTTAGTAAATAAACTGTAGACTCAAAATATCGACTTTACTTGTGATTTTTCTTGTGAAATGTTCAATCAATATTCTGAAAATTTGATTATTTCACATTAAGTATATTTAACAAGTATTTTAACACGACCCGCACTATATTTGTGTTAGTAATTATAGATTCGAACTTGGCTTAAAAAGCTACGTGGCCTTACAAGCTACTTGGCCTTGTATTGAGCTCTGGAAAAATTGAGTTTAAGTTCAGGTAGACAAGCAGCGAATCAGACAGAGTACCTTGCCAGCAGCTTTCAGCCTTTCAACTACTAAAATTCCACCATTGTCATCTAGTACAAGGGTACAGGAATATCAAAGAGTGACCTCAAAGAAATTGCTTCGATTGAGGCTTCAATGCGACTGGTTAACACAATTTAATGTGGTAGAGTCTAATTATTAACCAGTAAGATGACCCTTTCAAAGTTTTTTGCTCAAACCAAATGAGTAAATTTTGAGAATGGCTCTTTTCATCCTTCCAAAAGTTTCCCACATTTTTCAATAGTCTTCAATTGTAGCCTACCTACGCCTGAGAAAAAAAGGTTTCAGATATGAAAACGTACATGGATGTGACTCTTCTGCTTTTAGATTCATGCTTAAATAGTTCAAGTTTGAGATTATACGACCAAAACAATTGCAAAATGCCTACATATGATTTTCCAACGTAACTGGTATAGAAAGATGATTTTACACTGAGTGCTTTATTTTGTGTCCAAAATTCTTTCAAATGAGAAAACTATTGTCTTCTTGGAAACATTATCATTGAAACTCTTGCCTGCAATTGACAAATCATTTGCTAATTCCATGGCATTCGCTTTTTCCACGAAAAGAATCTCTCCGCCACAAAATTACAGCTTGAAGTGGACATCTAACCGGTAATCTTGTTAGCAAATCTCATTTTATGCTTAGCCTGCAAATGCATTCTTCCAGCAAGCAATTTGTGATTCGGCCTTTGCTAAAGAATAGCACGATGTCAAAGCTCGCCAAGGCATAATGCACCATATGAGAAGAGGTCGCTTCACATCCAGAATACTTTGAAGAGTACTAACAACACAAACGCCAACAGGAAAGAACTTCCGGATGACTTTCTATAATGACAAAGCTCATTCCTGCTTGCATTTCCATCCCATGGTGTTTGGGGACTTTCTCCGAGTTTTATGAATTGCAGCTTGAATCTACACAAGAGGAATAGCACTGACTATAATCATTAGTAATGAAAAAAACCGAGATACGTAGCATCACAATTTACCCCATCAAAGATAAGGTACGAATGCATAAACATCATTTCCACCGGTTGAACCACAATGAACAGACGCTTCATAGGCTGGCTGCATACACATGAGAGGTGAGCCTATCAAATCAGAAAACTATATGAGAACATTTACAAGGTATTATCACGCTAAAACTGATACAAATGAAGGAGATTGTCATCATGCATACTTGCGTACTAATTTCAGATGAAATTCCACATCTCATATAGTCTAAGCACACAAGTTAGTCTTTCATGGTACAACTAGCACTGCATACCTCTCCCTTCAGAGCCTTAGTGAGTTGAGGAGTGATATATCTAGAATGCAACTTTATCAAACAACTCTGCAACAGGGTAACATACAAAAAGTCAGCAGCTACGTGTTTGATTAACGGAGAGATAGACCTAATGAGCATACAGAAAGCAAATTTAATTGAAAAAAAAAATACATTTACAATCACTCGGGTATGTACTGTTGAGACATGATCAAGTGTTCGAATATTCACAAGCATCAGAACTTCCTCAGGACACTCCAGTTGGCCCCAGAGCGTCTTCAAGGTTGGCACACAAATTGGTCCTCAGCTGTTGTTGATGCTTCCTCTACAAAATCCCCTTTCTTCATTTTGATTGGTCTCATGTATGGAATTTGAAATTCCTCAGCCAAGTTAGAACTAGCAATCATGTTAACAAATCTCATTTTATGCTTGAATTCACATATAGAACCACTTGCACATGCAGTCTTCCTGAAAGTGATTTGCCATTCAGCCTTTGCCAAAGGAGAGGACAATGCCAAAGGTTGCAAAGGACTAAAACACCACATGAGAAGATGTCGCTTTATATCAAGAATCCTTTTAAGAGTATTAACAACGCGGAGCACATGATAAATGCCATTAGCAAGGAACTTCAGGATGCCTTTCCATAATGACATAGCTCATTCCTGTAGTGTTTTGGGACTTTTTCCAGGTTTTATGGAATGCAGCTTCAATCTACACAAGGAAGATAGCACTGACTAATTATCAATAAATGAAGATATCCGAGATCCTAGCATCGCAATTTACACCATGAGAGATAAGGTACAATTGCGTAAACATCATTGACACCAATTGCAGTTGGACAACAATGAACAGAGACTTCATTAGCTGGCTGATGAAAAAGAAACAAACAAGCTCAAAAGAAGTAAGCAATTAGCAACACTTCCCCTTTTTGTGTTTAGGAACATAATTGAAGTTAATAAAATTATGCTGAAAAAGATGAAGTGCCTAAACTATAAAACATAAAGATGTACTTGCTACTTGGTGATTTTGCAAGATCCAATCAGCAAAATCAGCAATACAAGATAGGTTGTGAGGAGGTCAATTTCAACTTTACAAATCCAATGCCGCATACATGAGAGCTAAGCCTATCAAATCAGAACCCTATCTAAGAACATTTATAGGATAGTATCACACCAATAAACTGACAAAAATGAGGAGATTGTCATCATGCATACTTGTGTCCTAATTTCAAGTGAAATTCCACAGCTCATAGAGTGAGTCTTTCATGGTACGACTAGCAGTGCATACCTCCCCCTTCAGAGCATCGTCAAGTTCAAGAGTGATATCTTTAGAATGTGACTGTATCAAGCAACACTGCATCAAGGCAACAAATAAAAAGTCAGAAACTATGTGTTTGATTAACGGAGAGGTAGAACCTAATGAGAATACATAAAGCCTATTTAATTAAATTAAGTACATTTACAATGATTCAGGTATGTGTCGTTGAGACAAGATCAAATGTTTGAACATTCACACAAATCAAAACTTCCTTTGGACACTCCAGTTGCCCCTAGAACGTCTTCAAGGTTGGCACACAAAATGGTCCTCAGCTGTTGCTGATGCTTCCTCCGCAAAATCCCTTTTCTTCATTTTGATTGGTCTCAAGTATGGAATTTGAAGTTCCTCAGCCAACTTAGCCACACCCAAATCAGATGATAAAACAATTCCACGGCAGCAATAGGATCAAATGTGATGCAAACCAATTAGCAAATTCTTGAGCCACTCATCCCACCTTGTTTCACAGACGGGCAAAAATAGTCTAATTATGCAAAAGGTCATCGACACAGTTGACTGAATTGAAGTCCCAAAGCAAGCCTTGATTATTACATAGACCAACCAAACCCGTCATAGAAGCAGCACCAGTTTACCTTGCTTGATAATATTTCAAAACAACAGTATGACTGCTGGTAATGTTAAGGGGGTCTACATTCATATGTGACAGACTAGCCAAAACAACTTTTAACATTTTCTTTGTCACCAAACAGAAACACTTGAACTTTGAATTTTATTTTAGCTTAGTTCATCATATTCCGAGAAGCGATGCTCTTCTTAGAAGGTTAATGAGGGACATCAAGGGAACAATAAGAAACTTGACGGGGGTTTCATTCATCACAGAAAATCAAAAGGTGTTTGTCCCAAACAGGATATCTACCATTAGTCAAATATGACATACAAAAGAACAGAGACTTTATTAGATGGCCGATGAAAAAGAAACCAACAGGCATAATAGGAGTAAGCAATTAGCAACACTTTCCTTATTTGTGTTTAGGAACGGAATTGAAATTTAAAAAAATTATGCTGAGAGGATAAGTGCCTAAACTACATAACAGCAAGATTTATTTGCTACTGGGTTATATTGCAAGATCCAATTAGCAAAATCAGCAATACGGGATTAGTTTGTGAGGAGGTTAATTTCAAATTTACAAATCCAATGCTACATACATGAAAATTGATCTTATCAAATCAGAAACCTATATGACAACATTCGAAGGATATCATTACACAAATAAACTGATAGAAATGGAGGAGCCTAGTAGTGCATACCTCCCTCTACAAAGCCTCATCAATTCGGGAGTGATACCATTAGAATGCAACCGCATTGGACAACTCTGCATTTGGGTAACATACAAAAAATCAGCAGCTTAGTATTTGATTAAAGGAGAGCTAGGACCTGATGAGAATACGGAAAGCATATTTAATTGAAAAAAATACATTTACAATCATTCAGGGATGTGACGTCAAGATCAGATCAAGTGTTTGAATATTCAGAAGCATCAAAACTTCCTTGGGACACTCCAGTCGGCCCCAAAGCATCTTCAAGGTTGGCACCCAAGATGGTCCTCAGCTGTTGCAGTAGCTTCCTCTACAAAATCCCTTTTCTTTATTTTGATCAGCCTCAGGTACGGAATTTGAAGTTCCTCAGCCCAGTTAGCAATGCCCTAATCAGTCATGCGATAAAGCAATTCCATGACAAGAATAGGATCAAACGGGATGCAAACTAATTAGCAAATTCTTGAACTCCTCATCCCAGCTTGTTTCATAGAGAAAATTGTCCAATAATGCAAAAGGTCATCGATGCAATTAATTGAATTGAAGTCCCAAAGTAAGCCTAGATTGTTACATAGACCAACCAAACATGTCATAGAAGCAGCACCGGTTTACCTTGCTTGATAATCCTTCAAAACAACAATTTGACTACTAATAATGTTAAGGTGTTCTACATTCATATATGACAGACTAGCCAAAACTACTTTAACATATCTTTTGTCACCAAATAGAAACCTTGAATTTTATTTTAGCTCAGTTCATCATATTCTGAGAAGTGATGCTCTTCTAAGAAGGTTAATGAGGGACATCAAGGGAACAGTAAGAAACTTGACAGGGGTTTCAAGCATTATGGAGAATCGAAAGGCGTTTGTCCCAAACACGATATCTACCATTAGTCAAATTTGACATACAAAAGAACTTACAAAGTAACTCAAAATGGCCAGAGATTTTTTCAAAGAAAATATGAACATTGGACATTGGGAAATTCTAGGCGTAGTATACAATAATGAGTAGCAGAAGTTCATCAGCCTCAATGCCTTCTATTTACATTAGGGTCTGCATTTTGATCTTAGCTAAAGCATCATGTCAGCTTCTACGACCAATTGCCCCACTCCTTCAATTATGTAAGACTGGCAATTTAGGAAAGTACAGATCCCTGTCATAGAAAACCTTCTTGTCAAAAAAAGTGATCAAAAGTAGGTCATGAATCTCAAACGAAAAATAATTGTTCACTGCTTATTTACCTCTATTCGGGAAACATCACTCCATGAATCAAAATCACACCAATCACTCCATAAATCAAAAGACCGCTCTTGTTAATAACTTCTATAGACGTGTATTCCAGGTAAGTTCGGTATTGGTTCCAATGAGTCACAACCAATAATAGATAAATGAATTGAATTCAACTTTTCAAGTCCCTAAAGCTGAGTAAGTTTCTTGCAGTCTCGAGCTACTCGAGATCGTAACCTCTCAGATCCTGTAAAATCCAACTCTTCTAAGAACTTTGCACCGTCAGGAGCTTGAATTTCAACTAGATTGCCATAGTTAAAATTCGATAATTTCTTCAAACGCTTGCATTCATCTAAAAATATGACCTTCAAGGACTTTAAGTTATGGCCCATAATTTCAACTAGGCTATCGCAATGCTCAATGCGTAATCGTTTAAGATGAATAAGTCCTAAAAGGTCCAACCTTTTAATGGAACTGCACTTTTTTATTGAAAGCTCTTCCAAGTGCATGAGTCCGTGGAGCGAAAGTGATGTCAGCTTGCAATGCTCAATGCGTAATCGTTTCAGATGAATAAGTCCTAAAAGGTCCAACCTTTTAATGGAACTGCACTTTTTTATTGAAAGCTCTTCCAAGTGCATGAGTCCGTGGAGCGAAAGTGATGTCAGCTTATCCCACTCCTCAAAACAGAGTTTCAGTGTTATTGAGGAAAGCTTGCGGATGTCTTCAAGTAAATAACGTACCTCAAGATAGAGTGTTTCTGGGTGGGTGAGGCGAAGGAGCTGTGGCAGTCCAAGCCTTTGACAAGTAATAAACAGATATGTTAAGCCCGAAGGAAGCTCTGGCAGCGACCAGAGCTCTTTACAACCCGTTAGGTAAAGGCTTCGGAGAGAAGAAGGAAGCGCTGGTAGCGACCAGAGCTGCTTACACCCCGATAGTTCAAGGCTTCGGAGAGAAGAAAGATTCCGGAGGCTTTCTGGCAGTTTAGATATTGATGAGTGACTGAGATAGATAGTCTTGAGGGAAGGCAAGTCACCGATTTCACTTGGAATTGCCCCTTTCAGACTACTACACTGGGTGAGATTTAGAAACTGCAGATTTTTCAACCCTCCAATAGCATTGGGAAGCTTTTCGATCGCAGTACATTGCAAGTTAAGGTTTTGCAAATTCTGTAAATCCCCAATTGAGCTGGGGATTTCTCTCAGTGATCTACACATGAAGGCACTTAGTGTCTTCAATTTCCTCAAAGAACCAATAGACGAAGGAATTGCTGTAATACTAGAGTGATTTAAACTAAGTTCTTCTAAATCTTTCAATCCACCCACCTCCTCTAGTAGCTTCTTGAGATTTCTACAGAAAACCAAGTCCAAGGTAACGAGGCTTGTGAGTTTGCCAATAGAAGGGTGGAGATGCTTCAATCTACCACAACCGCCAAATTGGAGAATTTTCAACTGCGTGAAAGCTGAGAGTTCAGGAGTACATCTTAAATTAGCACAGTGTTGAACCTTGAGAACTTTAAGCTGCTTTGACGCCTAATACAAAAGGAGAATAATCCGTCAAATGAGGAGTTGATTGGCTAAACAAAAAACAAACCTCAAGATCGCAAAGAGGATGTATTCTTTTCCCAATCTTACCTTGAATGATTTCCATCCTTTCCAATTCTCTGTGATTCCTCCCCTAGTGTTACCATCCCATAACACCAGCACCGATAATTTTGGCAAATGCAAGTTGAATGATTTCCATCCTTTCCAAATCTCTGTGATTCCTCCCCTACTAGTGTTTCCAGGAAAGTCCCACGTAAGCCATCTCACTTCAGAAAACTTGGAATCTCCGCTAGAAGCTGCCCCCGGAAAGTCGTGGAACCGGGGGTGTCTCTGCAAGTTTTTTCACTTTTTAGTTTTTGCTTTTTTTAAATCTGGAATTTGCACGATTACCTTTTTATCCTTCCCCTATACATGTATGGATATGTAAACTCACCTTTTTTTTTTACGACCTTTTGAAAGTTAAACAAATGATGCAAAGATTAAGAAAAAAAAATTATTATTGCTTTAAAACAACTAAGGCAAATGCACCTCAATGTTTTATCTCTTACTTCTTCTTCTTTTTCAAAATTTTGTAGCACATGGATTTTCACTTTCATTTAAGAAGAAATACATAAAACTAGTTTACAACGTACAAATGTTTACTTGTAAATTTTTAAATGACTTATGTATAATTTTTAAAAGAATTTGTTAAAGAGTGTCGATGGGCCACCTGTGAGTAGCTAAGGAAGCACCCTATTTTCATTTCATTAGTTAAATGTAATAATGTGGAATAGAAAAAAAGAAAAAAAAAAGAGGGAATTTTTAATATATTCAGATATATAGAAAAGTTTACGTGGAGGGAAATTAAAAGAAATCAAATATGACATGCATTATCAAAATAGATATAGAAAATTAAAAGAAATATCCATATCTCTAGAAGGTATCTAAATATCTTTAACATCATTGACTATTTGCGTGAAGTGTTTACGCATTTCTTTGACAATCGAAACGCTTTTTTTTTTTTTTTTTTTTTTTTTGGTAAAGCTTGTTTAAAAGTGACATGGCGACATTGGTTAGTAGTTTTGACCGGGATTGAAAAAAATAAGTCGCTTTCAGAATAAGTAGAAAATGAACCGATTAACTAAAAAGTGCCGTGGTAACATTGTTTAATCATCATACGTTGGTTTCCATAAGAATAGCATCGTTTCTTTTTCCATCTTATAAATCAAAAAACATACTGTTTAACTTTCCTGCTAAAACAGATCATTTAATTAGTTGCAGACGGTGAAAGAAATTTCCTTATGGCTTTATTTGACTTTTATAATAATACCTACCCCAAAAGTTTAATTGGTTAGAAATTCACTTTTATGGTTAGACACGTTTGTCATTATATCTGCTTTAAATATTAACCAGTGAAATGCAATGGGTATAAATCCTCTTAAGTCTATTTGTCTGAAAAGTAGCTAAATTGTTGTAATCATATCCCACACTATCTTTAATAATTTTTGCTTGTATATCGATCTATACTATGTATTACATTAAAAAAATCTACTGTATGGAAAGGGGATTTCAAACCTCAAACTTTCGTCAAAAGTGTCCACACAATTCGCATATATCTCACCAAAATGAACTAAAGAAATAGGATATAACAAAATAGGCATAATCATATTTGAAATAGTCAAGACAATTGGAAATTATTCCCACAAGCATTTCAATTTCCAAAGTTAAATCAAAATCTCTCGAATCGTACAATCATTTCATTTTTTTTCGACACTATTTATCATCTTTCAGCATTTTTGTCCATTCAAAACAAAATTGACCTTTCTTTTTCATTGTTCCAAACACCTGTATGGTCTGGTTTTTTGGCTAATGCTAAGAAGTTATTGGATCAACAAAAGAGTGATATTAAATCATATTTGAAATAGTCAAGACAATTGGAAATTAGTCCCACAAGCATTTCAATTTCCAAAGTTAAATCAAAATCTCTCGAATCATACAATCATTTCATTTTTTTTCGACACTATTTATCATCTTTCAGCATTTTTGTCCATTCAAAACAGAATTGACCTTTCTTTTTCATTGTTCCAAACACCTGTTGGTCTGGTTTTTTGGCTAATGCTAAGAAGTTATTGGATAAACAAAAGAGTGTGATATTAAATCATAGGAACAAACTATTTGAAATTATATCAAGAATATAAGGCTGCTTTGTTTGCCCAGCATCCCTTGGTAAATTTCTAGGGTTAATTCCTTGCCGTTGATCAGCCATGAAACTGTAAAGCTTTTCAAATGGACAATATATAATAAAATGACATGAACATTGACAATTTAAGTTAAAGATAAAACATAGTTGAAAAAATTTGCTTCATGCTGAAAATCATATATAATGAATACAAGGTTATGGATATAATAATAAGCATGACATTTCCTCCGATTAGTCAAGTTTTTTTTTTATCTTAAAAATAGTCAAGTTAGTCTAGTGAATTTTGGTGCAAAAGTGGCAATGCCCAAAAAATATAGATAATATAAAACAACTTATAGCAGATAGAGATGTTTGTTATAAGGAAATCCACTCTTTATTATACACCTAACATAATCCATGAAATAAGCAAGGTCAATGGGATAAAACCCTAAAAAACGGTAAGATTTGCCTGTACATATTTTTAAGGGATTTTTGCTATCTATTAAGAGGAGATAACAATGGAAAGAGATGGATATAAATAACTAGTTGAGGGATTGGTATCTTCAAAATCAAAACAAAGAAAAAAAATATATCGAACATCCGATTTCTAAATCACAAGAGCACCACAATACATTTGGCCGTACTAGAAAGCAAACATATGTGATAAGTTTGAAATTTTTTTCCAATCTTATTGCTTTGAATTATTTATCGGTTATTATACTATCTCCTTCTTTTTTCTTAACCAGGAAATCTTCATTTATTTGATCTATGATGTTTATACTTCATCTTCATTCATAATTATAGTCCTTCTGATTATCAATATTTTCAAGACAATTGCATGCTATAAGTAAATGAGATTTATAGTCTAAAATTGCAGTTAAAGGATTTTGAATTGATTGCCAAACAAATTTTTCCATATGTAATTTACATCAATGAAATTGAATCAATGTTATAACTTTTTCATCCTTGAGATACTTATGATTTATTTAGTGTCACAATTAATCTACGATGTACATAAATGGATGTTTAAATAGATTTTTTTTCCTAGAAAGTAAGAGCATCTTTTCATGCTCAATGAAATATTAGAATAGATCAAAGTAAATATATTAAATAAGAGGGAGAGAAAAAAAGAGTGCCATATTTTACCTCTGAATGTCTTAGTACTCTTGGGACTCCCGCATATTTGTCGTCCCATGGTCCACTACATTTCTTAAGCGGTTGTCCTTGGCAAAAAATGCTCCTTCCAAGATCTCTCAGTTGATCATGCATCATAAATTCACCATTATCTCCAATTTTAATTAAGCACCTCAACTTCAACTCTTCAATTCCTTGATTTGGATAAAACCCACAATCCTCCCACATGTACATGGCTAATCGTGCAGCTTTGCCATTGTCATGTATGTCAATAAAGAAACAAGCGATATCGAGAAAAATCTGCTTATGTCCATCTTCTAATGCATCATAACTTATTTGCAATATTTTTTGGACATCTCTATGTGGTTGGTTTTTTAATTTCTTCTGCACATCTTCCCATACACCTTTATTCTTCTTTTTATACAAGTATGAACCTACGACTTCAAGTGCCAAGGGAAGCCCACCCATGGTAGATATGATATCACGAGATATACCATCAAAGTCCTTCGGAGAATGGTCCGCACGAAATGCATGTCTATTAAACAAAAGCAAAGCATGCACCTCATCCAATCCATTCAATTCATACTTGTAGTCCACCTCGAATTCAGATTGATCAAGAACAGCTTTATTTCTAGTTGTAACAATGATCAAACTTCCTACCATAAACCAATTACGTTCCCCGGCCAATGCATCTAGTTGATTCTTGTCATCTATATCATCCAAAAGAATGAGAACCTTTTTTCCTTTGAATCTAGATTTGATTATATTAATTCCATCATCAACTCTAGACACTTTATTTTTGCTGCGTAGTATATCCGATATTAGTTGACTTTGTAAATACGTAATACCGCAGCGCTCGGTAGTTTCTCGAACATCTGGAAGGAAGCTGACATGCCCACGCCCAAATTTGTTCGAGAGTTGATTGTGAATGATCTTGGCAAGAGTTGTCTTGCCTATCCCACCCATGCCATAAATTCCAATCATTCGAGCATTGATGGAAGGACTGTCTATCCAATTCATAATTTTCTTTAGACCATCATCAAGTCCAACTAGTTGCTTAGGCACATTTAGTTGAAAATCTTCTTGTAACTCGCTTTGAACAGTTTCAACCACATGTTCAATTAGTTCTCCCTCATGCCTATCAAACAACGAAAACAATGAGAGATTATGAACCTAGACATAGTTTATGTGAAGTAATTGATCCTTGTCAACTGTGCTAACCCTTGTTGGCTATAGGAGGGTGATTTTATCTAGTGGTGATCAAGCTTTGGAAGACCGAGCATTGGAGTCATTTGTAGCCTATTGTTTAGTGATTGATACTATTGGCTGGAGGTATTGTCGTTTCCTTGTTATTTGCTCTATACCAGAGGAAAATGTAAAATTCTTGGGCACTATGGGATGCTTTGGTTTTTGTTGTTGTTAGTTTAGTTTTCAGAGACATCTCGGTGAGTACTGGTGTTTGTTGTCCTCGACGCATTATGGTTGTTTATTGGGACATTTTGGGAATCTTGTCTGAGTTTTCAGTGAAAGTAATTGATCTGCATTTCATTGGTTTTTGCTTGAAGAAGAAAACAAACTTATCAAAACAAGAAAAGTTCAGTGAAGTACCCGTCCTCAAATTTATCAGATTCCCATCCATGTAAGTAACTGACTTCATTAAGTGCTCGTTGCCATTCCTGGATATCCTTCTCATCATAACGCTCCCACCTCAAATGGAAGGCATTTCCAAAATTTCCCTTTAGATGCCGCACATCCGATGGGGCAACTTTGTAAAATATAGGCAACACTATGTGTGACGTGCTCTTCTTGCATTCCATGATATGAACGAGCTCACGGAGGCACCATTTGCTCGACGCATAATTTTCAGAGATGACAGGGATCGAAATCTTAGACCGTTTGATGGCATCGAGAATCTCTGAACCAAATTCCTCACCAATTGGGATGCTATTCTCGTCCCTAAACACGCAAAACGGTACAGTCCCTGCCTTGACCAGATTGTGATAGAGGTGATCGGTGAATGCCTTGCGGGTATCCGAGCCTCTAAAATTCAAGAACACGTCGTATGGACTGCCACGTAAACCTGTGGCTTTTGGAGAGATGGATGAAGAAGAGGACGCTCCTCGAGTGCTCTTCTCCTCTGCTCTCTTCCTCTGCTCTTTGTCCATCGCGATCTGAGAGGGAAAAGTTGAAACGAAAGATGCTTTTTATGCTGCTTAAAAGGATCGATGAATAATGAAAGATGCTTTTGCAAATGCTTTTTGGCTTACGAAAGATGCTTTTTCTGATGCTTAAAAGGATTGATGAACAACGAAAGATGCTTTTGCAAATGCTTGTTGGCTTGGTTCTCTCTCTCTCTTACCCCCCCCCCACCCCCACCCAACGATCTATTCTCTTTTTGTGCGAATGTTGTTTCTCTATTCGTTTTAGGTCCGTTGCTTCACTTCTTTTATGTTTTGGTTCAAATTTGATGATTACATATTTTAAATTTATTTAAAATTGGCATATTCTTAATGAAGTTGAAAATGTGAGGTAGAGATTAACAGATGGTTGTTGTCATTTCTCTCTTATTTATTTCATGCTCGCCCCACATGCCGGTAATATTATATAAGACGAATTTATGATATGATGTTACCGAGCTATTCACTTCTAACTTTTAAATTTAAATTATTGATTGATATATTATCTGCAAAATAGAGCTGTAATTTGTTAAATGACACCAAATGAACATGATGTGTTAGTATTAAGTTACTAATGATATATGAAATACTTGTCCACTATCCTTGAGTTCTTTTCCAGGTCATTTTTTTATTGCTATTTTGTTGGCATATCATTCAGCTCTTGAAAAGTAAGTAAACCACTGAAAAAAGAAGTATGCGAAATATTAAAAAAAGATGAAGATAATTTAGGAAAAAAGCATAGAAAAGAAGGGAATGACGTGGTCTGGGCCTACTTTTAGAAGGGAGCAGCGATAGTTAGAGTTAATGTCCAAAAGGCTTTTCAATTATGAATTCATGACACATAGAAACCTTCACGAACATGAAATTAAAAGTTAAAAAGGGAATGAAAGATGCATGGCAATCTGAGGGTGAAAGTTGGAATGAAAGATGCTTTTCTTGTCTAAAAGGATCGATGAACTGATCTCTACAAACAAGTATGAACATGAATATGTTACCTGGCAAGAAAAAATGAACAAGAAATCTTTAATTGAACGGTAATTGATTGACTAGGAGCAATTGCAGCTGCTTTTAGCCCACACCTTATCTTCTTTTTGACCTCATCCTATTCAAGTCGAAGTTGTTGGCTTGATCCCACACGAGTAACGTGGACGTTAATTTTTTAATTGGGCTATGAAGTACTAGAATCTGCATACAAGGATATTGCATTCAATCAAAAATATAAGCATACGTTTGGTTTTTTATTTGGTTATTGAAAATCGGAATTTAATAAATCATTTAAAAGAGAATAATTGAGTTGAAACAGAATTAGAAACGTGTGAAAGACATCAAGAAAGGACTGAGCTAGTGATTAGGAATGTGATTTTATATTTTAATTTTGTTTAAAGTTGCCATATTCTTAATGAAGCTGGAAATGTGAGGTAGAGATAAACGAATACTCATGGTATCTTTCATCTATTCTATGCCGGCACCACATGCTACAATTCCATGTGAAATGAATTTATTTTGAATTGGTGTGTTATCACCAAGCTTTTCATTTCAAATTTTCAAATCTAAAAAGTTGATTGATATCTTCTGTAAAATAGAGATATAATTTGTTAGATGGCACCAAACGGAGAAGCAGATGCTCCCTCAGTGCACTCTTTTTATGCACTCTTTTTTTTCTCCATGTTAGTCTGAACGATTAGAAATTAGGTACTGATTCAATAGAAGAAGGAGAAGAAGAGAAGAAAGAAAGTAAAAGGAAGCTGCAGAGGAAAACCCAGAGACGACCAAGGTTTGCAACAATGGCGTTGAGTGCTTGTCCCCATTTATGTTGGAGGGCGCACCTTGAGAATATCACCGCAAGGATTTTTTTTTATCCAATTAAATGGAAGTAGAATAGGATCATCGGCCAAAATTTGTGATAAGTCAGGTTAAATTGATTAATCACATTTTGAAGAATGAATTAATTGTTTGTAACAAAAAGAGGTGTAAGAAATGAGTGATATAAAGCTAGATGAATCTCCTAATATGCCCGTATGGCTCGATTTATCCGATCATTTTCGTGTGTGTCAAAAGATCAACCAGGTTTTTTTTCTTACCGTTAAAAGGGAATATCCTTTCTACTATTAATGGTCCAACAATTCGAGGAAAACGGAATACTACTCATTTGGAATGTTCTATAGGGAGGTAAAATTGTCAAACAAAATCTCCTTCAAACAAGACTGACTCTTAGGATATGATCGGCTTCAGGATGAGTAGGTTCTAGATCAAGAATCAAGAACTTATTCTGCAATAATCAGTTCTCCGTTTTTGTATTAAGAACCAAACTAGTTGACCCAAGAACCAGCCTACTACTATTTTTCTGATTTATTTTTCTATAAATTGATCTAGGACTTTCAAACACAGAAAAACCTCACAATGCATAAAAAAAGAAATGGTCTATGGGTTCAAGCGAAATGTGGCAATTTTGCGTGCAATAGAGTCTAGCGTGCTTGCAGACCTACTCGTTCTAGTTCAACAAAAGATCAATACTGAATTACAACGCAACAATCAGACAGCAAGGCTATTTATAGGATTAGCCATGTCTATAGTCGAAAACAAAGGCTTTCGTTTTTCAACGAAGTCAAATCTGAGCTGGGTACATACCTCGTTAATAGGTGACAACGACTCCAAAGAGAGAATAAAAGACCCTCCTCCTCCTCTGCTATTTAACGACCACCCCACATCCCCAATCGACAAAAAGGGGCCCAGGATACACTTAGTTCAGCCGATTATTCCAATAACAAAGCGACAAATCCATAGAAACGACTCGCTAATAAGACATGAAAAAGCAATTAGCTCCTGCAAGCTGAGATACGAAGAGAGGTGCGAGATTGGAGAGAGGAGAACTTAAACAAGCCCGGGTGAAAACTTTCAAGGGGGAAAGATCAAAGAAAGCAAGTGAGGACAATAGTTCGAACTGTTCTGCAAGAGAGAGGCCGAGCGTGAGAAAGCACAATTTGGACCAGAGTAGAGAATGACCAATTCTGTTCATATCTACTCATAAACCATATTGTTAAACAGATAAATGTGACTCCTGCTAATATTTCCGTATGATATTATCAAAGACGTTCTTCCACCTGTAAACGCTACATTCTCTCCCACCCTATACATGCATAAATTATATTGTCATATCTATCGTAGATCAGTAACTTTCTATGCTATATCACGGCTTTGCTGTAAGCAATTAAATCTCATGAAAACCACACTTTATGACAAGTTTCTCTATTTTAACCTGCATAATCCACATGCATTGAAACCAGCAGCTTTGCTCACTTTCAAGTTTTCCATTGTAACCAGCAGCCAAAAAAAAAAAAAATAGTACAACTGTGTATTTTTCATAACTTCCAGAAAACATTTGAATATTCTGTCATTTTCCAGAAATTATGATTATTGCCAATATAATGGAAATTGGTTTTATGGACATTCAAAAATTCTCTAGTTGATCTGATCTGTTCGGATAAAGTTTTGTTGTTGACAATTTTGATCCATAGCCTTTGAAAGGTTTTGTGCAATTATTGAAGAGAATAGACCAGCACAATTGATATTTGGAAAAAATATAATTTTTAACAGTTTTCAAGAGAAAAGAAGAGAATTATTTCTACAAAAACTGAGTATTTTGGATTTTTCAAGCTTTAAGTAATTTTGGACAATTGGGGTACACATAGGACCAATGGACCCAAAATCAGGTCTAGAAGGGTATTTTCATAATTTTCATGGAGTGGGCCCTTTGTCCCAAGGGAGTTCAGTCAACCTTAGATGTTTTGAAAACAACACCGGGACAACGGCCAGCATGTGATTCCCACCAGATTCAACTGATTAGTTTAAACGAGAAGATTGTAGTAACAAAAATTAGCAATATATATGTGATGATGATTTCACAAAAGTAGAGGGAATTTCACACGTATTATTCTGTATGCCTTAAAAGGATGTTAGGCGTTATGGGATGAGTAATAAATAGTCACATGTATTTTATTCTTTGTCCTATCAATTGGAATAGACCAGAGAATGAAGGTTGTGCTTACCTCCGGGAGCAATTCAGAGATGAAATAGTTGTGACGGGTTTCAGTGTTTGAGAAGAAGTCGCCTCGAAGCAGATCGAGTTGGGTCCGAGTCCCGAAAGGCTGCGCAATCCCGAGGATCACCTTCACGCCTCGACCTAGACCAGCTTGGTTTGGAAAGACACGAAGGTAAATTTGCAAATCATCTCAGGTCAGAACGTCGCGAGAAAGGACAAGTAGTGGCTACAAAATCACCAACTACAGACAGGGAACTTACTATCTTTCGATAAAATCCAGAAACGACTCTCGTGTTCCGCCGAAGACCCCCCAAATCCAACAACCCTAATCACCTCAGCGGAGTCCGTTATCAGAAATTATAGCAAGCGGAACACTAAAAAGTTCGAAACTCGACACGATTCGAGTTGACTTTTCCTGCTGATTGGTGCCCGCCGAAAAACCAGTCCTTTGAAGCCGGTGGTTCGGAAGGAGCGACTGCAGGTGCTCTTCGCGACGGCCTCGAGTGTACTGCTCGGTGGATTTGCGAGAAAGAAGATCCCTTGCTTCCTCCGCCGATTCAAGCCGAAGCTCTCGCTCTGGTAGTAGAGGCTTCGATATGCTTCAGATCTGGAAGTAAGAGAGAACTTGTACCTGGGGAGTCCGACGACGCGGTTCTGTGTTGACTTTCTGCTGCGGGAACATGATCACGTGCCATGTTTAGGTGGAGGCACGTGTCTTGGACGCCCGAGCCAAAGTTGGCTAAATTTCAAAAGAATATCGGTGGCCCACCGTGGAAGAACGGCGAATCAAATAGCTGATTGGCAGGTGAAGGGCAAGGGCTCGCTTGCTCATACACGGCAAGCAGGAGACGAGAGCCCTCTACGGTCAGGCTGCTAGTTCTCACTAGCCATGCCATGTAAGAAGCTCATTGTTTAAATCAACAATTTTCGATCAAAATTATTCAAATAAACTATATTGGAAAATTATTAATAATTTGAAGATTAAACAAGTTAAATTAAAAAATTTATAATTGAATTAGTACAAATGCAATAAATTTAAAACTTTTTTGATAATTTTCCCTCATTAAATCATATGGAAAACCACACTAAATGATAAGTTTCTCTAATCCGATCCACAGATGTCTTCCTAGAAATTTCCTGCACATTAAATTATTTTAGAATGAAAGAAGGTCACCTTTCTCCCATGAAGTTCACGACAGGTTCTAGAAATTGCCTCCCATGTCTTCTTTTGATTTTAACCTTTTTGGCCAAGACCCCAAAACAATTCCTTCCTCGAAATTGCCAAAACTTCTTTTGATTCTAATTTTTTTGACCAAGAACCCAAAACAATTCCTTCCTTGAAATTGCCAAGACGACCTCTCTGTAGACTTTCCTTGTTAGTTCTTTTTGTTATTGGATCCCTTGGCCAAGCAAATCATAGTGAAAATTAACTTTTTGAAGATGGACAATGCTTTTTGCTTGATCCTCACCTTTTGACATTGGTGTCACTTTGCCACTCAAATTATTGATTGATTGGCATCCCTATTGCTGATTGACGTAGCAATTAGATTATAATTGGACCGCGTGGCCACTCAAATCAAATTGAAGATGAGCGATACTTTTTGCTTTATCCTCGCCTTTTGCTTTTCTTGCCCAATTAATTGAAAGAGTACATACTTTTATGTTGAAGTCAAGGTGTTCACATTGGAAATTAGTTTTCACACATTGCTATTTCAAAAGAGCCCCACAATCATCTACATTTTTTTTTTTTTGGTTGGTCACAATCATCTACTTTAATTGGCAACTTCTGCAAGGTGTTCACATTGAAAATTACTTCCCCTCTTACCTCAAAAGATGAGCCAAATGTGCTTGGGATACACACAATCCCACCATGGATTTACGCGTCCTTATTGAAAAAATTTACTACTTTAACCGATTAACTCTCAAGCTTTTGTTAGTTCTCTATATAAATGGATCGCATGACCGCATAAATCAAAGTGAAGATGGACAACATTTTGCTTTCCCTTCCCATTGAAATGAAAGCCTCTCACTGCTAGAGGGATTGAAATGGTAAAAAATTTACATTTTAACTCATATTTAGTGACTCGGATCATATATGGATTAGCTAAAATTTAAAAAATATGCTTTTTATGAATTCAAAGTATTTAATTTAATATATATTTTAATGAGTCTAAATCACGTCTATATGTAATTCATGTTAATCAACGAAGAAAAAATAAAATTGATTTTTCCATTTGCTTTCACAGGACTCCTTCTTAGTTTGCCTCATGCTCAAGTGTGGTAACCCCAGCATATGGAGCCCATTGTATGTGGTGTGACAACTACATGAGCTTTTTCTTTACTTGCCTATTGCTTTGACCAACAATTGAGCGGTACGTCGTTTGTTCCCTATCTTTTTTAGTTTTCCAAACATGATCTTTCTCACGATATCAATGAGCTTCACATCCAGATGACAACATCAATTTGGGGCAATTCAGCCAAACCTCCTCCGTACAATTGTCACATGAAATACCGTTTATTCTACCGCACCGTTTCTCTCTCTTTCTCTCCGCCAACCCCCTTTCCTACCACTACCAATTAATGTCACCATCCCATAATCACTCTCCTAACCAACACCAATGATGCCTTCCACAACTTATCCCCTATCTCTATCCCCTCCCCCGCAATCTCTCTCTCTCTCTCTCTCTCTCTCTCTCTCTCTCTCCCCCGCCCCACACCCTTTGTCATGGCTCGACTCAAAAATAGAGGCATCTTGTTGTAACGACACTTGACTAGATCTAACGTTGCATTTGAGTCATTCTCGCATGCATCGAGCTATACGCGACATCGGATCTCAATTAGATCTAATGTTGAGCCCAACACCGTAGTGGGCCATCATCAAGGATATATATCTCAAGAACAAATATGTTGTTGCAGCAATCAAGCATGACGCCAAATTGGGTCAATAGGATATTTCTCCATACATAGCATGCTCATGTCAGTATTTGCATTTTGCAAAAGAAATCTTTATCAAGAAAAAGACTTTTTCGGAGATTCTATATCAATTTTTCTATGAACTGAGTTAATTACCTTTTAAAAAATTATCTGGTGAGAGAAAGTAAGTCTAAATCTTCCACCATCTTGCTTGCTTAGTCGCAAAGAAAGTGATAAGGCAAAAGTCAACAAGACCTACTCAAAAGAAAGGGGGGAAAAGGAAGGGGGAGAAAAAGTAAGTTAAAGTCTTCCACCATCTTGCTTGCTTAGCTACAAAGAAAGGGATAAGATAAAAGCCGGCAAAACCTAGGGGGAAGATTCTAGCAATTACAAGCAAGTCAAAGTCTTCTACCATCTCGCTTGCTTGGTTGCATCAGGAGAGGAGAGGCCATTATTTATCTTGAAAATATTGCATAAACTTAATAAATAAATGATGCAGCGGAAAATTATAAGATAATAATTGTACCAAAATTTGCATTTGGGTTTCTTATGGGGTTTGCATGGTTTCTCTTAAGTATTTTAATAAAATATAGATGTCCAACAATGCTTCGTAAATATGTTATACATCAAACTCTTCAATTTGCTTATTGACTCTAAGTAACTCATATTGTTCTGATAGCATATATGGTAATGTTATTCTTCTATAATTATACTCTTTTTCCTTTAAATTGACAAGAGTGAACCAATATAAGTCACAGTCCATAGATGTGAATGAATGAATATGCGATAGGTGTGATCCTAATGTTAGTTTATCATCAAGTGTTTGAGGATGGCTGAAATTTACATTTGAAAGCTATATGTTACTTGAAAATATAAATCAGCACAGCCAAAAGTAGTTACTTCATTAAGTTGGTCAAATTATCATCTTTATTTAAATTCATAAAATTAATTTTCTTCTCTCCTTGCTTTGCTTATGTTGATCGTGAATTTTTTTTTTTTTTAATGAGATTTACATTACATCCAACATTTTTGGTCCAGATACAATTCAGCACATATATCAGATTTACAAAGTAATTGCTCCATATCATGAGAATGCTATTTAAAGGAGTAACATATAAAACTAGTGAAATTTATGCCTTTTGCTAGGAACATACTTGTTGTTTTTTTGGCTTAATAGATAATGGACAGTTTTTTTTTTTGGTCAAAAGATAATGGACAGTTATGATGATATGAAAAATCCGATTTTTGCCTGCTCTTATTTGTCATAAACCTCGAGAATCCAAGGTATCTAGGCACTCTCCATGGCTTCATTCATTTCACATAAAATGTTGTGGTTCTGGAAAATATTTTCCAGAAAGCCATTTTTTAAGAAAATAATAATATTTTCCGGTGTTCACTTGAAACATGAGAATGAATTGGAAAATATTTTTCGCCATTCAGTGTGGAAAATTCGATTTTATTTCTTTTTGTGCACTCATTTTAATAATTTTTTTATTTTTAAAAAATCGAAATTTTGATTATTTTACTTTTAAATTTTCTTTCTGCTTTTTTTTTACTCTTTCTTTTCTATTTTTCCCTTTTTTTTTTTCTTTTCCTCCTTCTTCTTTGGTCAATCGCCAACCACGGGATGGGCTCGAAAAGAAGGAAAAAAAATAAACGAAAAAAAAAGATTAAAAATTTAAAAAAATAATGAAAAAGAAAAAAAGAAAGAAGAAGAGACTAGCAAGGGTGTGAGATAGATAAGATAGAGTAAGTGAGGAAAATGTTTTCCCCTATTTTAGAAAACTTTTTGCTACTAATGCAAAATATTTTTCTCAACTAGTTCATTTTCTATTAAACGAATCTTGAAAAATCCGAAAAACTTTTCCTAGAAATTGTTTTCCGCGATACGAATGAAGCCCAAGTGTCTTCCAAAGCAATAGTAGGATAAATGGAACACCATTGGATCTTTGACTCTTCCCTCTTTCATTCGATACTAATTCATATCCTCACCATGATTTGGACTATATAGTGTCATTGTTGTTCTTGTGTCCATGTTGGGTACATTCCTTTGGAGTTGATTCTTGTAAAAACTAATTTCACCCTACGGTAATTATTTCCAAATTTCACAAAAACAAGTTGGATCTATTTGACTTCGAAAAGTTGGCTAGTAGTGAACATAGACTTCGAAGGTGCCGTATATGTCAGTGGAATGAGTAAGTCACAAGTTCCACCATTTCACATTCTCCAATTCACCAATAGACAATGAAGATGAATACCTAGCAGGCCGTGGGGTGTTCTTCGAAGCAAAGACCATAGAGGTTTGTGGGCACTACTTAATGAGGCTGCATTCTTTCTCTGTGGATGGATTGTATTATATCGACCGACATATGCTACATGTATATTTGAGAGTCAACTCATTGTTATCGCCAATATGTGCTCCAGTTGGAGCTCCTGACTCAGTCCCAAAGATTTGTAATATGGAACAAGAAGCATTGTGAGCCCGTCCAACTTGAACCTTGAAGCCAAGGCGGTGGCTACCAAAAAAAAAAAAAAAAAAAAGAGCAAGACGTTCTTGTAATGTTTGAGGAATTTTGCCTTTATGGCCACTGCTATTTCATTGAAAAAGGTATCACCCTTCTTGTTCACGAATTCAATTGACATTAAGTGTTAAAATGGAATGACTCAATTGCTTGACCGTTAATCTAAATCTTCAGGTCTCAGTCTCAATAAATTCTTCTTTTTTCATATAATTTGCAAGCTCATTCTCTCATTCCAAGGTACAAGACATGTATCAATGGAACAAATCCACCATGGTGTAAAACAAGAGCTTAAATTATCATATCAGAAAAGTGGAATGTGATTGTTTCAAGCATGTTTCTGCTATTAGTCAAATTTGATGCATAATAAATTAGTCAAAAAAATTTTAAGGCAAGGAACCCCCCCTAAAAAGAAAAATACTAAATCTAGGCAGAATAAGAAAGCTTCTAGGCAGAGTAAGCATTATACTTGTAATTAGCACAAGAACGAAAGCAGCGAAATGGAAGATGAAATCCCAAAACTACCCAAATGGAATCTGCAAATCTATACAAAGCTACGACACACCATTTTGATTTAAACAAATTCTTCATATTCTTCACAACTCAAAGCCACCTAAGGATTGGCAAGGATCAATCTAATGATCAACAACAACCAAATCTGAAAGGAAAACAGACCGGATCTTGTCTAATTGATCGTGATTTTTCTTTGGTATCGGTCATTTTCCTCACTAATAGTAATCTCCTAGTAAAATATCATCTCATAACTTTTTAAACACAACATAATTTCCTTTATGTAGTCGTAAGCTCTGTAGGTCCTATAGTTTGTAATATTCCATTAAAAATTGTAATCGACCTAAATTTATAGTAAATTCCTTTTCTTATTATTAGTAATTCATCTAATAGATCTTAACTTTCGTTCGGCATACATAATCATCCTCACTAATAGAAATTTATCTGTATAATATACTTTTGTAATTTTTCTTATGGAGGATGTAATATTTATTTGGAGGGCATAAATCTTTGGAATCTGTGCTTTGTAATATTTCATAAAAACAGTAATTTATTCCATTTAAGGTAAATTTCTTTTTTGTAGGTTTAATGAAATATCTAAAATGATAGTAACTTTCTTTACATTTTGTAATGTTTTGAGACCTATATGTTGGTAATTTTCCTTACTCATCTTAATTTTTTTTTATTCAATTGAAAGTTTGATCACGTTTGCATTCATAACTTTTCTTTAACGTCTGCAAATTCAAATTACGACCAAAAGTCAACTTTGCCAAATAGATATGACAGACCAGTTTTTTCCCTTTCTTATCCAATGGTCCACGTTGAATGTGGGACCGGTCCTGTAAAATGAGAGCTTCGACTTATGGAATTCCCGTCGCTATTGCGACATTTCGGGCACAACAAAACAATGTTTTCTTTTTCACCAAATAGTAAAGTGGCATTGGAAACCTATCTTTCCAAATTATTTTAAGTTCATTCTATTGAAAAATATATAGAGGTAAAAGGTAAAAATGTAAATTAAGATAAGTATTATTTTACCAGTTTTTCCTTTTACTGACACACAGCAATAGATAAAAAGAGAATTTGAGATGACTACCCATAGTCATATGTATGCAAAGAAGCCTTGATCCACATTCCTATTACCAAGTTCAAGAATGATTCAAGCCAAGAAAAGATTAACGTAAAAAGAGCCATGGCTTTTTTGAGGGGGCAAAAAATAGAATTTGAACAAACTTCAGGCGCGAAGACGGAAGCGGCTCCAATCTCTCCCATTCTCCAGTAGTCCCGCCGTAGCTGGTAAGGTTCATCGAACAAGAGCAACTCGGGCACGAACGTGCTCTCGAGAAGATTGAAATTCCATTCCTAACTCGTGCAACATCGAGCGATCGATCGATCGAATCACTCCAAATGGGTTGAGATTCTATGGAGGATCGGGGCTTGGAGGATTTTAATTTAATCTTTAAAATTGATTTGTGGAAGAATAACTTTTAACCAAACTAAGTTAGTGAAAGACTGGAGGGACATTGTTGTTATTCACAATCAATGACAGATTTGAACTGCAATTGTCAGATATACTTCTTTTTCAAAAGGATCTCATGCAATCATACAAACCACATGACATTGCCCTATATTGCGATGGGATTTAATAAATTAGTAATTGAGGGACAAGGAGCAATTGCGGATGCTTTTAGTCCATGCCTTTATCTACTTTGAGACCTCACCCTCTAGTCAAGTCAAACTTGTTGGCTTGGTGCATTCTCGATTAACGTGTATGTTAATTTCTAAATTGGGCTATAAAAGAATTAAGCGTAAGTTTGATTGTTATTTTGATATTGAAGATTAGAATTTCATAAATCATATTGAGTTAAAACGGATTTGGAAATGGATAGAAGACATGAATTTCATAAAAAAAAAGGATCTTGTGAGAACGAGAACCGAGCCTCTAAAGCTCAAGAATACATCATAAGAATTACTTTCCCGTGTTGGTGTTCGATAGATGAACGAATATGTAGATGCTCCATCAGTGCTCTTATTTTCTGCATTTGTATCGCTTCCACTCTTTTTCCTCTTCTTGAGAAGAGTACAACCTAACCCAGATCAAAGAATTGGTGCAACAAGCACCATAGAAGAACGCCCTAAAATGAACTGATGCATTCTCTCTTTGATTCGCTTTGAGTCTTTCCTTTATTTGAAATGCTCAGGCTCAACTTGACTACTTGTGAAGAAAAGTCCTGAAATTGATACATATGCGCTGTGTGGAAATTAATAGGTAATTTATGAATGTCAAAAAAGAATAGCCATTACTTAGATGGGATCCAATCTAATTTTCCCTTCTCATCTAGTTGTTATCGATTGTTTTACCGATCTTTGCAAATCTTTGTTGGAAATCCCTCGCCACCCCCCCCCCGGGGCGAGGTTTTTTTTTTTTTTTTTGGTCGAAACAAACCATATATTAGATCAAACGGTAGTATAACCAGATGCTAAAGCTTCAGAAGATATGATATCCTGGAAAATAAAAGGAGGGAAAAAAAGCCAGTTGCGAACTGGGCCGTGATCCCGGTGGGCTTTAGCAGCCCAGTCAGCTGCTAGGTTTGCTTCTTGGCGAACATGCTGAAGAGAGAGATTAGGGCATTGAGAAGACACATCGCGAAGAATCGCAAAAAGATGGCGCTCCGTCCATGGCGGCTGCTGCTGCTGCTGAACGATCTCCACCAACGACAAACAGTCAGACTCAACCATTATGCGTTCAAGATGAAGCCCCTACTGGATCAGATGTTGGATAGCCAATATGAGAGCATAGATTTCAGCTTGGAAGGCCGAGAGGGCTGGAACGGTTTTGGTGATCACATCGGTAAGAACTCGCTTGTAATCTCTGTAGATAACGCTATTGATCCAGCCTCCGACCCTGTTCGAAAAGCCCCATCAACATTACATTTAAGGCATCCTTTTTCAGGCGGTTTCCATCTACGATCTGAACTGACCAGTTTGTTGTGAATCCGATGTACAGAGGGGTGTAAAAGCATCATGATTCGGCTGTGGGCTAGGGCGTTGTCCATGGCTTGGAGAGGATCCAGGTGTTGCTGCCGAAAGACTGCGTTGTTTCTTTGTCGCCAGATCTCCCACGGCAAATTGGCGATCACATCGAAATCAGGGGACGTCTTTGGGAGGGTAGCTCGGGCTGCAACCCAGGCATCAAAACGTCGTACCGAGGTAGGTGAAAACGAAACCCTAACTTCTTCATGATTCCAGATGTTGTGTGTCCAAGGGCAGAAGAATAAAATATGTTCAATCGTTTCTGGAATTTTGAGGTTACAAAGGGTACAGTAGGGGTTAGGGGAAATATGGCGTTGATAGAGATTGGCTTTTGTAGCAATGGCATTTTTACAGGCTAACCACATAAACACCCGAAGCTTAGGTGCAGTTTTCATATGCCAGATTTTCCTCCATAACTGAGTAGGGTTCTGATAAGAGGATGAAGCGACATTAATTGGGGTATTTTGGGTCGAAGAGACATAATGGTAACAGCTTTTCACAGTATAGGTACCTGAGGAAGTAGCAGTCCACACTAATTGATCACATAGGAGCGAAGGGTTGAGAGGTATATTCAAGATAGCTTCACTGACCTAGGCATCAAAGAAGGTGGTAATAAGAGAGGTCTTCCATTATGTTTTTGATAAGTCCATTAGATCAACAACTACAACAAGTTCACCCTCCTCTGCTAATCCTCCTATCTTACCAATTGGTAGCCATATATCTTCTCTTATTCGAATCGGTGATCCATCCCCAACTAACCAATGAAGTTTAGGAATAATGGTATCTCAACCCTTTAACATACTCTGCCACCCCCATGAAGGTCGATAGCTCGATTGGGCATTTTGGAAAGAGGAATTCCTAAAATATAATCCCTTGAAAAGCTGACTCCAGATAGCATTAGGTTGCTGGAAAAGACGCCAAGCTTGCTTACCAAGCATTGCTCTATTGAAGTTAATCAAATCGCGGAATCCCATCCCCCCTAATTCTTTTGACTGCTTTAATTCTGACCAGTGTTGCCAATGAATTCCTGATTGACTGTTGTGTTTGCTCCACCAGAATGCTGATATCTTCCTCTCTATTAATCTGCAGAGCGACAATGGAAGCTTAAAGATGGACATGGCATACTGAGGTAATGCCTGAATTACTGATTTCAGTAAGATCTCCCTGCCACTTTTTGATAAGAATTTTTCCTTCCAGCCAACTAATTTAGCATTGACTCTTGCCAGGATCCAGGAGAACATCTCACGTTTGGAACGGCCCCAATCAGAGGGGATGCCCAGGTACTTACCATATTTGCTGACCACAGGTATTCTCAGTTCACTTGCTAAATTAGTTTGTAAAGTTATAGGGCAGTGTTTGCTGAAAAATAAACCAGATTTGTTCCGATTAATGAGTTGACCCGTAGCTAGGCAATATTGGTTTAAGATATTGGCAAGATTTTGGCATTCAGAGACTGTGGCTTTTAGGAAAAATACTGAGTCATTAGCAAAGAACAAATGGGATAACTTAGGACAAGCTCTATTGAATTGAATCCCCTGTAGGTGGCCCATTTCCACAGCTTGCGTGATAGTAGTTGACAGAGCATTAGCAAGTAGAATGAAAATATATGGGGAGAGGGGGTCACCTTGACGAATCCCTCTAGTAGGCTGAAAGTAAGGGAGCTATTCCCCATTAAAGCGAATACTAAAGGAAGCCATAGTAATGCAAGCCATGACCATAGTAACCCAGCTGTTATTAAAGCCCAACTGCTGCAAATAGGCTTCCAGGAAATCTCATTCTACCCTATCATAAGCCTTCTGCATACTTGTTTTCAGAATAAGATTGAATCTTTTCTTGCATGTTCTCACTTTAAACTGATGAAGCACTTCTTGCACCACCATGATATTGTCTTGTATCTGCCTGTCACTGACAAATGCTGCCTGTTCTTTTGATATCAAACTAGGAAGCCAAGGCTTAAGTCTGTTGGCCATAACTTTCGAAATAATCTTGTAAGCGAAATTACAAAGACTGATGGGACGGTACTGGTCAATACTTTCTGGATGGTGAACTTTAGGAACTAGGGCAATTATTGTTCTGTTTAGTCTAGGAGGCATACAACCTGTTGTAAAAAAAATCTTGAACTGTTCTAATGATAGTTGTTTTGATGATATTCCAGTGATGCTAATAGAAGAGACCGTTAAGGCCATCAGGTCCAGGAGCCTTAAAAGCACCCAACTAGAAAGTAGCCTGGTAAATCTCCTCCTCTGTTACCCCACTCATCAATTGTTGATTCATTTCAGGTGTTACCACAGCTGGACATTGCTCTAAAAATGGGTGAAAATCCTGGTATCCCACAGACTAATATAGATGAGAAAAGAAGCCCATTGTCATAGCCTTGAGCTGTTCTGGCTCCCTGATCCAATTCTAGTTAGCATCTTTAAGCATAACAATTCTATTTCGTTGTCTCCTTTGCATAGTACAGGCATGGAAAAATTTTGAATTGTTATCTCCCCATTTCAACCAGTGAATACGGGAGCGCATAGCCCAGAACTGCTCCTCTTGATTCCACAGGTTCTGAGTTTCAATTTTAATAGCAGTGGCTTGCTCCTTATCTCCAGTTTGATAGAATTTCCTATTAATAATTGTCTGCAGTTGATGTTGCAATTGGGAGATGCACTGATGGCCATTACTAAACCGTGCCTTGCTCCAGCGAGCTAGCTGAGCAGAAACTGCCTGCAATTTAGAGACCAAAAAGGTATTCCTACTCTCCCATGCCTGTTGAATTACCTCTTGACATTCTTGATCTTGACTCCAGAAAGCTTCATAATGAAAAGTCTTTGCTCACTTGACAGATGGAGAACGAGTGTGCAGCAGTATAGGACAGTGATCAGAACCGATAGGTGGTAGGGCAAGCACTTCTGCAGAATGGTATGATATCATCCAATTCGTGGAGCAGAAAACACGATCTAACTTCTCCTTCACTAGTGCATCCCCTGCTCGATTATTAGACCAGGTAAATTCACAACCTTTACTGTGTAGTTCGAGTAAAGCACAGTCATTGATTAAATTCCGAAATGATGTCATTCGTGAGGAAATGGCTGGTCTTTTCCCATTTTCTCCCAGGGGGAAAGGAAATCATTGAAGTCACCTACACACAGCCAAGGTAAATGATTTGCAACAGATATTACCCTAATTGTATCCCAAAATTCCTGATGTGCCTGATAAGTTGAAAGGGCATGCAGGCATATTAAATGCATCGAAGCAGCTGTCAAAGGATCAAGGACTATGAGATCTACAAAATGATCAGCCGACTGTACAATAGTAACATCAAACAGGTCAGTCCAGAACACAGCAAGTCCACCCGAGAAGCCAACCAGATCCCTCAAGAAGGAGTGAGGGAAGTGAAATCTTCGCTGTAAGCTCATCACAACTTTCTCTACATTCTTTGTTTCCATTAAAAAAAAACTATATCGGGCTTTTCAGAGGCTAACAACGCCTTCAGTGCTTGAATTGTCAGGGGATTGCCCAACCCCTGACAATTCCAACTCAGGAGTTTCATTTGGAAAGCGGTGGTTGTTGAGGGCCAGCTACCAAAGTCCAAGGAGCAGGATTGTCTGCCACAATCACAAGAGTGTCCATAAGTTGGGTTTCATCCAAGTCTGCAGAGTAAGTAGGTCGAGTGTCATATGGTGAGTATCTTTTGGTTTTCTTACTCGATCCCACAATTGGCATTGGTCTAGGGATTTTTGGTTTCTTCTGTTAAGGAATGTTCGATGAAGGTAGCTGAATGCTCTTCAACTTTGCCTTTGCAGGTACCAAATCAGTAGTTTTCGCTGCTGGGTTGACAGAGTTCAGATGCGAGGAAGTCCCTAGGGGTAGAACAGGGGTGGAAACAGGGGCCTCTGATGCAAGAATGGGAGGGAGAGCTGGGATAATGGACTGCATAGCTGGAGGGGTTTCAGGTACTGTCTCTTCCATATGCTCTATAGGTGTTGTAGGATGGTAAAAAGCATCCCCATAAAGGATAAACTGTTTAACCTCTACTCTTAGCCACGGGCCATAGACCATTGTCTCTCAGCCTTCAAATTGTGTTTCCTCATAAGGGTAATCTTTACATGAAGCAGCATAATGACCAAGCTTTCCACAAGAATAACAGTGGTGGGATAGTTGCTCATAACAAAAATCTAGCCATAGGGGTTTTCCTTCAATTCTTATAAGCTTTCCTGACCTTAAAGGTGCTGTCAGGTCTGATTCTATTCGAACTCTCCTAGATGTATCAGGTTTCACTTCTAGAACTCGTCCCACCTGTTGCACAGCTCTACGCAGAAGCGATGGAGTGGTCCATTCCAAAGGTAAGCCTATCACATGAACCCAGAATGCGCACTGAGAAAAGTCGTAACAGTGTAAATGAGTATTTGGTTGCCATGGACGCAGATGGACTAAATGACCTGAGAATAACCAAGGGCTGCCCTCTAATATACGTTGTTTTTCCATTTCAGATCGAAATTTAATGATGTACAGCCCGCCATCGCTAGGAGAAATCTCAACTTGATCAACACGCCACGCTTTCTTCATCGCGACTTGAAAAGTAGATAAATTGACGGTAGGATTTGTGAAGATGTTACCAACCAGGATAAGGCGACAGTCCTTCAGTTTCTCCAATGCAGGTATGTCATCCCAAACCTCCAACTCCTGTTCCGAACACAGACGTCCCAGACGATGACACAGCGAAGCAATTCACAAGGTATTGTCACTTTCATCCATAGCCAAAATGTAGCAGGAATTCACTGATATGGGTTAATTGACAGGAACACAGTACATAAAGCAAACCCTCGGGGGTTGCATGTCCGGAATCGCATACATGCAACTCTGAAATTGCGAAATCAAGTGAAATTGAGCAGTCCAGCAGCAAACCGATGGGGGTGAGAAGAGGAGAAAGATTGTGATGACTGCAGGGGATGAGAGAAACTTCACATGCAAGGCAATCCACGAAGACAGGGGTCAACTATGGTGGAATTCGAACTAAGCAGAGGTGGTTCAAACAGAATGTGAAGTGCAGAAGAATAACTGAGAAGACGGAAGACATTGGGGAAGACTCCAGCATGTCGCGAGGAGAAACTCTACCATAAACGAGAGAGAGTCCAATCTCACTGTATAGCATGAAATGTTAGTTCTCCGGGGCGGGGGTTGGAAATGCTATATTTCCAAAATCGGTAAATCATTCCTTTAAAATATATATAAGGGTAAAAATGTAACTAAGAAACTATATTACTTTGTCAATATTTTCTTTTGCTGATGCACAGCAACAAATGGAAGGAATTTGAGGCACTTCCCATAGTTCTATAACTTTAGTACGACACGCAAGTCTTCTTTTTGCAAAGGAGCCTTCACACATATTCCTATCTATCGAGGTCAACAATGACTCAAACCCAGAAAAATAAAAATGAAAAGAACCAAGGGTGTAAAATGAAGCCAGAAGAACTTATTGGGGGGCAATATAGAGCTTAGACAAACTCCAGGTGCAAAAACGGAATTTTCAAAAAAATTGAAAAAATATGTCTCCAATCTCTCCCATTCTCCAGCATATATAAAAGTAAAAAGGAAAAACATTAATCTCGCCATCGCTAGGAAGGTTTTTCAAAAAGAGCACTTCGAGCGCATGCTTTTGGCAAAGACTAGCGATCAATTCGATTCCAACTTGTGCACCGTCGATCGATTGAATTGCTTGAACAAGTTGACTTCCATGGAGGATCGGGGCTTGAAGGTAGAGAAAGCTCGATTACTGAGCTTGGTGCTCGAGTTCAACTTCGACGAGCAGTCCACCAACAGTGCTTGGACTGTCTCATTTCGCTCCACGGTACTTGAATCATTATTTTGTCATGCATTTTTGTGTTAGTCAACTTTGCAGATATTATGTAGGTATTTCTTGTCCACTACGATGATAGATCAATTTGGTTTTGGTTTATATTTTAATAAATCGAAACTGGTTCAGCAAAGTAGTCTTGCCGACGAGCAAAATGTTTGGTACTATTCTAATTTGATTGTGTTTAGGTTGCTTTGGATGGTGTTTTTTTTTTTTTTGTTATTAGCCGAATTGCATCTTAATGGATGCTTAGTGCATGACAGGCAGTTAATTCTGTTCCAAAAATAAGTTTGGAGTAGAAATCAGAAATAAAAATTTTCTACTTTTTTATTTCTGGAACAGAAATGAGAAATAAAAAAAAAAATTCATCATTCATAGCCGCCGCCGGTTGCCGGCCGCCGCCGCCGCCGCCACCATCCGAAAGAAAGAAATTTTGTGTCGTTATCAAACGAATTTCTATTTTTAGAGTAGAAATTTTGTGTCGTTATCAAACGGTTATATTTGCTTAGAAACTCTTCTAGAAATAGAAATAGAAAAATTTATTTATGTTCTAAAAACTATTTCTGGAACATAATGGTTTTCATGCGCGCTCTTATATGTCAAAAATGTTTTCTATTAACTTATGCACCCATTGACAAAAAAAAAAAAAAAAAAAAAAACTTATGTACCCCGTGATGCACCATCACGTGAAATACCTTTATTCTATCACATCATTGCTCTCTTTCCACCACCCCCTCCCCCACCATTGCCAATCAATGTCAGCAGCCTACGGTCACTCCCCCGACCAGCTCCAACGACGCCCTCCGCAACTTAGCCCCCATCTTTGTCTGCATCTCTCTCTCTCTTTTCTTTGTCATGGCCCGATTCAAAAATAGAGGCGTCTTGCTCAAAGTTGCAATCACGCTTGACTAGATCGAGCGTCGCGTCTAGCATGCATCAAGCTAGACGCGGCGTTGGAACTCAATTAGATATGATGTCAAGCCCAAGTGATGGGCCGTCATACGAGGACTCATAACTTAAGAATAAATATGTTATTGCAACAATATAGTGTGATGCCAAATTAGATAGATGGGATATTTTTCTTTACATAGCATACTCATGTTAGTATTTGCATTTTGCAAAAGAAATCTTTATTATAAAGAAAAGATTTTTTCAAAGATTATATATCAATTTTTGTATGAAACCGAATTAATTAACTTTAAGAAAATTCTTTGGTGACGGAAAGCAAGTCAAAGTCTTCCACCATCTTGCTTGGTTAGTTGCAAAGAAAGCAATAAGGCAAAAGCCAACAAGACCTACTCAAAAGAAAGGGGGAAAAAGGAATTGGCAAAGGAAAGCAAGTCCAAGTCTTCCACTATCTTGCTTGCCAGTTGCCAAGAAAGGGATAAGGTAAAAGCCGACAAGACCCACTCAAAAGAAAAGTGGTTTAAAGATTCTAGCGATTGAAGGCAAGTCAAAGTCTTCCACTATTTTGCTTGGTTAGTTGCATTGGGAAACTAGAGATTATTATTTACCGTGAAAATATTGTATAAATTTAATTTATAAATGATGCGACGAAGAAAATCAATCACAATATAATATTTGTGCTAAAATTTGTATTTTACGATAATGCTTTGTATGGGGTTTGCACGGTTTCTCTTAAGTGTTTTAATAAAATCTAGATGTCCGACAATGCTACGTAAATACGCTATACATCAAACTCTTCAATTTGCCTATTGACTCCAAATAACTCATGCTGATCTAATAGCATACATGGTAATGTTATTGTTCTATAATTATACTCGTTTTCCTTTAAATTGACAAGAGTGAGCCCAAACAGATCACGGTCCATAAATGTAAATACATGAATATGGGATACATATAATTCTAAGCTAGTCCATCATCAAAATGTGAGTTGAAATTGATATGTGAAAGCTATCTGTAACTTAGCATAGCCAACATTAGCTACTTGATGAAGTTTGTCAAATTTTCATCTTTACTTGAATTCATAAAATCCATTTTCTTCTCCCCCTGCTTGCTCTGCTTATGTTGTTCATAAGTTTTTTTTTAGATTTAAATTAAATCCATCAGTTTTGTGGCTCCAGATTCAATTTAGCACATATATTTAATTTACGGAATAATTCCTCCATATTACGAGAGTGCTATTAAAAGGAGTAACATGTAAAACTAGTAAGATTTTGCCTTCTGTTGAGGATGAAACCTGTCATTTTCTGGCTTAACAAATTATGGATCCTTAGACTGATCTGGAAAAATCTGATTTAGCCGGTTTTTATTGGATAGAAACCATATGAATTAAAGGCAACTCGGTGCTCTTTAAGTGTACTCTAGAGCAATATTAAGATAAATGAAATAACATTGGATCTTTGACTCTTCCCTCTTTCGTTGTTGACTGAGATGGGACATCAACGACCCAAAATGGTAAAGAGCAAAAAGGAATAAATTCATTCACACCCATCATCTTAGTACTACCAAATTTAAGACTTCGAAACGAGGTTAAGAATCTTGGGTTCTACTGCGCAATGAACAAAAGCAAAGGATCAACGCATGAAGAGAATAATGAAGATTATATACCTTCACCAACTTGTTTACCTTCACCAGCCAAAAGATTGAAGGGTCGACAGCAAAATGCAAGAAAGAAATCCAGAAGAAAACCACACGAGACCATCTATAATTTACAGGCATATACTATCCAGGAAACAATATGTGTGCCATTACAGGAAGGGCTGAAAGATTGTCTTCAATGCGAAATAACTGTAGTCATATGTCATCTTTTTAACATCTAAAAACAACAATTTCATTTGGCAAAATTTGCCAACCCTGTCATGAAGAGCATGGTATCTGAAAAGCACGTCACTCTCAAATGTACTTTTCATGCACATGGCAAGATATCACATGTTGCTGTGCATCGCGACACTGAAAAATTGACTTGATCTCAACATGAAATTAGCAATTTTGGCAAGATGAACTCAATTGATAAATTGTCAAAAGGTTAAGGATTTAATTGGTAAAATTGAAAAATTTAACACTAAATTGGTAAATTGTCAAAAGGTTTAGGGTATTTTGGACAATTTTTCCGAGAAAGATAAGGTAGAAGAAGCTCCTTAAATTGGAGAGTTGCAAGCTGACAAGGACATTTAAGGGATCACATTACCTTCATCCACTAATCATATGTTAAAGACAGCCAAATGACATTAGAATCAGCGACAATTGTCTTATTAGGCAGTACTAACATTTCGGCCTTCTCATTGTTCACATGAAGGGCACGGAGAATAATAACGAAACAAGAGAAAGCAGTGTACAATGATATACTCTTTAGTCAGGCATCAGATGTGTCTAGCAAAACCATTTAAGGCTCCGTTGCCTCCAAAATCAGATCACCAAGTTTTGTATCTTCAAGCTAACTTTGAATGGTAGTTGCAGATCACTTCTTTTAGGAACACTATTGGTGAAATATAACATGTGAGCATCCAAAGGATCAAGCATTTCCTTGTGCTGATATATCTAGCAATCTGGTCATCCAATTTGGGCAAACTAGGCAATGTTGGAAAGCTCTTGCAATGCACAACCCAATTATGGCAATCAATCATAATCTTAGCAGGGGTTAACTTTTGATCAAAATCAAAGTCGAAACTCAGTGAAAAAAAAAAGTATCTTCAAGGTCAACAATCTTTAATGAAATAATACAATTGATTCACGTCCAATTTGTGTTTGGATTGAGGGAAGGGAAAGAAAATGGGGGGTAGTAATAATCTAGGGACTTTTCTTTAGAGGCGGAGCAACAAGGGATGAACTTGATTTTCTAATCCCCGAAATAGTCAAATGATTCTTGTCCGTCTAAGTTATATTGAAAAACTTCATTAAATGCAGGAGTATTCTTCAGACCAGTTGAAAAGTGCATGACATAGGGTTTCCTTCCATTAAACCAAGTATTGCAGTTTTTACTGAAAACGCAGAAATGGTAAAATTGCATACATAGGGTTTCCTTTCGATAAACCACGCAATGCAGTTTTTTTCATGAAAACACAGAAATGGTAGGAGTGACTTACCTTTGTTCTTTTGGTCATAGACTTACCTTGTTTAAACGCTAAATAATCCAAACAGGCCAATTAAATTTTTCCTTAGCTCCTGCACTTTCAGAATTAAGGGAAAATTAAATTACCTTATGGCATCTTATTCTATAAAATTGGATCAAGCGTTGAATGGATTTCCAAGTTGATTGTTATTTTGAACATTCATCGAAATTGTTTAGATGGGTGAATTATTTCTAACATATAGCATATTGGCATGTTAAATTATGATATATAGATACTGGATTAGCACTCATTGTATTGATATATGATATATGTTTACCGATGATTCTGATTTGGGGTTTAATCACAGTCGATGTGATTTATTAGGCTTTAACCACAGCCGATATAGTATTTGGGCCTTGTCACATGACGAAGCATGGTTAAGATTGGGTATTAAGGCATGCCAGGGACGACAACACTTGGGTATTGTTGGTCTGCGCCTAGTTTTAAAAAAAAAATCAATAAAAAATAATTTTTTCTTCAAATATTAGAAATAATGAGAGATTAATTGAGGGAAATTAATAAAAACACACATTCTGTTAAACCCAATTATGACACATTTTCAAATAATTTGAAAAAAAATTACACTTAGTGGTGCTCTAATTAATGGCTCCACTCAAATGTCCCTCACAATGATTCAAATAATATAGTGTCATTGTTGTTCTCGCGTCCATGTTGATTATATTCCTCCAGAGTTTTTTTTTTTTTGGTAGAATATATTTCTCCAGAGTTTTTTTGGTAAAGGTAAGATATATATTAAGAAAAGCCAAATGTACAAAAGAACTCGTCACCAGTAACTTGCACTCCAAATGTAGTACCAAAAGAAGTGGAAGGGTGACGAGATGCAAAAGCCGCAGAGGCGGCACAACAACAACAACAACAACAAGGCCAAACTAAGCACAGCTAGCTCCACCAGCTATCAAGCAAAGACAAAAAACAAAGAGGAGGCCATCGTCTGATCTAGGACCTAAGGGTCCCCATTGAAAATAATCGGGTCTAGACTCCAACTTCTCTGCAGCCTTTCGTTTCGAAATTGTCTTCGACGTTCTGAAGGTGATAGCCTTGTCGCGAACCACTTTAAAGATGTGGTTTTTAATGGCCGGAATAGAGAGAGGCTGGTCTCTAAAGATGATGGCATTCCTATTTTTCCAAATGATATGACACAACGCGCCAAATGAAAAACGGGCTATGCACTTATAGAAATCTTTCCCCATCAAATAGGTAGTTGCCCACCTGAAATTCTCCCCCAACCCTCGTTGCGCCGGGGGTAAATTGCATCCGGACGCCCAAAAGAAGGCAACGCTAGCCGTGACACGGCGGTCAAAAAACAAGTGGTCAAGAGAGTCGGGCACATTCTTGCAAAATGCACAGGTAGCATTTCCAATAATACCATAGGCCAAAAGGAGGTCTGGGTTGGAAGCCTACGTCGGCCATGAGCCAAAGATTAAGTTGATATCGAGGCACTATGGCGTTGTCCCATACAAAGGAGTACCAGTGGACCCGCGTCCTCTTCTTCCTGATGAAGTTCCACGCCGATGCCATAGTGAATTGGCCCGAAGAGCTTCCTCGCCAACAGCAACGATCCGGGTCATTCGTCAGGGTCGGAAGAGGTTGCCCCCACGATTGAAGCACCAATCTAAGAGCTTGGCCAGCATCTGAGAAGAGGTCAGCAACACAAGCTTGTCTAGAGAGCCCTGAACTATAGATAAGAGAGTCTCGAAAAGAACGAGTTCAAGGGCCCTCTAGGATGCCGGTTGTCAAACCCCGAGAGGTTGTTTGGCCATCACCAATTTTCCCACGAAGGCCATCCTGAAATTCCTTCTTAGGGTCAACAAGCTCTTCCGGCCCGGGAGCCGGAAGTTGGCTTCCTAGCAACCCAAAAATTCTTGTTTTTAAGAACGTGGAATGGACCCATCTACACCAAAGCGCTTCCTTGTCGGAGAACAAGATCCAAATATGCTTTAGCATGGAGGCTTTATTGCAATCTTGGAGCCTCCTAACACCTAGCCCTCCTTCATCCTTTGGAAGGCAAACGTCATCCCAGGCTACCTTCGTACCACCCCTACCTAGGTCCGGACCTTTCCATAGGAATTGTCTAAATATTTTCTCTATATGTTCTATCACAGCTGAAGGTAAGACAAAGACACTAGCCCAGTAGGCTTGTATAGCATGAAGAACTAACCTGATAAGCTGAAGCCGACCAGCAATAGAGAGGAAATGGTGAGTCCAAGACTGAACCCTTGCAATGATGCGATTGACCAGGGTACAACAGTCTGCTTTATTGATTCTCGAAGTGATAATGGGAACCCCCAAGTACCGAACTGGCAGGCTTCCTTCTCGAAAGCCCAACTCCAATAGAATATTATTCCTTAGGGAAGGATTGCCACCCGCCAAGAAGATTTCACTCTTGCACGAGTTAGGACGAAGGCCACTCCGAGGAGGAAAATATGTTTAGAGCTTCCTTAAGGAGAGTTACCGAAGGAAGGTGCGCCTCACAAAAAGGAAGACATCATCGCAAAGAAGAGATGTGAAAGACCCACTTGCCTTGCACCTCCAAAAGAATTTGAAATCGGGCCTCGAGGATTGCTTAAGAATGATCCCCGAGAGCACTTCCATGACCATAGTGAAAAGGTAAGGAGAGATGGGATCCCCTTGGCGAAGACCTCGACCGCTTGCAAAAAACCCGTGGAGCTCTCCATTCAAGGCAATTGAGAATTTCGAAGTGCGAACACACGTCATAATTAGGCTAGTGACAGAGTGAGGAAAGCCAAAGGCCAGCATGACATTCTCAAGGAAGCTCCAATCCACCGTATCATATGCTTTCCTGAAGTCCACCTTTATCGCACATTTAGGTAGATAAGGTGAAGGTGAAAGCTAGAGAATAGCTCTGGGCCGTAATATATTGTCCCTAATTCGTCTACCTTTTATAAAAGCGATCGAAAAGGGCCTATCATGTTCTTCAAAGCTAGGGCCACCCGATTAGCTAGCACCTTTGTAATACACTTGTAGATAGTGTTACAACAGGCGATAGGCCTATAATCCTCCACAGAAGTGGCGTTGAGCACTTTCGGAACCATTACCAAGATGGTATTGTTAACCTCCCTCAAGAGTTTTCCGGAATTGAAGAAGTCTAACACTGCAGTCGTTACTAAGGGACCTACCGTGTCCCGAGTTTTCTTTGAAAAACTCCATTGTGAAACCATCGGCCCGGGAGCTTTTTCTTGGGCAAAGAGAAGATAGTGTTCCGGATCTCTATCTCTCATGAATCGGTTGAGCAAGAAGAGCAGCTGATCAATCGAAAGTGGATGTTGGATAACCTCTCTCAAGTCCTCTAACGAAGGTCTAATAATCTCCCCTTGTGGCATCAAGAGGTCCTCAAAGAACTCTACAAACCTTCGTTGCACCAGGCGTGGCTCCGTCAGTATGTTCCCCGAAGAGTCGAGGACGGATAGGACTGTTCCTTAACTTGTCTTTTGTTAACATATTGATGGAAGAATTTGGTATTTCGGTCTCCCTCCTTGAGCCATCTAACCCTGGACTTTTGTCTAAAGAAGGACTCTTCCGAGGAGCGCAGCTCCGCAAAGATACATCTTTGGCTTTTCTCCACCTCGGCAAGGTCGGCGAAAAGGGATTTAGTTGTAATTCGCTTGGGTGGCCTCCATCATCTTCCGCGCATCAAGAGTTCTAGCAGATATATTAGAGAAGGAATCTCTGTTGAGTTGCTTAAGCCGACATTTGAGAGCCTTGAGTTTAGAGACAAGCTTGTACATAGGGACACCATTCCCCGGCGCATTCCACACTTGTGAGACAATTTCCTTGAACTCCGGGTGCTTCATCCAGAAGTCGAAGAACTTGAAGGGCTTCCTTGTATGAGTCGGATTAAGAATCTTCACCACCATAGGCGAGTGGTCCGAGATTCCGGAGCAAGGAAGGAGGCTTCGAGTAAGATAGATCCAAGCTCCACTTTGCATTCACTAGAACCCTGTCAATCTTTCTTGCTTTCCTAGTATGCCCTGAAGACGTAGTCCAAGTGTATCTAAACCCAACGAACCTCAAGTCTTCCAGCTCGGCTTGCTCCAAGCTTGTCCAAACTCATTGAAACAAGGGAGCCAATCTTGGAGCCACCGACCCGGTCCGATGGATCCTTAATAGCATTGAAGTCCCCCAAGACAAGCCAAGGAGTGTCTCGGAGATGGGTGCTTTTCATGATGATGTCTTCCCACGGCGGTCTCCTCGGCGAAAAGGAGTGATCTCCATAAACAAAGAAACACAGCAAGCCACCCCGAGTCTAGGCTCTCAAGGTTCCCATGAATTGCCCGCTTGAAAGAGAGAAGGTTTCAAATTTGACTCTCATGGGGTCCCATCCGACCCAAATTCTACCCCCGGGGAAGAAGTCATAGTTTGCGGTCAACACCAACCTCTCAATAGAGCTTTGGAAATGGAGTTAAAGCGATCTGTGGCACCTTAGTTTCCACCAAACCAACACAAGCACAAGTGGTTCGAAGTAATAAAATTACGAATCTCCGCTTGTCTAGTCGAATCAACCATACCTCTAATATTCCAAGCAACCTATATACATATGTACAAAAGAGGAAACGAGGAAGGGTTACCTCCTTTTCGGAGGCTTGCGACGGCTGCGGGTGGGAGCCGCTCGAGCGGCTGGAGGAGGTGGGTCGGGGAGGAAGCACGAGCGGCTTGTCACGGGTGTTCTCCTCCATGTTTTTCGTTGGAGGAGCCTTCGGCGATAGATGCGGGAGGGCCTTCGGCGATTGACAAGGCGAGAGAAGATCTTCATCGAGCTAAGGTGGTTGACGAGACTCATTCAATTCCGCTCCACTCCCTAAGCTTTTGCCTCACGGATGGCTAATGGGATCTTCCTCCATTGTCGAGGTGTGGTCATCCACACCGATTAGTGCTTGAAACCCACTCGAGCCCTCCGGGTGGAGGTTGATGGCAAGCTTTTAAGAGCTGCTTCGACCGCTTGAGAGGTGGTTCCTCTTCTCGAGCTTTTTGGATGGTCCAAATATGTCTCCTTGGGGGGGGAGATTTGTTCTTCTTTCCCTTGACTTGTTTCCATCCAAAATCAGCCTCATTCAGGTCTACCACCAGCATTGGTGAAGTCTCGAGAGGGCGGGCCTCCCCGGTGGGGGGGGGAATGGTCGAACTTGCTTCGGCCTTGCACCGCCTTCCGCCCATTCAAAGAGGTTGCACAATTGTGCCCAAATGAGCCACACTTCAAGCATTCTGCTGGCTTCCACTCATACTCAATGGCAATCGACCGAACAACTCCGTTTAGTCTTACCCTGGTCAAGTAGAACCTTGGCTTGTTTACTTGAATCTCCACACAAACTCTTGCAAAAGAGATCCTTTGAGATTGCTCCATGCGTTGATCAACAAATAACGGCTTGCCAATGGTGCTCGCGATGGCACTAATTGCGGGGCTGTCCATAGGTCAAGAGGAAGGTTTTCAAGCGAATCCACACTTGGCACCGTGGTTTGCTTCTCCCTCTTCAACTCTAGGAGCGGCTTCCATTGTTGCAAAACAAGTGCAACCCTTGCAAGCGTTATATGACCTTCTTCCAAAATCTTCCTTCGAACTCGGGGTCGGGGATGCGGAAGAAAAAGAAACCCTGGTCATCGGCAAAAACCTCAACAAGCTTCGGTCCCCAACATAGCTTGAGCGAGTTCTCTGTGAGCTGGAACGGCAAACTCTTTCCTACATAATATCCAACCAGACACTCATGCCATTTGGGATCCACCGCATCTAACACTTCTTCAGGAAGATCCACCACCGGGACATCATCCTCAAACGAGGGAGGAACAAAGGTAAGGTCATACCCTTTCGCATTTTTGCAAGTTTCGCAACATTCGCCCACGTCAGGACAGCCGGGCGTCTAGTTTCTTCGCTTGTTTTGCGAGGCTTGAGGCCGTTTGGAAGCCGACCTCGCTCTACTTCGTCCTCTCGGCGCCTATCCGCCTATAGCTTTGGGACCACGGTTTGAGGTCTCGCTAGTGCGGGAGCCTTGCCCGTGTGCATGGAGGCCGGGCCTCCTTGTCTCGATTGAGGAGGCTAGACGTCCTCTCCAATTCATCCCTCAATTGTGCCGTATTACTCGGCTCACCACCCCTGACCATTGGAGCAGCCATAACACTACCCAACCAGCTAAACCCGAGTCCTCTACACATCAGCCATCTAGAGAGTAAGAGACTAACCGTTCGGACGCCTCGCACCTCTCGGGTTGGCTGGACGCAGCAAGGACGGGGCAGGGAGGAGGACCAACAGACCGCTCAGGAGCAAGGCGGGCTCCAGCAACCGTTCAAGAGCGGGCGCGGCACAGCAAGGTCCGAACAGGGGAGCTCCAGCACCCGTTCAAGAATAGGCCGCAAAGCACAGCGTCGAGCACCAGCAGCAGTTCGGTGCAGGGCACGGCACAGCAGAGGAGCACCAGCAACCGTTCAATGAGCCGAGGGAGGCTTACCTAACGTTGTTGGGACGCCTGCGAAGCACAGACCCGAGCCGCACCAGCACCGCACCTCCAAGGGCCGAGCGGCGCAGCGAAGGCGATTTCGAAGCTCGGATCTCGCGCGCGGGGATGGAGAGAGTCTAATCCGTTCGGTGAGGAGCGAGGCCTTCCCGAGGAGCTGAACCCCAATTTTCACGCCAATCGGAGGTCCGGATCGGCCGGATTGAGCAGCTGACGCCGGCGAGCTACAGTTCAAAACCCCAGAGGAAGAGAGGCGATGAACAGTACCCGTGCGAGCATTTTGGCTTTTTTTTTTCCTTTATTTCTCCAGAGTTAATTCTTGTAAAAACTAATTAACCCCTACAGTAACCATTTCTAGATTTTACGCAAACAAGTTGGATCTATTTAACTTCCAAAAGTGGGCTTGTAGCGAACATAGATTTTGAAGGTATGTACGCCGGTGGAATGAGTGAGTCACAAGTCATAATAGAAACAATCGGAGAAGTGGTAGTTCACCTCTTCCGCCATTTCAGGTCCTCGAGGTCATTTTTGCCAATTCTATCGATATGCTTGGAGTAGTCTATTCCCAAGAACTACCCCAGCTCATTGGTAAACAATGAAGACGAAGACTTAGCGGGCAGTGGGGTGTTTTTCCCACTTATAAAACAAAGACAATATAGATTTGTGGGCACTACTCAAAGAGGCCGCGTTGTTTGTCCGTGGCATAGAACTTGTCGTATAATATTAACCGAAATATGCCACGTACATATTTGAGAGCCATCACATTGTTATCACCAATTTGTGTTCCACTTAGAACTCCTAACTAAGTCCCAAATGTTTGTAATATGAAACAAAAAGAGTTCCAAGCTCCTCCAACTTGAACTTTGGATCCAAGATAGTGGCTACCGAACAAAAGTGGGATGTTTTCGTAATATTTAGGGAATTTCACCTTTATGGCCAATTCAATTGACATTAGGTATAGAATTGGAAGGACTCGATTGCTTGACTGCTAATTTAAATCTTCGGATTTCAATTTTCAATAAATTCTTAGTTTTTCATGTGGTTTGCAAGTTCATACTCGCATTCCAAGGTCCAAGAGGAGTATCAATGGAACTAATCCACCTTGGTGTAAAACAATAGCTTGAATTATCATGTCAGAAAATCAGAATGTGATTATTTCAAGCATGATTTCGGCTATTAGTCAAATCTGACGCATAAAAAACTAGTCAAAGATTTCTAAACGACGACTAAATCCCCTAAGAAAATCACTAAATCTGGGCAGAATAAGAAAGCTTCTAGAGGAAGTAAGCGTTACACCTATACACTAGCACAAGAACATAGGCAACTAAATGGAAGATGAAAATCCCAAAACTAATCAGGTGAATCTGCAGATCTGTACAAAGCTGCGACAGACCATTTTGATTTAACAAATTCCTTCATACTCTTCGCAACTCAAAGCCGCCTAAGAGTTGGCAAGGATCAGTTTAATGATCAACGACGACCAAATCTAACAGGAAAATGGACCTAATCTCATCTAATTGATTGTGATTTTTTTTTGGTATCGGTCATTTTTCTTACTAAAAGTAATCTCCTAGTAACATATCATCTCATAACTTTTTGAAGACAACATAATTTCGTTTCTATAGCCGTAGGCTCCGTAGGTCCCATAGTTTGTAATATTCTATTAAAAATTGTAATCTACCTTATAGTCAATTTATTTTCTTATTATTAATAAATTATCTAATGGATCCTAACTTTCATTCGATGTAAGGGCGTGTTTGGTAACGATTACTGTTCCGGGAGCGATTCGACTAGAAATGATTATTTTGATTGTTCCCAGGAAGCGATTCGAAAAAAAACGTGTTTGGTAAGCTGTTCAAAATTTTTTTATTACGGAATAGAATTGCGTTTGGTATCGTATTAATTGATTCTGTTCCAAATTAATTTCTTTTGATTTTTAAATAAATTTTAAATAATTTCTTTACTTTTTCTTTTTTTTCTTTTTTCCTTTTTTTTTTTTTTTTTTCTTTTTTTCCCCTTTTTCCTATTCTTCTTCTTCTTCATTTGGCCGGTCGCGGACCGCGACCGGCCAGACGAGGGCCGGTGGACGCTCACCGAAGCGTCGCCGGCCCTCGGCGAGGCTCGCCGGCCACGGCGGGGCTCGCCCGGCCCGCCGGTGGCAGGTCGGCCTCGCCGTCTTTGGCCGGGCGAGGCCGGCCGGGCCTCGCCGGTGGGTGGGCTTGCCTCCGGCGAGCTCGCCGGACCTCGCCCGGCCTGGCGAGCCTCCGCGACCTCGCCGACCGGCGACCGGCGGCGGACCGGCGACCGGCGGCGGCGGCGGATGGCGGCCGGCGATGGCGAGCAAAGAACGAGATGTTGAAAGAGAAGAACAAGGTTTTACCGTTTTGATTCTTTTCGATTCTCGGACGTAGAATCAAATTTTTTTATTCTCAAATCTTGTCCAAAATCGTTCCGGGAACAAAAAGTTTACCAAACGCGATTCTCGTCCCAAACCGATTCTCTGGGAACAAAAAATCAGAATTTGGCTTTGTTTGGCAAGTTGCCAAACAGGCCCTAAATAATCATCCTCACTAATAGTAATTTATCTCTAAAATATCGTTTTGTAATTTTTCTTATGGAGGATGTAATTTTTGTTTGGAGGGCATAAATCTTTGGCAACTGTGCCTTGTAATATTTCATAAAAATAGTAATTTATTCAGTTAATGGTAAATTTCTTTTTTGTATGTTTAATGAAATATCTGAATTTAGTAACTTTCTTTTACATTTTGTAATGTTTTGAGACTTATACGTTGGTCATTTTTCTTACTCATCTTAATTTTTTTTAATCAAATGAAAGTTTGATCACCTTTGTATTCGTAACTTATCTTTAACGTCTGCGAATTCAAATTATGACCAAAAGTCAGTTTTGCAAAACAGATTTAAAGGACCAATTTTTCCCCTTCTTATCTAGCTGTCCACGTTGAATGCGGGACTGGTCTAATAAAAGGAGAGCTTCGACTTATGGAATTTCCATTGTGATCATGACGTTTCGGCCACAACATAATAGTAATTTTCTTTTTCGCCAAACAGTAAAGTTGTGTTGGAAACTTATTTTTCCAAATTATTTGAAGTTTGTTCTTTCGAAATATATATAAAGGTAAAATGTAAAAATGTAAATTAAGATAAGTATTACTTTATCAATTTTTCCTTTTGCTGATACACAGCAACAGATAAAAAAAAATTGAGAAAACTTCTCGTGGTCTTATGTATGCAAAGAAGCCTTTTCCCATATTCCTATCTGCCAAGTTCAAGAATGATTCCCAAGCCCAATAAAAGATTAACGTAAAAAAGAGCCATAGCTCTATTGAGTTTTGAGGGGGGCAAAAAATAGAATTTCGATAAACTTCAGGCGCGAAAACGGAATCGGCTCCAATCTCTCCCATTCTCCAGCAGTCCCGCCATAGCTGGCAAGGTTTTTCGAACGAGAGCACTTCGGGCGCGCGCGCTCTCGAGAAGGTTGAAATTCCATTCCTGACTCGTGCATCATCGATCGATCGATCGAATCGCTCCGAAGAGGTTGAGATTCCATGGAGGATCGGGGCTTGGAGGAGGTGGAGGAAGCTCGGTTGCTGAGCTTGGCTCTCGAGTTCGGCTTCGACGAGGAGTCCGCCAGCAAGTGCTTGGACCATCTCGTTTCCCTCTGCGGTACCTCGAATCATCATTACCTCGTCGCCCATTTTTTATGCTGATTAGCGTTTGCAGAGGTTGCGTTGGTCCTTCTCGTAGTCTGCTTTAGGTTTGAATAGATCGGAGTGGTTCAGCGAAGTAGTCTTGCTGACGAGCGAAATGTCTGGTGCTGTTCCAGTTTGATATGTTTAGGTTGCTTTTCTCGGTTATTCGCCGAATTTCATGGTATCTGGTGATTAGGGAATGGCGTAATTGATTGTGTTGCGGGGATGATTGGTGAATTGATCAATTGTGCATTCCTAAATGAGAAGATTTATTGCAGTTAGGTCGTCATTTTGACAATGGCCATGGAATAGTCTACCTTTTGGATTCAAATGGACCGGAGCTGGTTAGTCCTGTCCTTAGTTCTCTGTGGGTTTTGCGGTGTAGTCTTCTTGACTAGCGAAATGTCTGATTTATTTCTGAACCAACCGCAAGTTACATATTGTGTAGATTGTATTTATTTGATCTCTTCTTTTTGTCAAGGAACTTGCAAAATCATCTCTCTTCTTTTGGTTTTCTTAAGGTGACGCAGGTCGAGAGTTTATCACTGTGGAGCACTGTGGCGATGATTTTCTAGCAGAACTTGCTGAAACTATGCAAGACATTGAGGATTGGGATGATTTGGAAGCTGCAGAATCAGAAGCTTGTGGAGTTTTGACTGATTTGTTTGGCCAAGATACCCCAATGACGGTAAATGCAATGTTGTGACGATGTTAATATTATATAGGATTCTCCACAACCTAAAAAAAAATAAAATCAAACATAAAAAAATAAAGTCAAACATTTCTTGAGGTGGATTCCTCTGCTGAAAGTGAAGACGAAGATGATATATTATATTTGGCAGTACCCTGAGCAATTCGTCCACTCAACTTCTGGCCAGACGATCTCTAGAATCCATTGTATGCTTCTGAAAACTGTGAAGTTGTCTCACTCATTTCTGCCCCCACCAGTTTGAAGGGATTAAGAAAAAGAAAGAAAAGCATGGTGGCTTGGCATGTTTTTTCCCATGCGCAAAACTAATTTGGTTGATAGTTGTTAAGTTTGTGGCTTAAGTTTTTGATTCATGGACCTGGATTTGATTAGTCCTTCTCAGAAAACTATTGGGAAACACTTTCCACATGTCTCATTCATTTTTGACTGACTCTTGCAATTGAGGTTTTGGTTAGTGAGAAATTGATTTATTTCTTATTGTAATTCTCTCCGGGTCACTGTTAAACTACTCCTCCGGTTGATGTAGATGAAATTGCCCATCCCCTTAAATTAGCGTGTTACTGTTCTTTGCTCTTAAAATTATGTGTTTCTTTGATCATTTCCAGTTTGCTTGCAATTCTGCTCAGCAAAAAACCTTACGTAGTGTACCTGTATAAAAGCACTTAGTAAATTGCTTATGAGGGCTCTCATCCGATCAAATGCATGCTAGACACTCCTAACTTGCCAGTTACTTCCACAGTCTGTAAGATCTAAAATGACATATATCAATACTGTTTGGTCAATAAAAACGGTTCATTCTTGTTTTGGATATGTAACAATAGCTATATTTCTCAAATAATTTGAGAGTGTGGTACATCAGTGTTGAACTTAGCATCCAACGTCTTTGATAAGTGTGTTTTGCAAAATGGATGCTTGGGATTTCTTGGTGCACAATTTTCATTTTCCATCACCACGTGTCAGAAACTATTTATGGTGCTGAAGAGGCTTATTTGTGTTGAAGCACTGTAAGAGCACTGTCACTTATGGTTCGATATCATCAGCTTCAAATAAAAGATATCTCTCTCAGATTTCGACATGCAAACAAGGAACTCTGAGTTATGAGGAATTGCAAGCCTTGGATGACGTAGAATTGGCAATGTTGTAATATTTGGAAACAAGGCATTTCGACCAATGTAGCATCAGGCTTGCAAAGCTTCTGTAGCCAAGCAAGATTGCTTCATTCTCATGCCCACTGGAGGTGGTAAAAGTTTATGTTACCAGGTCAGCGAAAGTTAACATTATTTCATTTGTGTATTGATCGAATGTAGAAGTATGCATGGAGACAATGTTTAGAGCACAAGCCCTGTGCACTTTGGTGAATGGTTCTGCCAATTATATACTAGATGGGTAGACCTATTTATCGAAATTTAAGCTATAAAATGATCTTGCAATCTGCTTTGTTAGAACTGTTGAGAAGTTTGTGCTGAAAGACAGGATATTCCTGTTCTTCCTTCACCCATCTCTGTCCATTCCGTAATTTCTAGAACTTGAGGTTTGTGCTATGCTTCTAGGACCTTCTAATTACTTACTGGAAAATTTATCTTGTTTTTGCATGTAAGTGTTGTCATTAGTCATATTTCAGGTCCGATTCATAACGGTTATTAAGTCAAAGAGGAATAAGTTTTCAAAATACTTGCACCAAATACAGATTGTAGATGTCTATATATCCTATGTAGGTATGTGCTATGTCATCATCTCAACTAAAGGTAATCATTTCCATAATTGGTTTGAAATGGATGTCCTTTCATATAAGATGGATCTTGGAAGCATGCAAAATATCTGGTCCACTGAATCATGAAGGAAGATATTAACCTGAATTTATTAAGTTGAATTATCTTGAAATGTTTTCTGTTCAGTCTTGAAGTAGTTTATATATGTTTCTAGCTGAAGTAATTATAAGACAAATAGTGATGACTAGTGCCTTCTGATCAGCTGAAGGTGAACAAAAGAGTTATTCCCCCATCCCTTTTCATTTGCTCTTCTGGTGTTTTTACCCTTCATTTCAGCTGCCAACAACTCTTAAACCAGGTGTCACAGTTGTTATATCTCCCTTGCTATCTCTCATCCAGGATCAAATAATTACTCGAACCCTCAAGTACGGAATACCATCAACTTTCTTGAACTCTCAGCAAACCTCTGCCCAGGCAGCAGCTGTCCTCCAAGAACTAAGGCAAGGTTTAACTCTCTCTCTCTCTCTCTCTCTCTCTCTCTCTGAAGTATTCTCTCTCCGTTCCTACTGAAGTATATCCTACCATACAATCTTAGCCTTCCAAGAGAGGTACATTTTTATGTAGTTATTGAAAAGATGCATGCCTAAGATGTTTCCCTTAAAAAAATTTTAGCATCTTAGCCTTCCGAGAGAGGTATATCATACTATACAATCTTTGTCCTGCCATAAGATGTTGGGCTATGCTCCATATGTTGCAACAAGATTTCCATTGGACTTCCAAAACTTTTTTTTTTCTTTTTGGCTGAGTGTTGGGATTGTCAAGTCATTAATCTTCACTGCTTTACCTGCCTTTTCAGGAAAGATAAACCATCGCACAAGCTGTTGTATGTAACTCCTGAAATGATTGTGGGAAACTCATCATTTCTCAAGATATTGAAAGGCTTGCATAGAAAAGGACTACTTCTGATACCTTGTAACTTTTTCTGAAAGTTTCTTTTGAACTTTTTGATATGCGGCCATCACGCATTGCCGGCACAACTCACTGGTTTTGTTGTTGATGAGGCACATGGTGTGAGGTATGCTCTTTGGCATCCTTGTATTTGAAGCAAAGATCAAGCTAGAGTTACATTAAAAGGAATAAGTATTTATGATGTTCCCACTGCAAAAGTACTGTCCTTGTTTGAGATAGAAAAAAGCAAGTTAACTTTTATATATGCCGACTCAAACTCTTTTTTTTTTCTTTAGCATTTTTACATCTTCTGTGTTTCTGGCCTAATTACATTGTCGATGTCACGCTGAACCTTCTGAAACCCCTAAAACCCAGACCTTCTGTGGAGTTCTAGTATAACAGAATGCAATATTGAAATAACTAATTATGGAAATGGTCTAGTTCCTACTTTTGTGAAAAATCAGCGGCACATCATTTATCATAGTAAGCACAATGCAGACAACTAAATTTAGCTCCACGGAAATTACTTTCGGAAGTAATTGAAAGTGTCCATGTTTGGCACAATAGTCAGGTCTTTTATGTTGGTTCTTGTGTCCCTACTTATTCTCTTAACTTTTATACCATGTATTAACAACTTGAGATATAAGGCAAAAGTTTACGCATGTGATCATTGATTGTGTTTCTTATAAGGTCTTTATTGGACTTGCTCTGCCAGTGCGATTTTGTGAAAGGAACACCATTGCTGTTTTGAGCTTTTCTCAAAAATTTGAATGATTGTAAACGAGTAAAGTTTATCGATCACTACTTTCTTGATTGTCATTATTGCAGTCAATGGGGACATGATTTTCGTCCGGATTATAGGGGACTAGGATGTCTCAAGAAAAAATTTCCATAAGTCCCAGTGATGGCCTTAACTGCAACTGCCACTCAGCCAGTTTGTGAGGTACGAAACTTGCACATTATCCTCCAAATTATGTTGAAGAAATCATTTGGGTCTCATTGAAATGTACATCCATTGCAGGATATCCTAAAAGCTCTCAGGATCCCCCATAATCTTGTTCTCTAGACAAGCTTTGACAGACCAAACCTAAAATATGAGGTGATATTTAAGACCATGGAACCACTGAAGCAACTTGAAGAGCTGCTAAAGAAACATTTTGCTAATTTGTGTGGCATAGTGGATCGCCTCTCAAAGAGTGAATGCGTTGATATTGCTAAATACTTGAATGATAAGTGCGGTATAAAGACGGTGTACCATCATGCTGGATTAGCGGCCCATCAAAGAGTAGCTGTTTGAAAGAAATGGCATACTGGAGAAATCCGGGTTGTATGTGCAACCATTGCTTTTGGAATGAGAATAGACAAACCTGATGTTGTAAGTTAAAATGGACTCTAAGCCTTTGCCTATTTTTAGTTTTAGAGTCAAGCTGACATGCTGGCAAATACTCAACTAATTTACATTTTTTTTTTTTTTTTTTTTAAGTTTTAGTTTCACCGATTGGTTTATTAGTGTGCTTGGAAGTAAACTTTGCTGGTTCCATGGTCCAGTGGCCTGGTAAATTGTCATTCTTGGCTATTGATTGCAACTAGCGAATTATGTGTTTTTTTATCAAGTCAGATTCTTTCTTCCATGCATGGCCCTTCGTTGTGCTGAAATTAAGTTCAACTAGGATAAAGTTCTTTTCTTTACTGTAAAAGTGGCAAATGAATCTGATCTAATTTGTCTTCCTGTTATAATTTTTTTTATCAAATTTTAACTTTGATGGGTCAGTAAGTATATATTATTATTATTATTATTATATTATTATTATTATTATTATTATTATTATTATTATTATTATTTTTATTATTTTATGGCATGTGGTCAGCGTTTTGTCACCCACAACGCAATGTCCAAGTCAATCGAAAGCTATTACCAAGAATCAGGGAGGGCAGCAAGAGATAATCTACCAGCAGTGTCCATTGCTCTATATGCCAAAAAGGATTTCAGCCAGGTTGTGTGCATGTTAAGGTGTGGTCAAGGATGTAAAACCAAAATCTTTAAAAGTGCAATGGCTCAAGCTAGGAAAATGCAGCAATATTGTGAATTCAAGGTAATCCAATTTGTGTTCTCAACTTCAATTTGATGATCTCACCTAAGTGATGCTTCTTTTTTGCGTTTACACTCTCCACTTTGTTCTATTGATTGCTGTTAGTGTTCGTCTGGCATTACCCCGTCTGGATGCTGGATCATTAGATGGGTCTGTTGGCAACATATTCACATAATAATGGACCCTTTGGGCTAAACTCATATTCGGCACACCTAAATGGAGCAAAGTCTATTTGATAAACGGGTGTTTCCTCTCTAATTTGTGAATGTTTATGATGAGTGTCAGCGGCAAACCTTATGTGTGCTTGGCGAGTCTTTGAATCAGAAAGACTATAAATATGGTCCTAAAACTTGTGACAATTGTCTCAAAGCCTCTTCATAAAGGTAAACCTTTCAGGTGTCAACTCTCTTGAGGGCGAAAGGAGGTACCGACATATGCATGATCTTGAGCCGCACAGTTCTTCTAGTTCCATCATCCGCAATTATTGAAAGACCACATGGTAATGGAGGGGCAAAGGTCCTTAACTATGGACACAGAATTCTTCAGTTGTGATGGTCTTGTCATCTCATGTTTGTCTTTTCCTTTCATATGTTAGACATGTTTCTTGTCTAGAACTAATTATTTTCGTGAGGGGAACAAAATGCGGGTCGACATATAAACCAGAGAGGCATATGGGAACACATCCTCCAGTCTTGATTGATTGCAGAAGAAAAAGTTTCTTATTTCAGTTCAGCAAAAATTAACAATGAAATCAAATCATACAAGCGCATGTTGTCTTTCTTTCCCGTTTTCAATTAGTGATGAATGCGTATCATGACTGCATCTAAAGTTAGTTTACTTGCAGATTCAATTTTTCAAGTAGTATATCTTAAGATACAATTGATTGGTTCAAAACCTTTATTAGGGTATGATCATCAGTTAATCCAACTATTGAACACTGCCAGCTTTCTGGCCAGCAAGCATTGCATCGGTGGACTGGATTATTCAAGTCATTAGTGGACTAGGATCTTAGATCCCCATTATGCAATAGTTTTTCAGAGAGCACATGGCAATGCATCTATAATTCAATACCAAGGGATTTAACATGGTTTTATTATTCTTGGGTCCGGGACAACGTTAGATTCATTTTGACTTGGACGTGTCAACTGCCCAATAATGCTCTCACGGGGCACTTATCAGTTGTTTCTTTGTTGTATTTGCATAACAACTCACGGTGATGATTGCATATATATGTGTGTGTGCGTGTGTGCGCGAATTGCAGCCAACGCTTTGCACTCAGAAGAGTAGTTGGAATCCGCACGGTTTTGATGACGGCACAGCATCGCACAAGGCGAGGGAAATTGACAGTATTGGCCCAGAAGAAGATAATTCATTTATTGCCTTTGGAAGTGAGAACAAAATTGTTCCTCTGAACGTTAGTGCGTCATGAGTCATTTGAAAAGGGTTGTTTTCGAAATATATTGGACTGGGGGATTCTCTTCGGCCTAGGAAAAGAAGAAAATTTGGGCTATACCCATTGTCCTCTGAAGACCACAGAGGAGAGCCCGTACTGTAGTAAATCTTCACGTGAGGGCAAATAAACTTTGGAAGCTTGTAAGAGAGTAGTAACTGCAGCTCAGATTGCATGGGATTTTAGAGGAAGAACAGCTGTTACATGGATCGATATAGATAAATGAGCAATAAACAAATAATCCTATAGATTTCTGATATCAATTGACTGAAATCTCCTATATTATAGAAGTGGCAACTAGTTAATTATCATCAAGCTTAGTGACTCTATGATCACGTAAGTATCAAAATTACAAGTTTGAGTGGTGTGGTAACTGAAAGTGATTGATTTGTGCCCTTCAGTCCTACTAAATAATGAATTATTGGCATACCGTTTAGTTGTGGTGATGGATTTGCTATTATTGAAACTTATATTATAGGCGATACTTGATGATAATGACTTAAATCAAACATTCTGTAATGAATGGGAAAATTGTATGGTTACAATCAGAGATAAACGATACGAATTGACTATCTCTACCCTTTAATATTTATTAAAGGATTGGAAGGTGATTGTCCTTGTTTAGGAATTTGAGATGGTCCTCTTATCATTTTAAAGAGGACCCTAGTGGCTATAACACAAGCTAGTTTTTTGGTTGACTCTGAGCCATGGACTATGCCACATGTTTCTATGTGATACATGCACATGGTTGTACATCATAAGAGAGATCAAATTGGATAAAGTGATTTAAGTCCCCCAAAATAAAAGGAAAAAGACAAGTTAATGGTGACTTTGATGCACAAGAAACACTTGTTCGAATCAGACTGTCTGTCATGGGGTATTCTTCATTTGTACATTTTCTTGGCTTATACTCTATCTATTTAAGTATTCTTTATCCCAAATCTTATAGGGATTGTACTCAAATAGTCATATTGTTGACCATATATCATCATTGCATGTATGGAAATTTTAAAGAACCTTCAAAATTGGAACCTCTAAAAAGTTGTATTATTGACTATCGAGGAAGGTTTGTACGGTGACTCCATTTCAAAATTGGGACCGCAACAAAGTCATTTGGAATGTGCATGCAAATTTCAGAAAAAAGGGACATGGTCTTAGCAGATATGCTACCTAACGATCCTAAGTCGATTTCGATTAAATGCACGTTGTCTTGTTCTCACATTTGACTACCAAGACCGAAATTGGCTTTGTTTTTGGTCAACGGAGGGGGTCTACGTTTCATGCATGTCAAGTGGCAGTGTTTGTATGACCAAAAACAAAAAAAAATGGCAGTATTTGACCCTCAACCCAAGACTATTCTGTAGCATCGTGTAAGAGGTAAAATAGGTAAAAAAAGGAAATACATGAATTATGCTTGATGCCTTTGAGTACTGTAATTCATTTTTTTGGAGACGCACACTAAAACCAAACGATTTGTCTTTTCCGTTTCTTTCCCAGCAAGAGAAAAGATCGTTTAAGAGAAATTGATGTTAATAATCCATAAACTTTTATTCAACGTGTGATAATCATTTATTCAATATGATCCTTAAATTATTCTTTAAACTTGTCAAAAGAATCATAGACTTATTTCTTAATCCATATTTGATGTGATGAGCTATTATATAAATTGGCTATATTCCAAAAAATTGGTCATAAATGGTTTTAGGGTGGTAAAAACTAAAATAATATGTGTAAATGGATTCACCGCTTACTTAAACTCAATTTACCTCTATGACTCTCTTTTTCCTCTCTTGCCCTCATCCAATCTTGTGCTCACTTTACGTTCTCATCTTAATTTAAACATGAATTTTCCTAAATTAGGTCAAACATGAAAGTTTTCTAGTCATATGGTTAGATTTTGTATTAATTGGCTTGATTACAAGTCACTAAATTTGTATTGCGTTGAAATGTGTCAAAAATGAGTTAAATTAATCAATTTGAGTCGAACTATTTTCGACTTTACCCATCCATTTAACGAGTTTACTTTCTTTGATTAAATAAGGAAGAGAGTCATCACATTTCCTAATTTATTACCAAATGTGCAATCTAGTCACTTAATTTATTTTTGTCACTCTATCGAATTGAAATGTATCTTCTTGAAAAAAATTTCACGACAAGGTACATAAGTTATATGACTCATTTTTTTTTTTTAAAGTTGGAATACCATTTTGTGTAACTCGTTCTATAAAACATTATTAGTTACAACATGATATGCCAACAATTTTTTTAGCCCAAAAGAACATACTCTCTCCTAAATTGCAACCTACCAAGTATGCAAAGTAACAATAATAACGAAAAATTAATCCCATTTGATCTAGGAAGCAAGAATCCCCTTACCCTTTCTGACAGGACAACAAAAAGACACCAACCCGCAAAAAGGAAATAGTAACTCTTTCTCCAATTTCAACTGGCTTAACTCACAAGACTGACACGTGGCGGTCGGACACGGCACCCTGACTCTCTGAAAAAAACAAATAGAGAAAATAAATAAATAAATAAAAATAAAAATCCTTTTTTAATAGCAAAGATCGATGTCTCTTCCTCCTCAGATTTTAATGCTCAAAAACCAGTCAGTCTCTCTCTCTCTCCTGTAATTGGGGTCAAGTCCGCCGGGCAATCCCGGCGTTTGCCCGTTCCCCGGGCATCTCGCCGGCAATGCCGGCTCAGATCTACTGTCGTGAGCTTGATGCGTGACTCCGTGTGCTCTTTCTAATCCTCACACCAACATTCGGCGGACGGTAAGGGTCAATCTTGGGTTCGCGCGAAAAATTTATGATCTTTTGGTGTGGCGCTACTGTTCTGCTTATGTGTGAATCTCCAGTTTAGTTTAGAGTCTGGACTTAGCAGGGCGAGGTAGTGAGGTCGTGTTCTACAAGCAAAGGGGGCTTCAGGAGTTTGGGAAATGCTGGGTGAATGAATCGTGTTTCATTTGAGTTATGTGGGAATGCTTGGTGTTGGTTCGGATAATGCACCGAAAGTGGTTGTTGGGTCGATTCTTGGCAAACGTGGAATTAGAATTTATCCGAGCAGTGAGTCCTGAAATGCTTGCGGATAGGGATGGAGGGTTATTGAAATTTGGATATATAAACTGGGTCTCCATTGTTCATGCGTTCCCGCGTAGTTTTGTTTGAGAAATAGTTGAATGCACTTGTCGAAGTTGAAAATTTACTCTGGATGTGGTTGTTCTGGGTCTTCCTATCTCCTCTTTATGTATGTAATTTTGTATCTGTTCTTTTTAGATACCTGTAATTGAGAGATGGAGGTGGAGAAAAGACGGTCATAGGGAGGCTTCCTACAGTTTTTCGGCTGAAATAGCAAGTCCAGGAAGAAGCTGTTCTCAAACAGTCCTGGTATACCGGGTCCTGGTACGACCCACATTATTTTTTTTTATCAATTTTGTTAGTCACGGCCGCGCTTTGCTAGCATATGAAAGTTTTCTGGTGGAGATGGCTCATATAATGCTATTAGCATGCTTTGTTTCTTATTATAGATGGAGTTAAGCAAGGAACAGATGATGCAGATATTTTGGCGAAGTCAAGGTTTCAGATGGTGGGAGGTTTTTTGATACTACTGTTGTCCAAATCATTTTTAGTCGTGTATGAGTTCCATCTATTTGACTTGCATAATTTGTTGCCTTGTTGTAGAATGTTATTGATGATTAGCATTTGCAGAGGTTATGTAGGTATTTCTTGTCCACTCCACTGCGACGATGATGGCCTTGGAATAGTGTGCACTGGGTTTGAATAGACTGGAGTGGGTTTAGTGAAGTAGTAGTCCTACTGATGAGCAAAATGTCCGCCACCGGTGCAGCTTGATGTGCTTAGGTTACTTTGGATGGTGGTTTCTCTTGATTATTGGCCCAATATGTGTGATATCTGGTCAACAGGGAATGACATAATTGCTTGTGCGTGCGAATAATAAGTGAAATTGATTGATTGTGCATATTTCTAATTGAGGAGATTCATTGCGTTTAGTCTCCATCCTGATGATGGCTATGAATATGGAATCGTCTAGTTTGGATTTTACAAACCCATATCGCAATTTTGATTCCATTGCTTGTAATGCTTAACCAAAAACAGAATTAATTAACAATTAGATAAGATTCCATTTTCGTGTCACCATAGATTTTCAACTCCCATTTTCATTCAATTTAGATCACCATGCTTCTAAATAGGCATCTAATTTTCAAAGAAATTTCAAGGGTGCTCTTAGATGGTCTGCATTGATTGAACTAACTTAGATTTAATCGATCGAAAAACCCATCGCGTTATTTTCGGGCGATCTCCCTAACATTGCTAGGCCTCGTTAACGTCTTATTCTCATGGCCATCATGTTAGGACGGTAACCTTTTGTTGGCTTATGGAGTCTTGATTTATTCTTCCAGACATAGGACCTTTCATTTCGTTACCTGCGTGGCTACCTCAGCGATATGCTCTCCTAGAAAGATGAAATTGACATGTAACTTATTTTGTTTGGGTAACGTGGACCATTACATTGGCGATTTGGGCAAGTCGAGGTCAACACACGTAGAGTCACATTGACCAAATTGGTTAGATAGTAAGATGAGAAATTGCCGGTCGGGATCTTTTGGACTCGTGGCCTGGCTTCACGACCGTGCGTGGCTACTTCTGCAGCCACGACGTTTGCATTTTCAACTTGCAGGAAAACGGTATGACAGAAACTTGGCCTTCAAAGAATAGCTCGAGGAATCATTCTACCTCGCATTTATCAAATTTCAATCACGCACCGTACCCTCACGTACTCAGCGGCAGCCTCAACACGGACTCCACAGGCTCTCCGCACAAGTCACAAATGACTTAACCTGCAATATTATAAAACAAAACTTTCACCGATGCACAGCCCGTGTGTATTAACCTGAAAACATGGGCACCAGATGCAAAATGTCCTGATGATTGAATTTAGTTAATGAAGCTGATTAAAATTGTCTGATCCACTCATCTCTCCTCTTTTCAGTAAGCTCTTTTCCTAGTAAATTTGATGCTGATTGCAAAACCAGATGAATACTTAGTATTTGGTAGGATTGATGTTTCGATCTATTTTGGGGTGATTATGTTGGTAACGACTTTGTTTTAGCCAAATGTTGTTTACGCCTTGTTTCTGGGGTTCTTAACCCCACTAGTTTCTTCAATTCGTCTATTTTGATTCCTCTTCGTTGTATGATTCATCATATAGCAACATATACTTCCGAAGCTAGATATTCTAAAAACACCTTGCATCGGTGTTAAACAAACTGAAAGGCTTTTCATAGTTCCAGTTTGATTTGAGGACAGTTTTCATATATCTAGTATCGTCCCGTCAAGCTCGGATCTACAAAAATGAGGAAAATTGAGAAGCTTGAAACAAATCCTCTTAATCCTATCAAAACTTTTTTGACACAATAATTTCCTTTTTGTCATTGTAATTTTTGTAGGTCCCATAATTGTAATATTCTATTAAAAATAGTAATCTACCTAAGTTTATAGTAAATTTCTCCTAATGGATCTTAACTTTCCTTTAGGCATATGTAATCATCCTTACTAATAGTAATTTATTTGTAGAATATCCTTTAGTAATTTTTCTTAGGAGGATGTAATTTTTGTTGGGCGTAGATTCTTTGGAACCTATGATTCTTCATATACCATAAAAACAGTATTTATTCACTTACGGTAAATTTCTTCTTCTCTGTTTTTTTTTTTAAAACTTTAGTGAAATATTCAATTTGATAGTAACTTCCTTTTCACTTTGTAAGTTTTGAGACCTATATGTTGGTAAACTTCCTTACTCATCATGACTTTTTTTTAATGAAATATAAATTTGATTATTTTGTGTTTGTCACTTTCATATAACGTCCGCAAAGTTATGACTTAACAGATTTGATGGACTGACTTCCCCCCTTCTTATCCAGTGGTCCACATTGAATACGGGGCCAATTTTGTAAAAGAGAGTTTTGACTTGTGGAATTTTGGTCACGATCAAGAAGTTTTGAGCGCGACAAAGTAGTATTTTTTCTTTTGCCAAACGGTACAGTAGCGTTGAAACCCTTTTTTTACCAAATTATTGGAAGTTCGTTCTACTGAAATACTTGTCATAAATCTATAATTTAAGTACGATGCCGCAAGTCCTGTGTATGCAAAGAAGCCTTTCCCCATACTCCTATCTAACAAGTTCAAGAATGATTCAAGCCCAAGAAAAAAATAAAGCGAAAAGGGGAAGGGCCCCCACCAAACAGATCCAACTTCCAAGGGCATCGAATGAAGCCAGAAAAACTTATGAGAGGGGCAAAAATAGAAACTTCGACAAACTTCAAGGCACGAAAACGGAATTGTGCAACATCGATCGATCGAATCGACTCGAGCAAGTTGAGATTCCATGGAGGTATCGGGGCTCGGAGGAGGTGGAGAAAGCTCGGTTTGCTGAGCTTGGCTCTCGAGTTCGGCTTCGACAAGTAGTCCGCCAGCGAGTGCTTGGGACCGTCTCGTTTCCCTCTATGGTAACTCCAATCGTTACTTTGTTGCCCATCTTTATTTATGCTGATCAGCGTTTGCAGAGGTTGTGTAGGTATTTCTCGTCCACCATGATGATGACTGCTGTGGAATAATTTACTCTAGGTTTGGATAGATCGGAGCAGGTTTTGTGAACTAGTCTTACCGACTAGCAAAATGTCCGGCACTTTTCCAGTTTGATGTGTTCAGGTTGCTTTGGGCGGTGGTTTTTCTTGCTTACTGGCCAAATTGCGCGATATCTAGTCATTAGGGAATGACGTGGTTGCTCGTGTTGCATGGATAGTTTTGCAAATTGATTGATTTTGTGCATTGCTAATAAAGAGATTCATTGCAGTTAGTTGCTATTCTAATGATGGCCATAGAATAGTCTACTTTGGATTGGAATGGACCGGAGCTGGTTAAATTTAGTTCAATTGAGCGTTAATCTCATCCCTATTTATTTGTGGGTCTGGTAGAGTGGTCCTATTGACTAGTGAACTCATTTCAGATTACTTATGGTGTCTTGCATTAATATTAATTTCATGTCTCACTGAACTTAGTGCAAATTATATATTGTAGATTGTATTTATTTGCTCTCTTTTTTGCCATGGAACTTGCAATATCATCTCTTTCTCCTTTTGGTTTTCTTAAGGGAACAAAAGTTTGAGAGTTTATCAATGTGCAGGCTTACGGTGTTGACTCCCTAGTAGAACTTGCTAAAACCATGCAAGAACTCTAAGGACTGGGATGAATTGCAAGCTGCAGAATCAGAAGCTCATGGAGTTTTGAATGGTATGTTTGGCCAAGTTTGTGGAGTTTTGGCAGTGAATGCAGTGTTATACATGATGTCAATGTTATAGAAGATTCTCCACAACTTGAGAAAGGCCGAACTTTTCTTGAGGTGGATTCTTCTACTGATAGTGAAGACCAAGACAATATATTTGTCCACATACTATATTCCTAACCAAAGCAGTGCCCCGAGCAATACATGCACTCAACTCTAGGCTAGACGATCTTCAGAATCCATGGAATGTTTCTCCCATGGACATAGACATTATTGCCAAACCACTTAAGTCAGTGTGTCTCTTATAATTTATTCTCTCCTTGATCATTTCCAATTTTTTGTGATTCTACACACAACAAAGGACCTACACAATGTACATGTATAAAAGCATTTAGTAAATTGCTTATGGGGCATCTCATCCAATCAAATGTCCAATAGACACTCTAAGTTTTGTCAATTATTTCCACAATCTTCAAGATCCAAAATGACATATTGGAATTCTTTGGTCAATGAAGAAGTTGATTTCTGTTTTGGATGATGTACAAAATACATATTTTTCTCAAATACTTGGAGAGTATAGCAACTTATCGAAGTGTGGAACTTAGCAATCCAGCATCATTGAAAGGAATGTTTTGCGTAAATGAAGGCTTGTGATTTCCTTGTGTTTATTTTCCATTTTCCATGACAATTTAGTCAAAACCATGACAATCCATGTCAGAAACTATTATGGTGTTGATGAGGCTTATTTCTGTTGAAGGATTGTAAATAGCACTGTCACTCAAGGTTCATCAGTTTCAAATAAAAGACATTGCTCTTGAATTTCAACTTCCAAACAAGGAACTCTGAGTTATGAGGAAATGCAGGCCTTGGATGACATAGAATTGGCACATGTTATCATATTTGGAAACAAGGAATTTCAACCACTGCAGCATCAGCCTTGTAAAGCTTCTGTGGCCAAGTAAGATTGCCCTATTCTCATGCCCAGTGGAGGTGGCAAAAGTTTATGTTACAAGGTTAGTGAATGTTAACATTGTCTCAGCTGTGTGAGGATTGTATATAGAAGAAAGTGGAGATAGTGCTTAAAGTACAAGCCTTGTGCACTTCGCTCAATGGTTTCACCAACTAAATGTAAAAGGGTAACATGATCTTCTCATCTGCTTTGTTTAGCACTGCTGAGAAGGTTGTGAACTTACGTAAGAAAATGTTTTTAAAATGAAAATCAAGCGATAGGAAGTGATTCAGGTACACAACCATGGGTTCCAATGTATGGCATTAGACAAAATTAGAAAAGAAGGAAATATAGTACATTCTCATTTTGCCTTCGCACATCTCTCTCTGATCTGCAATTTCTAGAATTTAAAGTTTGTACTATGCTTCTAGGACCTTCTAATCACTTATTGGAAAATTCATCTTGTTTATGTATGTGAGTGTTGTTGTCAATCATAGTTTTGGTCCAATTCAAATGGGTTACTAAGTCGAAGAGCATCAGAGTAATATCACAATATGACATTTTCTATTGGAAAGCACAAGATAGACTACTTGTAAAAAAGTTACTAAAGTTTGCCACCCCTGCGAAAAATGACTTTCAATCAATGACCTCTCTCAAAAACGTCTCTTCTCTCCAGCGCCTTGCTCATGGAAGCAGCACACTCCATCCAGCATCTCCTACAGAACAGCCATGGGGATCATTGAAAGCCTTTAGCTCGCATTGACAAGGCCCTTGATACCTTTCTTTGATTCATTGAAAGTCTTTAGCTCGCATATCCAACCGTACTTCTGTTTTTTTATTTGCTTCATCTCTGCTGAACATTTCCATTTTCCTTCGTTAGTGAAAACACTTGAGTTCCAAGTTCTGATCTTTTACCAAACGTTGAAGAATTTGAAAGACAACGGTCCTGTGGTGTCCCATGACTGGATCAAGAACAGTGAGAAGAAAGAACAATTACATACGTTGCATCACCATGAAAGCGATTGGCATTCAAGAGCAAGGCCAAGAAGCGACAGGCTATTATTGTGCAGCCAGTTCGTCTGACTTTCAAGAGTTTAGTTTGGCATTTTCTAAGTAGTGCTGGTCAAACGCAGGTATATCGGAAAAGCATTTGGGAAACGAATGGCTTCAAATAACAGAAGTGATGAAGTTGAAGAAGCAGTCAGAAAATTGTAAACAGGCTCATCATCTTTGACTGCGCAAAGTCATGAGAAAATTATCAGTTAGCCAACTCATCTTCTGTACTTGAGTACTTCAAAAACTCAATGAGCATCATCTATATCGCCATGGCCAGTTCTGAAACTGATGTCCAAGTGCAATCCCCATTTGCAAATTATTATCGAATCAAGTTCTGCATATAAAAGTATGGTATGTTGGTACATTGGTAGCATGAAAAGGAATTTTATTTTATAGACAATCAATACAAAGCTACAGCGACATGGCTATTACACTGTAAGCAAATTGAAAATCTAAAATTTGTAGCGATGCCATTAATTGTTCAAGAAGGATTGTGCATCTCTTCCTTAGAAGAAAAATGTGAAGTTTACAGCTTGAAGTGTCTCAGAGGGGAAGTTCCATCAAGGCCATGTTCCTTGAAGTAGGCAAGATAGTCCTTCACTGTGGTCTCTCTGTAGATCTGAGGATTGTCCTCAGACAACAGTTCCTAATCGGCCCGAAAAGCTTCGACGACGGTTGGAAGCTTGTGCTGAAAAAAAGCAGGCCACCGAGATCCTCGCCCCACCGGGTTTGCTAACACTCTGTGCTCCACGCTTTTGAATTTGTCGTTCGTTATGAGCTGAAAGGAAGAAAATAAGAGGGACAGACATCATTAGCAGCCACCCCGTTACCAAAATGCTCGCCAAGAGCAAGAAATCCCTTGGCAAAGAGTATCTCCCAGGATCCCCGAGATATCGCCCATGCTGTTCACATAAATTTCAGGTGTTTTGATAATTGATCCAGTACTTTGTATTCGGCGATATCAGACCGTGTGCTAGCAATGCTTTGTCAATGCCCTTCGAAATTAACTTCCAGCGCTATTTTCCCTAAAGACAATTGACATGGTGATGTCGTTTTCATTGATCCGAGGAGTTGCTTGCAAGTAGTTAAATGTTACGTCTAATATTGCTAGATATAAAAATATGGTCGAATCAAATAAAACGGCAAGGGAAACTTGCCTGTAGGAGGTCACCAACATTGACCACCAGAGCTCCAGGGACCGGAGGGACATCGACCCAGCAGTTGTCATGAAGGATCTGGAGGCCTCCGATGTGGTCCTGCAGGAGCACCGTGAGGAAGTCGTTGTCGGAGTGCTTGCTCGTCCCCATCGTCAGCTCGGGCCTTGGGCACGCCGGGTAGTAGTGGCATATGACCACGAGGCCCTCCGCGCAGTCCATCTCTCGGAGGCGGTCCAATCTCAACCCAAGAGACTCGGACAAGAGCTCAAACAGCAACCCACCTAAGATCATCACTTGCTTGGAGTAGTCTATTAGTATGTCCCTACAATTTTAGTCATGAAAGTCAATTAGATTAGATCCACTTATAAAATTATAAAATAATTGTATTGGAAGGCATAAAATTTATTAAACACTTATTACAAAAGTGCAAAATACTATTAAGTCATAAAAGTTATCAAATTTGTTTAATTAAGTCATTTTGTTAATTTAGTACTTTCATGATAAATTTTAGAATTTGATATATTTGCACTTTTGTAATAAGTTTTGTAACTTGAATAGATTTTTTTGAAAATTTTAGAATTAAATTGCATTTTCGTGACAGATGTTAGGATTTTTAGTATCTTATTATATTGAATTTGAGATTTTTAGGTATTTCAGGAAATAAAATTAGTTTATAGAAAATATAAAATATAAAAACGAAAGTCATCCCACAGGTAGAAAGGCGACTTTGTGACTTTATGTCTCTCTGAAAAACGACATATTTTGTAACGTCGCAGATGAAAATGGCATCGGCGACTCCGGGACGAACGGCCACATACCTGCAAACCTCCGGCAGCTCCTCCGGCGACGGCGGGCTCGGCTCCATGTAGCAGAAGAAGGTGTCCCTCCAGTTCGCTACCGCCGCCGTGTAGAGGTCGAAATTGCTGTTGTACACCACCTTCCTCGTGACGTCCCGCGTGTAGAACGCCTTCTTCGCCTCGTCGTCTTGCTCGTAGAACCGCCTCACCCCTTCCTTCATCTCCTCCATCGCGGCCGCCGGGACCCCGTGGTTCACCACCTGGAAGAATCCCAGCGTCTCCGACGCCCGCCGCATCCCCTCGATCGCCTCCTTCCTCTTGGCCGGGTCGCGGTCGATCCCGCCGAGGTCGATGACCGGGACGGTGAGATTCTTGGAGCCGCCGCTGGATCCGGAGCTATCTTCGGATGTCTCGTCTGGTCGGATGAAGATTCTGGGGACTTCGGTGATCCCGGCGTCGACGAGGCCTTTGACGCCGGCTTTCGAGTCGTCGAACGCTTTCAGCTCGCTCGCTCTGTTGTAGCTCTGCTCGCCGAAGTCGGAGGCCAAATTGATGGTAGGCATTGTTTCTCTCTCTCTCTCTCTCTGTGCTGCAATTCAATTTCAATGTGAATGTGAATTTGTTGGATATGAGCTTGAATTATGAATTGAATGTTGGGGAGACATTGCAATGCATGATATGAGCAGCTCTTCTTTTATAGCTGAGAGATGGAGATAAGAGAAGAGTGAAATCACATTGGGAGGATCCATTTGACTTCAGAATAATGAGGTCCACAAAAATGGAAGGAGAAAGTCATAGCTCACGAGCTACCACTTGCTTAGAAAAATGACAATGCTGTTTAATAATGGCTGATTCTTTGTGGGACCGGGTAGCTAGTACACAAGTTTTGCAATTTATGGATAAGATATCTGTTAGGACAGAGTTGACCATTCATGGATAACAGGACAATTAATTGTCGTCTAAGCATACATAGATTTTTGCCTTGCGGTTGATTCTGGTCGTCGTTGAGCAAGTTGAAGGCTGGCAAGAATTCCACTTTTTATCCTTGCCGTCAATATACAAAGTGGAAGTTGAATCTGAAACCAAACATAAATGTTCCCAAAAGTGCAGATTTTTCTCGTGGTAGATTAGTGTTTTAACTGACATACGAGTATTCAACACGGGTTTATCTAAAGATAGCATCTTTCTTTCCATTTGAGAGGGGTATGTGTTAATCTACCTCTCCCCCTATTTTGTGTTCTTTTTCAGGTTCAGCTTTTGTTTGAAAAGGATCTTTGTTTTTGAGAGTTGCATAGGTGCTGTCAAATGAAACAATATAAGCATTAGTGACTCAGCAGTGAAGGAAGGCAATCCTGTTCTTTGGTAGTTTTACATAGATGAACATATGGATGGACTTTTATTTTCAAATACAAACATGAAGAAGACCACATAAAAAAGTTGCCTATCCACTAATAGAGCTAATGAAGAAAAATCCCACCTAATACCATGAATATCCTCTGCCTGTTATCTTCTCATCTTCCTGTTTACAGAGTCTACAGCTTGAAATCAGGAAGGGCAGAAGTTCCATATATGACCTTGGAAATGTAATGGGCAGTGTAGTTTGGAAGTGTAGTCTCCTTGTAGATTGGTGGGTTGTCTGCTGATGTTAATTCCTTGATGGGTCTATACAGCCTCGAAGATGGCTGGGGAGTGTGGCCAAAAAAGCATGCCACTGACACTCTCGGGCCTCTCTTGTTTGCCACAACTCGGTGCTTGACACTTTTGAACCGGTTGTTCGTTATGAGCTGCGAATGCAACAATTAGTGAACTGTTCTCAGTCAATTAGTTCTCAGGTCAGGAATGAATGGATGTAGTTTCTAGATACTGCAATCATTGCAATCTTCATGTTGATGAATATGCAAAACTGCAGAATTTCTAGGACCCACATAGAACGCTCCTGTGAAAAGTGCTCTGCACACATCCCTCTCATTTAGATAATTTTGAACCTGTCAATGTGAGGCTAGTATGATACAACTAAGTTAGAATAAAGTTTGGATTAGTCAAGTTCAGATTATGAAGACATTATGTTATTGCTACAGGGAAGATGCCATGGTAAATTCCTGGGCTCTTTAACTGGCTTAGAATATGAGAAAGTACAGAAGAAGGACGAGAAGAGGATTGCAGTGTGTCGACCAATCAAAACAAGGTTTCAGAGAAGCTCAGTGATGAACAATGATATCTGGCCAAATCTACTTACTTGCAATAGATCTCCGATGTTGATCACTAGTGCTCCAGGAATTTGAGGAACGTTGTTCCAATGGTTCTCATGAAGCACTTGAAGTCCTCCAATTTGATCTTGGAGGAGAATTGTAAAATATGGGTTTTGACCCAGTCAAAGAAAAAAAAAGGTAGATGCTACAGCAAAGAGAGAGGAATCGAGAGTCTTCGGGAGAGAAGGAAAAGAGAAGACAGAGAGAGAGAGAGAGGAAGAAAAATAAAGAAAACAAAAAGAAAAGGGAAGAGATAAAAAGGAAGAAAGCCCACGTTCGGGCACCAGAAAGAAAAGAAAGAAAAGAAGAAGAATAATAAGGAGAAGAGAAAAGGGAAGAAAGGAAAAGGGTTTTGGCACGTGCACGCCACGGATGCTTCGCCTAGCCGACTCTACTCCTTAACGCAGCACCCGGTAAGAGATTAGGCCCCTCGTTCATCCAATTGAAGTTATTTATGAGTTTGGGGCTCAAATTCGGAATTATTGGAAAATCAAGTGGCGAAGTCCGATTTTGGAGTCGTTGAGCCGTGTATTTTTGTGGGAATGATAGTTTAGGGTGTTGTGAAGCTGTGGGATTTTACGGATCGTAATTTGAGCTTGTGGTTTGTCCGAAACAAAATTTCAAAGTTTCCTGCGCGCAGTGAACATTACGCGTCCAGCAGCTTTGGGCCCGTATTTTGTCATTTTTCGGCTTGATTTTGGGACGGTGAAGCTAAGATTCTTGTAGTATGTGTCAAGGGCTCTCTATTGACTATAAATTCGTTTGTATCGGGGTTCGGAGGAGGAAGTTAAGGCGTGATCAAGTTTTGCGTTTAAACTCCGCGTTGCGAATCACTTAAACAATCGTTTTGGTTATGCGATTTGTTAGCGCGTAGAAATCCTTTTGTTAGAGTTAAGGCATAAATTAGTCATTTCGTAGTCAAGATAAGAGTTTTATTAGATTTTAACATCATTCATCGATTATTTGATAGGGCCTTGAGTTCGACGATACGAGTATCGTTCGTCGTTTGATTGTAGGTGACAAGGTGAGTGGTACTATATCTTCTTTGGTTTTGAAAAAATTCATGTCTTGAAGTATATATGTATATGCATTGAATTGAGAAGAGCATTTTTATACATAAAAGCCAGATCGAGCAATTGCTACTTTTTGGTTGATTTTGAATGTTTGAAAAGCGTGTTATACAAAGTAAGTGAAGAAATATATATATGAAATTGCTTTGTGATTGATTTATGGAAAGGTTTATAATGATTTGAGAAATTTATATGAAATGGATGATGGGTTATGCTGCAAATGTTATTTGTTTGGTTTAAGATATTGATTTCTGAATTGGATTTCTAGTATTGGATGATGGTTATTTATGCTCAATATGACTGAATCCAGTGAGGGGTTTTTGGGGTATACATACCAGGTTTAGGATATCCTTCTGGGCCCAACCATCGGCTTTGTAGGTGGAGACCTTGCCAAGGGGAAAAGCTTGGTCGCCTTGTCACAAGACGTTGTGTCGTGATCATAGTGGAATATTGAGCAATAGATTAATCAATGGATGAACTATTGATATGCAATATTTGATAGAGATTCTATATGTGATATTTGATGGAGAGATTATTCAATGGACTTGACCATTGATACTTGACTTTTAATGGTAATTTAAATGAGTTTTCCATATTAGTATAAAACTTTGATGATATCAAATAACTCTTATATGATTTAATATGTATTTTATATATTGAGTTGGCATTATAAAGTTTGGTATTGCTTTATATACATGCATAGTGGTTGTTCGATCTGCTTAGAAGATATGTACTACTCACTGAGCTGTTGTTGCTCATTCCACTCCTCCTTTAATCTTTTCAGATTCGTCAGTTAACAGCGAATAAAGCGAGTGCGCCGTCGGTGGAAAACTTTTTGGGGAGTTTTATTTTTGGGTATGGTCAAAGGAAATGGTGTACATATTCCTTGCTAGTGGTTGGATTGTCTGAGTTATAATTGTATATTTCTTTTTGGTGGATTATAGAAACTCTGATATTGCAACAAATCTGTGGTCTATCTGATATGTATATATGGTTTGATATATATATGTAAGTTGATATCAGGTTATTGATTGTGTTTGAGGCTGTGTCCTTCGTGTGGAAGGACGGCCGTGTCATCCCCATTCTTTGTGATTTTGGGGTGTGACAAGAATTGTGAGGAAGTCATTGTTTGAATGCTTTTTCACACCCAGGGTCAACTCAGGTTGGGGGCATTGTGGATAGTAGTGGCACATGATCAAGTGTCCTTTTCCACTCTGCATCTCCTTCAAGTGATTTAAGCTCAAACCGACAAGAGCCCAGTCTCATCACTTGCTTTGAGTACTCCATCAGCATTTCTCTGCCAGAGAATTTTGATGCATCAGAAAACTGATGCTGTAAAAGTATGGTCGGACAGATTCCCAGAGAACTCCAGGAAGTGTAATGGTGTGTATCAATTCAGGAGCAAAAGTTTGGTATTGCTAGCGCTAGAATGCAAATAAAGTCAACCACCAAGGAACATGCTATTTTCTGCCCAAAAAGAATGAAACAACCACCTCCGAGGTTCCCGCCAGTGAAAATGATCAATCATTGAGGATCATCTTACTGATCCATCTCATTGATTGGGACTTGACGCAAGCTTATATGCTATGACATGTGCAGTGGAACTCGGGTGGGAAATGTCATGCACATTCAGCGGTAGCAATTGGTCTAGCCAACTGAACGAAGGACCGGACACTTTCATTTCCTCAGTGTTCAACCCCTATTCCCACGGTTTTAATGGAAAGGTATGCAAATAACTCAAGTATCATCTACTTGCTAGTTTAGCCCTCGATTAAAGCAGTTGCCTTGCAAAGTATTGTGCAGTGAAGAGCAGTTGCCTTGCACCTGTATGAACTACTGCAATTTTTTCGCAAACTATCTTTGCTAATTTACTTTGCGAATTTGTTCATGAATTTTCCCTTTTCTGAAAGGTGAAAAACGCAAGCGAAGCCATTGGCTCACGTGCAAGCTTCGGGCAACTCCTCAGGCTGGGGAGGCTCTGGTCCCATTGTGCAAAATATACTGTCCCTCCAATCGGCAGCCACCGAATTATAAAGGGCCATGTTGCTTTTGTATATGACCTTCTTTGTTAAGTCAATGGTGTAGAATCCTTTCTTGGCCTCAAGACTCCTGCTCGAAGAACCTGCGCGACCCCTCCATCACCTCCTCCAAGAGGGTCTCAGGGACCCCATGGTTGATCACCTGGAAGAAACCCCATTTTTCCAGTGCTTGCCCGGTATTCCGCACCGTCTCATTGTGACAGGCGGGGCCCGCATTTGCGCATCCTACATTAATCACTGGGATGTCATGCGATTTTCACCGCAGGCCATGCTGTCAGGTGGCCGGACAAATATTTGGGGGACTTGGGTGATCCCGGCATCCACAAGGCCTTTGACTCCGGCCTTAGTCTCATTGAATGCTCTCAATTCGCTCACTCGGTCATGTTCGGTGTCTGCGGTGATCACCATTGTGTGCTCTGTCACGAGGCCTTACCTTATTTGAGCAAGTTGGGTCTTGATGAAGTTCACTTTACGTGGTTATATAATGGTGATATTTGATATCCACCATTTTTTGATTTAGAGAAGAAGCTAAACACAAGGGACATGAAGGTTGTCAAGAGTTGAGTTTTCTTTTAAATGAAATTTGGCCCAAGAAGATGTCAAACGCTAGGAGTCGGCAACTTAAGAATTCCTTGCTTCTTGACTAAGAAAGTGTTTGTCGTCACGTCCATAATAGCACATGTTAACGGTATCTTCAAGAAGATTAGGGAGGGAAAACGTTTTCCAATTGGGATTATTACATGGTTGGATAGATAGACTTTGATAGTTGCTTGTCCAAATCTTGTGCATTCTCCTCTTTATATATATATAAAACATGATTAATTGACCTGGGGGCTATGTAAAGAGCTCACAAATGTTTACTTAACTATTGAAACATTATTTTTAATAAAATGTAGAAATGAGGAGAAATAAGAAGAGATAAACTAATTACTTAAATATATCAATTGAAAATGATAAGTAATTAATTAATTTCCTAACAAGAGGAAATCCAATATTATTTCATTCATTCCTTACTTGAGAACAAGTAAGTTCTTTTTTCACATTTATGCATAAACATGATTGATGCAAACAATACGGAAGAGCTTGTAAATTTTTACTAAACTATTGAAACATTATATTTAATAAAATGAGCTATCGTGAAAAATAAAAGGAGATTAATTGATTATTAAACATATGAACTATAAGCCATAAGTAATTAATCGATTTCCTAGCAAATAAAATTTATTTTCATTCATTCCTTCTTTTTTCAAATATATGAGAGAACGTGATTGATGCAAACAATATCGGAAAGGCTTATGAATTAATGACTAATTATATGGTGACTGGTCACTATTTAAAACTCTAAACAAAGCCAAACATCGAAATAAAAAATTGCAAAAGATCAGGTAACACGTATGCTATTTTCCCCACATAAGTTACCCTTGACAAAAGAATTAGGGAAAATTCCAAAATGGGACTCGAAGTGCCATCTTTTTCTCAAATAAGGGTCCGAAGTGAACATTGTTTCAAATAGGGACCCGAAGTGCCATCACTTTCTCAAATAAGGACCTAAAGTGGATGTTATTTCAAATGAGGACTTAAAGTGGTTATGTTTGTTTTAAATAAGGACCTGACTTTTCGGCGATCAAGGGTATTTTTGTCTTTCCATTTTCCGTCTTTTTTTCTTTCCTTTTTTTTTTTTTTTTTTGTTCTTCTTCTTCCTCTTCGCCGGTGGCGGTGACCACTTGGTGATGCCCACAGAGGGCTAGGCGAGGCCGCCCACACCGATCCTTACTAGTAGCTAGCGAGGGCCAACCTCGTCGATGGCCCCTAGGTGAGGGTCGCCACACCCAAGCGACGCCATCCCTCACTTGTGGCTAGCATGGATGGCCCTCACCGCGAAGGCGACCCTCACCCGGCCCCTTTGTGGGCATCGCCGATGGCTAGCAGCCATCAACAATGAGGAAGAAGAAGAACCAGAAAAAACAAAAAAACAAAAAAAAAAAAAAAAAAAAAAGGGGGAATGCCAAATGATGAAAATACCATTGATTTGGTCAAAAAATTAGCTAGTCAGCAACCGGTGAGGTGGGGTCCATATTTTGAAACAACCAAAGCCACTTTAGGTTATTATTTGAAACAAAGTCACTTTGGGCTCTTATTTAAGAAAATAAGGGCACTTTCGGTCATTTTTGAAATTTTCCCAAAAAAAAAAAATAAAGAGGAAAGAAAAAGGCGGAAAATCACAAAAGACAAAAATACCCTTGATCACTTTGAAAAGTCAAGTCCTTATTCAAACAAACATAACCACTTTAGGTTCTCATTTGAAACAACATCCACTTCGAGTCCCTTATTTGAGAAAGTGATGGCATTTCGAATCCCTATTCAAACAATGTTCACCGGACCCTTATTTGAGAAAAGATGGTACTTCAGGTCCCATTTTGGAATTTTCCCAAAGAATTAGAAGCAAAATAATGTAATTAGTATCTAAATTTTGATACTCTTTGTCAGCGGCCCTATATTAGATATTATGACATAAAAACATATACAAAAATCCAATTAATGTACGACCGCAAAAAAAAAAAAAAAAATAATAATAATAATAATCACAATGTTGCAATACTATATATGTAGTGTACAAAAATGTCTCAAATTATAAGAATATGTACACTTTGGAAACTACTTAGAGATTCATTACTTAAAAATGAGCATTGTAATATTTTCACCTTTGTTGATGTCATAAATATAAAAGCTTCATTAAAATTAAATAATTTTACAAAATACCAACTAAATTACACCAAATATACTTCAACTGGTTCTAAAATATTGAGACTCAAAAAAAAAAATGGTACAATATAATATAGATAACGCCCCCAAAATTTGATAAAGACCTCGGCTTCTCTTTACCTATGGGTTGGGCTGGACTGACCCAAATAATCTTTTGTTTCCACCACCCTTCACCTCATCGCCATTTTCACGCCACCATCCATAACCCTACTCTCAAAGCCAACTCGGGCCCTCTCATTTGTCTCAGCAAGCTAATCCACAAAGTCGCCCATTCTTCGAAAGCAACAATTTAAGAAGAAAAAGTGCTAGGAATTGAAGACTAAATCGGATCTGGTCCGGGTTGAGTCTCGAGTCGGGTCGGGTATGTTTAAGGGCCTATGTTTAAGCCTCATTCGTCAGCAATTAAAGGGAAACGTCGTGGCCCGGGCATTAGCTTCGTCTCGTTGTCAGTTCTTTGAATGAGAGTAAGAGACGCTCGGGCGAAAAGAATTGTAATGTGTTTTCTTCCCATGGTTCTTTATTTTCTCCAATGGTTCATTGGCTCGTTTTACTTCATTTATCGTTAGGAAGAGGTTTCTTTTTTATCCTCTGTAATTGAGAGAGGCAGTATACCATTGTTGTAGCTAAAGATTACTCCAAGAAAGGACCTTTAAGGTCTTTAGTTAACGTAATATTTTTTAGGTTGACAAGAGGAAACCTAAATTTGCCGGGATTAATGTTTTTTTGGCGGACTCATTGAGCAATTGGTGGCCTTTTCTTAAGCTCTAAAACAGGGAAAAGAACCAAAAATGTTCTAAATCTATTGCATTAATACAAATTCAGTCATAAATTTTTCAATTTAACCAATTTAGTCCTAAACATTTTAACATTAGTACCAATTCAACCCATCCTGTCAATTTAGGCCGAAGTCACTGATGTCGATGCTGACCTCCTACTTGGCATGGTTGGCGCTAGATTTAGGACTAAATTGGTCTAATTAAAAGGTTTATGACTAAATTGGTACTAATGTAATAAGCTTATGACTTTTTTGATATTGTTCCTCTCTAAAGTTTGGATCAATAGTAAATATATTGGTCATTTTTGCTTCAGGAGTTTATTATAAGAGGTGTAGTTTGTACGTGGACTATAAAGAAATTTCAATTTATGCGGGGTGCTTGATAGGGTCATTAACTTCTCTGTTTACTTGTGATGGGCTTGAGGGTTAGAAGATCCTATAGTCAAGGTTAAAGAACTGCCAAAAAATGAGATGAGAGGCTGACATTGAACTTTGGATATGAGGTTGATCTGCACGTATCAAAATCATGTTGTCATCTTCTTCCCACCTAATTTTGGAAGTACTTTATATTCTTCAGTTGGCAGAGCATCAGAGTAATATTGCAATATGACATTTTCTATTGGAAAGAACAAGATAGATTACTTGTGAAAAAGTTATTAAAGGTCGCCACCCCTGCAAAAAATGATTTTCAATAAATGACCTCTCTCAAAAATTCAATGAGTTCTGAAGTAAACGCTGTGTTTTGCTCCTTCTATAAACATCTAACATTCTTTTCTTTAAATCAGCAATAATACTACTGGAGGAATGGAATCTTTCAATCTCTTCTTCTCCTTGCTTTTGCTAGCATGCATTCTTATCCATGCCCGGAGTTCATTTGAAACTTAAGGAATGATTGGAATCTTAAGAAGGACCTTAACTAGCTAGGATCTTTATATGGTCCCAATCCTAAGCTAAGAAAAATCATCAGATTGATGCGATCCTATTGATCCCATTGACCCAACTTTGACATACTTTGACCTTCAAATATGTATATTTGATATTCAAGTGACAAAAATACTAATATTTCTTGTACATGTGGTAAATAAACTATAAATTCACGCCATTTTGAAGTTTTAATGTCGTGCGACATTCATAATTAACAAACTTCCTAGGACTATCCAAGATATTTGTATCGTTGGTGTGATTTCTGGGATCTTACGGTCCACCATTTGATGTTACAATCCAATGCTTTAGACGCCTTCATTGATAATAAGTTGGATCTCGCTCCTAACAACCTTGTTCTTGACTGCAGAAAACTCAGCCAAGAAAGTACCAACAGTTAATGATTGTTCCTAACATCCTTGTGCCTAACAACCCTAGGGCAGACTGACAAAAGTGCCTAGGACCAGAATCAAAGCCGTTCAGCTTGTTACTGATTGTCAAAATGCTATTCCAAACAGCCTTCTTGTTCTAGGGAAAGAAAGCCACTCTTTGAGGTACTTCCTTTACTAGATTGCCTCCATGGAAAATTAGCCTTCTCACTCATATTTGTCTCGGAAATGACAGATCGAAACAATTGAAAATACCTATCAATAGACAAAGACCAAATGATGCTTATCTTCAGTGTGATCCACACTCTCAATATTGTAAAGAAAAATGAAGGAATACCACATTGTTCCCATTCCCAATCTTGGATTAGCTATCCTTTTTTAACAACTTCTACTCTAGGAGTGCTCCTGCTCACTTCCATCATCCACATTATGCAAGAATTTGTGTTTTCTTAGATAGTTAAACTTGTAGAATGTGGTTTAGCTTTAGTAGTTAAATAGTTCTGGGCTTATCCCATTTATTGAGCTGAAATTCTGTAGGCCTAGTCATGTTGCTGATGGAAGAGGTAATTATCTAGATTCTCGATGGATTCTTCATCCTTAGTTATGCTTTTCGAAAAATACTTCTATAGCATGAAATTGTGATTGCAACATCAATGGATGAAGGATGAGTTTCATTTTATTGAGGTTGTTTCACATCAATTATGGAAAAGGCTGGTGGTTGGTTTATAAATGTGAGAGAAAATCTCCCTGCTTTGAGCTAGTATATGAGGTGAGAGAGGCTCAAGACCAACCAACACTGGTATCAGAATCCAATTGCCAATAAATCTAGACTCAACAATCTCATGGGAGAGTTACGGGTTGTCCCTACTCCAATTCAAGATCTAATGTGTGAGGGGGAGATTGTTAAGACTGTTTCACATCAATTTATGTGCTCTAAATACATCTTTTGTCAGGTACAGCATAAAGGTCTTCTATGGCAACATTTCTGCAAACAGCTTCCCTTGTTTTCTTGTAAGTTGAGCTTTATTGCATTAATGCATGTGTCCAGAATCGACAATCAAATAAATAAATAAATAAATTGTGAACAAGTAAATAAGCTTGTGATTTTAAGCTAAGTCCATTCCGTGATATGATACCGTCTTCAATGGATGATTACTTTCAAAAAGCCATGTCCACTCAATTAATGGAGCAAAAAGTTGATATATTAAAGAATATACAGCCACCATCTTTTTTTAATCTAAGGCGTCGGCCTTTCCCTAAAACTAAATAATCATGTTACATGAATCAGATGCTCTTCGATCAACCCTTGATGAATAGGCCTAAATATTATAAGATGAAAATGCGTCATTAAGTTATGAGGTTAACTCCCTTTAGTTCCTTTTTTTAGTCATATGATGCTATTATTATTGGCATCAGAAATGTTGCCCAGAAATGTCATTTGGGGGCCTCCTTTCCTTTTGGTTCTATGCACTTTATATGAGGAATCCAATGTACCCTGAAATGCTCCATGCAATCATCTCAAGGATGGAACGCGCATGCTGTTTATGGTGAAAACGATAGGCAATCGAGACCACCATAAACCGGATTAGGATTTAATGGGCAAGACTCATTCAATTTCACGTTTGGTTCATGTTTAAATTAACCTTTCAGAAACATGCTACGTGCAATGTAAGATCATTAAATACCAAACAAAACTCTTTGAACAAGTTAAGATGCAAGTCCAAACAAGGATGATTGAACCAAACATGAGTTGGTCACCATTCATCTTGTGCTTGGAAGAGTTCGTCATAAAGGTTTAGATGTGCAAAATTCTTAAGCTATGACTTATAAACAGTGCATGTGAGATAGAGAATTCCATTAGGACTAAAATTTGTGCACTTCTGGATTGAGCAAAATGAGTTGTAGTTTTTTGTTAAACGCTGCATATGAACTATGTGCATGTCTTCAATGGGTTTTGCAATCAAGAACGCACCCTACTTTTGTGTCATGGAAAGGTGGAACAATAAGATAAGCATTGTATAACATTTTCTCACTTTTTATCTATAAGAAGATGAATTTTGTCTAAGATTTTATACATTTAGTGAGTTGAATATGACTCATTTCCTATGCCTAATGGAAAATTGAGAGCTGTTTGAGTGAGAAATTCTGTTGTTTTTTTTTATTAAACTATGCAAAACATATTCACCACCATCTCTTTTTATTGGTGAATTTTAATGTCAGTGAAAGCAGTTAGTAAAAGTAGACATTGCATTTTCAAAACGTATGTGCCTTTTTGAAAAATAGCATCTTAAAGAAACAGAAAAGCTTCTTCAAATGGAGACATACCATGTTTCCAACTTAATGCAAACTCTTCACATAGCGGTGATTCTATCCTTAAGTCAAACCTAGCCATGGTCTCTTAAATAGTGTATCGGAGCACTGGCTAATTTAAATTTTTTCACCAATGTTGATGTCCATCATTCAAATTTGCAACTTCTTATTGACGAGCTTACTTGTTTCATGAAGTTGTAGCCTTTCTTGAGTGGTCATCTCGCTATTAATTTGGAGTACAATCCATGAAAATTGTTTGGTCAAATCTGGTATAACACTAGCTTTTGAAAGAATATTATTGGGAGCGTTTTGACTGGCTAAATATTCCTTTTTCTCTGGGACATGCTTTGTTCTTAAGAGAAATTAGCAATTCTTGATATTGGTTGAGACACTTGGATACATTGCATGGACTGGTTTCAGAATGGAATCCACGTTGGGAGTAGCGGAAAGTACGAGGACTCTTCCCAGATTTTCCTTAATAAGAACGGAACTTAAATTCTTGAAAGGTAAAACAACTGAGGCTTATGGCTACTTCCATTAAATTGGTCTGCTGATGTGCTCTCATTATGACTTGCAGGATATTCTAAGTTTATATTAGCATCTCGCTGCTGGATGTTGGAAACTGCGTTTGAAGACGTCGGTTGCTGATCTTCGTGGGTCTAAATACACTTATTTGTCTACCAGGCAGCATCAAACGTCGAAGTTTTAGATCATTTTCACTTGCACAGAAATTTCAGCAGGTGGCTTCCCCTTCTACGAGATCCACGAGCCAGGTCACAAGCCTGCTGTTTTTGGGTCTATCCTCTTTTTTCTCTTTAGCCCCTTTTTTGTGGACCCCACCTGTCTTTGACACCACCAAACGTTTGCACGCGCTTGTCCTATCCTCTTTTACTTTTTAGTCGATTCCATTTCCACCTGCTAGAACTCAATCACAAGAGAAAATGAACAAAAATGTGCTCTCCATCCCCGTTTTCCGATATGATGATCACGCGATGCTACATCAGCATTACATATCTGCAAAAAAAAAAAAAAATCGTCAAATTTGCAGAGAAAATCATAATCAACATTACAAGAAAAAAAAATAGTGTAATGGTCCTCAGCGATTCTATATTATGGGGGGAAATCAAATTACCACAGTGGGATTGGAATTGACCCAATAAAAAGATAAAGCAAGTGCAATCATTTAGTGACATGAAAGAAAGATGCGTGGGGTCCTTGTAAATGTTGGGTGGCATGAAAGACCTCCACGGCATAGCAGTCTCAAAGTCATCGGGAGTTCACTTCAATCAACCTCCAGCAGTAAGCCTATTCATGCACAATGATGGTTTTGAAGAAAAGAAATGGGAACACTCACTCCTGCTTGGGCTAAGTGGCCTTGTTATGTTGAACTTCTCTTTCCATTCCATGGAAATTAAAACAGCAATATTTCGTTCCTTGTGCATATATTGATGAAAAAATATTCATGTTCTTTGACATGTTAAGCTACTGCTATTTCTTCTTTTTTGTTTATGTTTTTTCCCTTTGAAAAGAGTGAGTACTTAACGGGCATAAGTAATTGATTTTTTTTTTTAAAATGAAGGGGAACACTCTCGTTTGCATTGTTTAGAATACAAAGATCAAACCGACAAGTAGCCTATAATCACATCTCCAATTTGTAATATTTCTATATCGATGACAGCTTCCACGGTTAATCTAATTATGTTGCATTTTTACGTAGTTCGAAATTTACAATATTTTTGTTACTGTTATCGTCGTCCTACCACTTCCTAAATTTCATTTTATTGGTGAATTATTATAGCGGTAAAGGCCAACAAAACTTTTTCAAAAAATATTTGCCTTTATGAAATATGGCATGCTTCTAAGACATGACATTTCTATATTGATGCAAATTTGTCACGTAATGATGATTCTATCGTCAAATTGAACCTTTTCATGGTCTCTTAGATAGTGTGTTTGAACATTGGCTAACTTAATTTTTACCGACATTGATGTCCATCATTTAAACTTGCAACTTCTTGTTGATGAGCTTGCTCATTTCATGAAGTTGTTGCCTTTCTTGAGTGGTCATCACGCTATTAATTTGTAGTGTAATCCATGACAATTGTTTGGTCAAAATCTGTTATAACACTAGCTTTTTAGAGAATATTGCTAGAGTGTTAAGCATTCCTCTTTTACTGTGGCATGCTTTGTTCTTAACAAATATTAGGAATTCTTCATATTGGCTGAGATGCTTTGATACATCATATGAAATGGTTTCAGAATGGAATTCATGGTGGGAGCAACAGAAAGTACAAAGACTCTTACTATGTCCCAGCACAAGCAACATGCTAAATAAATTCTTGAAATGGAAACAATAAAGGTTCATGGCTACTCCATTAAACTGGTCGGCTGACATGCTCTCATTTTGACTTGCAGGATATTCTAAGTTTATATGAGCATCTCGCTGCTGGATGTTGGAAACTGCGTTTGAAGACATCGATTGCTGATCTCGATGGGTCTAAACCCACTTTATGTGTCTACTAGGCAGCATCAGATGTTGAAGTTTCAGATCATTTTCACTTGCACAGGGGCTGCAGCAGGTGGCTTCCCCTTTCTACGTGATCCACGGGCCAGGGCGTAAGCCTGCTGCTTTTGTGCCTGTCCTCTTTTTCTCTGTAGTTCCTTTTTTGTGGACCCCACACGTCTTAGACACCACCAAACATTTGCACACGCTTGTCCTATCCTCTTTTTCTTTAGTCGATTCCATTTGCACTTGCCAAAATTCGATCACAAGAGAAAATGAACAAAAAGTGTGTTCTCCATCCCTGTTTCCTGATATGTCAGTCACGCAGTGCTACATCAACATTACATATCTGCAAAAAAAAAAAAAAAAAAACATTAGTCAAATTAGCGGAGGAAATCATAATCAACATTACAAGAAAAAAAAACCAGTGTAATGGTCCTCAGCGATTCCATATCATGGGAGGAAATCAAATTATTGTAAGTGTGATTGGAATTGACCCGGTGAGAAGATAAAGCAGGTGCAATTGTTTAGTGATATGAAAGAAAGACGCGTGGGTCCTTGCAAATATTGGCTAGCATGAAAGACCTCCACAACACGGCAATCTCAAAGTTGGGGGGCGTTCACTTCAATCAACCTCCACAGCAGTAAGCCTATTCATGCACAACGATGGTTTTGAAGAAAAGAAATGGGAACACTCACTCCTGCTTGGGCTAGGTGGCCATGTTTCGTTGAACTTCTCTTTGTATTCCATGGAAATTAAAGCAGCAACATTTCGTTCCTTATGCATATATTGAAGAAAAAATATTCTTGCTCTTGACGTATTAAGCTACTCTTATTTCTTCTTCTTTTTGTTTCTACTTTTTTTCCTTTGAAAAGAGTGAGTACTTAACAGGGCATAAGTAATTGATTTTTTTTTTCCTAAATGAAGGGGAGCAACCCTGTTTGCATCAACCTATTTGGAATACAAAGATGGAGATCTCCAGTAATTTGACTTTTTTTACATCTGGAATATTTATGTATCAATGACAGCTTACGCGGTTAACCTAACCATGTTTTATTGTTATGTAATTTCAAATTTACAATAAAACTTCTTACTATCGTCGCCATCGTTATTATTTCCTAAATGATTATGGCAATAAATGTAGACATAGCATTTTCAAAAAATGTGTGCCTTTCTGAAATATGGCATCTCAAAGATAGAGAATAGCTTCTAAGAGACATGTTTCCACTTAATGCAAACTCGTTACATAATGGTAATTCAATCCTCAAATCGAACCTTGTCATGGTCTCTTAATAGTGTGTTTGAACACTAGTTAACTTAAATTTGTTCACCAATCTTGATGTCCATCATTTAAACTTGCAACTTCTTGTTTCATGAAGTTGTAGCCTTGAGTGGTCATCACACTATTAATTTACAATGCAATTCATGACAATTGTTTGGTCAAAATCTGATGTAACGCTAGCTTTTGAAAGAATATTGCCAGAAATGTTAAGTACTCCTCTTTTATTGCAGCATGCTTTGTTCTTAACAGATATTAGGAATTCTTTATATTAGTTAAGATGCTTGGATACGTCATATGAAATGGTTTCAGAATGGAATCCATGTTGGGAGCAACATAAAGTACAAAGACTCTTAGGCCTTGTTTGGTAAAAAGTGTTTCTGTTCCCCGGAACAGATTTGGAACAAAAATAAGAAGTAGAAAAAAGTTACTTCTTGTTCCCGAAAACAATTTCGAGAAACAATGTTTCTCTCTCTTTTTTTTTTTTTTTTTCTTTTCTTCTCTTTCTTTTCTTTTTTCTTTTGGCCGGTCAGCAGCCTTGGCCATGGCTGGTGCCGGTGACTGGCCAAACGAGGGCTGGCAACCTTGCTGGAGGGTCGCCGGCCGGAGACGCCACACCATGGCAAGGCTCGTCGCCCAAGCCTCGCCGTGGTCGGGCTAGGCACAGCAAGGCTCGACCTCGCTTGGGTTGGGCGAGCTCGGCCCGCCAGATTTTGGCGAGCTCGAGCTCGCCCGGCCTGTGCGAGGCCGAGCCTCGCCGTGGCTGTTGAGGCTTGGCCTTACCGATGGTCGCGAGGCTCCAACAAGCTCTCCAAACCTCGCCCACCAGTGTCGCTGGCCACAGAGAGGAAGAAGGAGAGAAAAGAAAGAAGAAAAAAATTAAAAATATTAAAAAATATTAAAAAAACTAAAAGAAATAAAAAAAAAATTATATAATTTTACCAAACGCATTTCTTTCCCGGGAGTATAAATTTTGTGTAGTTACTAAGCGCATTATTATACTCAAAAATTATTCTCAGGAACAAAAACAAAAAAAAACTATTTATGTTCAAAATTATTCCCTAGAACGGAAACGTTATCAAAAGCGTCATTCGTGTCCAAGCACAAGTAACATGTTAAATAAAATCTTGAAAGGTAAAATAGCTGAGGCTCATGACACTCCCCTTAAACTGGTCGAGTATCTCATCAGAGTTTGAACATCTGTATTCCCTTCCAATTTTGCCTTCAAGTTTCCTTGGTGCCCTCGGCAAGAGTATATCTTCGTCTGCGTTTGTCACTTCATTTTCTTGGAGTCGGAAGCATTATATTAGAGCATGACAGTGGTATGTGGATCTCAGTGGTTGGCCTTTACCTTTCCTATTTGAGTTACAGATCAAAGTTTCCACAAAAATCGACCAGCTCGTCATCAAGTAATTTCTTTGCCCTGTCCTTCTTTTTAAGTTGACAGAAGTAGAGCAGGTGTAAAATCTTTCGGGTGCAGTGAAATTGAACTTCAGCTTTTCTATCAAGTTACAGTCGGTATGGACAATTCTTGCTTTTCCTTCGTATTTTGCCACAGCGATGAAGCGTTTCATATGCATTCATGGAAACCCCATTAATGTGTACATTTTCATGGTTATTAGGTAAACTTGTAACAGCAAAACCGAAACTCAATGTTTGGAAAAATACTTTGCCAAAAATGAATGTTTGTATAATTTACATCAACAAAACGAATGAAAAGTATATTCTTCTTTGATGAAAATATTAGGCATAAAATGTTAATAATAAAAATATTTTTAATAAAATCAATAATTTAGAAAACACTTTCGTGAAAAATGATTACTTATATTGTTTACGAAAATAACTTTATGGATAGAAGGTTATTGATTATGAAAATATTTTTTATTGATTAATTATTCTAAGCGATGTAAATAATTATCTGTCAACAAATCATTTATTATTTAGACATAGATAAATAATTAATGTGAAAATAATTATCGATCAAATTTGTCACATCATATTCGAAATTTACGCATTTTGGGATTGATGCGACCGCAATTTTTGGATCTATCCTCTTATTTCTCATGTAGTCTCTTTTTTGGTCCCCACGCGTCTTTTCCTTTCACACTACCAAACGTTTGGGTTGCGATCAAGGCCGATGCGATTGCAATTTTTGGGTCTATCATCTTTTCTCTTTAGGTGGACCCCCACGTGTTTTTCTTGCACCCCACCAAACATTTGCACCTGTGTTATCTTCTTATTGGGTCGATTCCATTCCCACAAGGGATCAAGAAAACATTTCCATTCCCAACTTGGCAGATTCGGTCTCAAGAGAAAAAGAACAAAAGGTGTGTTGGCACACCCTCTGCTCCCCGCCCTTCCCCCTCTCCCCCAACCCCGTGCCCCCTCCTCTCCCTCCCCCTCCTTCTTCCTCTCCCTTATTGTTTTTCAATCTTGTTCCATTATCGCGGTGTGGAGCTGCATTAACATTGTTTGTCAAACATAAGAGAAAACGTCAGTCATATTAAGAGAGGAAATCATAATCAACATTACAATGAAAACCAAGAGTAATAATAGTCTACAGCGGTTCCATTTACACAAAAGTCGAAATCTTGACTCTCATTCGTTGTTATGTTGATGAGAGGAAATCAAAATTGTGGCAAGTGCAAGTAGAATTGACCCAATAAGAAGATAACACTGGTGCAAAAATTAGGTTATATGAAAGAAGAGATGTGTGGGTTCTTGCAAATGTTGGGTGTCGACTCTCCACGACACGACAATATCAAAATTGTTGGGAGTTCACTTCAGTCGACCTCCACATCATAAACTTATTCATGCACATTGGTGATTTTGGAGAAAAAAATGGGAACACTCACACCTGCTTGGGCTGAGTGGCCATGTTACATTGAACTTAAAGTTACATTACATGGAGATTAAAGCAGCAACATTTTGTTCTTTTGTGCATATATTGATTACAAAATATTTATGTTAAGCTACTACTTCTAACAAGTAGCTTATGATCGAATCTCCAGTACTTTGACTTGTTTACAATTGGAATATTTCGGTATTGATTACACAACTTACATGATTAACCTAATCATGTTACATGGTTTTATTGTTTGAAATTTACAATTAACATGACAACAACGATAGGAGTCCTTGTGCCATTTACATAGTTCTCAATTTTTTATTTTTTGTTCATTTTAGAATTAAAACTTGCTTTAAAAAACATTTGAGAGATTACGTTTGCTCCATCAATTTCTTAGGGACAAAAACCATAACTGCCTTCTTTAATTCCCTATAGACATAATAACAGATTGCATGAGAATATGTCTAAATGATCATGAATTCCCATGTGCAAAAGTGAAACGTAATTTATTATTTATCCTTTTTAAATAATATAAGTGATCGAAAAATTTAGAATTAACATGTGATATCATTCATTAAATTATCTCTTTTATTTTATTGTCACAAACGTGAATGATACTAGAATTAATCATTTCAATAAGTCTCTCAACTCTAAATTTTACGTGTACTCTTACATATAAAGGCAATTATGAAGTTATTTTTTATTGATCAAAATAAGGATCCTCAAATAATATCGTGTAAAATTTACTTCCAAAAGGTATTTTTATGAATTGATATCTATAGAGAGTGCTACATATTTTGAACTCTTTTTTTTTAAAAGACTAAAGAGGTGCAATATCAATTTTTTTGGAGAAACAAAAAGATTGAGAATGTTTTAGTTGTTAAATATCAGTATTCTCTTCGGCCGAAAAAATATTAGTATTCTCTTACTTCTCTTATTCTTTGGATAAGAATTTTCATTTCTACACAAGAAAGATATTGCAAGTTTTCATTATTTGAGGGCATTTGGGTTTTCGTTCGGAAACTGCTCTTAATACGTGACCAAAGGCTTTTTCAGTACTTTTTCGCGTTCAAACGAAAACGAAAACGAAAACGAAAACGAAAACAAGGAAGCAAGAAAATTTTCTCCAAACAATACAGAATATTGTGGACCCCACACGTCTTTCACACACCACGCAACGTTTGCACGCGCTTGTCTTCTTATACGTAAATTCCATTCCCCCTGGTTGACTGAAATTTATAATGAGGTAGAACACGAGGCACCGCCAAACCATTGTTAACCAGCAAAAGCATAAACTCTTCAACCTCCTCTTTCTAGCAAAAAAAAAAAAAAGAAAGAACTCTGCAACCTCCTCTCAAGCACTCCTTAACCCCTGCTTCTGCCTTTTGGAAATGGCAGAAGCAGTGCTCTTCACCCTTACCAACGACATACTGAAACTCGCCGGTTCCAACATCTTTTCGAAGATCCAACTTGCACGAGGTGCGAGGGATGATCTCACCCGTCTCAAGTACACCGTCAAGACCATCCAAACTATGCTTTTGGATGCCGAGAAGAAACAATGGGACAGCGAGCAGGTCAAGCTCTGGCTCGTGAGGCTGAAGGACGTGTTGTACGACGCACAGGACTTGCTGGACGATGTCGCAACCGAAGATCTGAGGCGGAAGGTCACTCCCGGAAACAAGATGTCAAAAGCGGTATGCTTTTTTTTCTCCAAATCAAATCAGCTAGCACAGCCCTACAAAGTGGCTAAAAGGATTCAGGAAATTAGGAAGAAACTGAATTGGATTGCAAAAGATAGGGAGTTCCGTTTAGAGGAGCATCGGAGTGAGGCAACTGTTGCTATTGTGAGGAGGAGGACAACTGACTCTTTTGTGCGGAAGGAAGAAATAATTGGTAGACAATTTGATGAGGAGGAGATCAGCAAATCTTTGCTTGATTCCTCCTCCAAAGAGAGTGTTTCGGTTGTTTCCATAGTCGGTATGGGAGGACTTGGAAAAACCACACTTGCTCGGCTGGCGTACAACAATGACAAAGTGACAAAATACTTCGAGCTTAAGATGTGGGCGTGTGTATCCGATGTCTTTGATCGGGATTTTCTTATTAAAGAAATACTGAAATCTGCCCGAGATAAGTATCAAGGGGATCCTGAGATGACAAGAATTCTGCAAGACATTGATAATAAGTGTAAGGACGAATTGCAGGGGCTTCTTCGTAAGGTACTAGATGGGAAGAAATACTTGCTTGTTTTGGATGACTTGTGGAATGAAGATCACGGGAAATGGTCAGAGCTCCAACGTTTGCTAATGGGTGGTTCATTGGGGAGCAAGATACTTGTAACCACGCGCAATCGGTTGGTGGTGGACTCTATAGGTATAAAATCAGGTATCCATTATCTAAATATCTTATCTGATAATGAGTCGTGGGACTTATTCAAGAAAACGGCCTTCGAAGATGAAGGCCATAAAAACCAAGAACTGGAGCAGATAGGTCAAGATATAGTTAAAAAATGCGGTGGTGTTCCCCTTGCCATAAAAACTATAGGCAACCTTTTGTATGCCAAAGAGGAAAAGGAGTGGCTCTATTTCAAAGACCATGAATTCTCAAAAATAGATACGTTGAACCCTGGAATAATGGAAGTCCTCAAAATCAGCTACGATCATCTTCAGCCAAGGCTAAAACATTGTTTTGCATATTGTGCGTTGTTTCCAAAAGATTATGTCTTCGATAAAGAAACAATGATACAGTTGTGGATGGCACAAGGTTTTATTGAGTCATTGGATGAGCATGAAGAGATACAAGAGATCAAGGATGATTATGTCTCAGACCTACTACATGGGTCATTTCTTGAAGTTGAGGAGGTCAATCCTTACACTGGTAAGGTGAAAATGTTCAAGATGCACGATCTCATGCACGATCTTGCCTTGAAAGTCGCGGGAAATGAGTGCAAGATGGTCAATCTCAACAAAGGCAGTCTCGATGAAGATACTCGACATGCTTCATTTGCTTTACAATCGTTCTCGTCGCTACAAGAAGTGACTTCTCTGCTAGAAGCAGCCAATCTACAGACATTTGTCTCTTTGGAAGAACGGTCATATGTAGAAAAGTTTTCCCCAAATGAATGTCATCGGATTTTCTCTAAGTTCAGGCATTGCCGAATGTTGAAATTGAACTATGAAAATTTTTGCATCCCTTCTTCGTTGGGAAGTCAGTTGAAGCACTTAAGATTTCTTGAAATTTGTGAGAATGACTCCATCAAGAGTTTGCCGGATTCAATCACGGATTTGCTGAACTTGCAAACCCTTATAATCTCTACATGTGTGAAACTTAAAGCATTGCCCAAAGATTTGAGGAAATTGATCAACCTTAGACACCTCGATATTAACGAATGTAGGTCACTTGGCTCACTGAGCTGCCTACACACCCTAAGTGAACTCTCTTCTCTAAGGACTTTGAGTCTCATGTTCTTGGATGCATTGGATTTTGACCCTTTTCAACAATCTAGTACTACACGGCCCTTCTTCCCATCTCTTGAGAGTTTGATCCTCGACTCTTGCAATGTGAAAGGATGGTGGAGAAGAAGGGAAGTGATGATAGCATATCAAAAGCATCAATCAAACAATTCACAGCTATTCTTCCCAAAACTACGGTTTGTGGATATAAAAGACTGTCCCAGCTTGAATTTCGTGCCACCATTCCCCCAGGTGGAATACTTGGAGATAGATAACATAACAATGTTGGAGCAACAATTCTTGGCCAATCTAAATCATCCATCAGCCCCTTTCTCTGAACTAAAGCATCTATGTCTTTATCATGGAAGTTTGGAGCCGATACTTGAGACTCTACTTCGATTGGCCAATAATCTCGAGTCCATGAGACTCTTAAGATGCAAGTTAAAGGGTCTCTTTCATGGCATGCGGCCGACTGAACGAAGAACTGGGCACTGTCATTCCCTGAGTGTTCAACACCTATTCCGGCCGATTCAACCAAAAAGTACGCAAATAACTCAAGGTCCATACACTTGCTACCTTAGGCCTTGATTTAGTGAAGAAAACGGAAAAGACTATCAGGCACCATACAGTGAAAACCATGTACTTTGCATCTACTACAATTCTTTCGCATACTATCTTCGTTGATTCACTTTGTGAACTTGTTCTTAAATTTTCCCATTTCGAAAGGTGAAAAACGCAACAGAAGCTCATTGGCTCACCTGCAAGCTTCGGGCAACTCCTCGTGCTGGGGAGGCTCCAGTCCCACGAAGCAAAAACATATATCTGAACAATCAGCGGTGACTGAATTATGTAAGTCCCATGTTGCTGTTGTATATGACCCTCTAAATGTAAAAAAATTTCTTGGCCTCCGTCTCCAGCTTGAAGAACCTGCGCTACTCGTTCATCACCTCCTCCAAGAGGCTCTCAGGGACCTCATGGTTGATCACCTGGAAGAAACCCCTTTTTTCCAATGCCTGCGCAATCTTTCGCAACGTCTTGTCGTGACTGGTGGGCTTTTGCATTCACGCATCCGAGGTCGATGAGCGGGATCTCTCCGCAATCTTCGCGGCAAGCCAATTTGTCAGGTGGCTGAACGAATATGCGTGGGACTTGGGCAATCCCGGTGCCCACGAGGCTTTTAACTCCGGCTTTCGTCCCGTCGAATACTCAATTCGTTAGCTCAGTCGTTTTCATCGTCGACGGCAGTGACCATTGTGTTCTCTGTAACAAGGGATTACGTGTATGAGCGAGTTTAAGTCTCGATGAAGTTCGCTTTTCGTGGTTATTTAGTGATGATATTGGATATTCATCATTGTGGATCTAGAGAAGAGCTAAGCACGAGAGACATAATGGCCATCGAGAACTGACTGAAAATAATACGGCGTTTTCTTTTTAGTGAAAGTTAGCCCAGGAAGACATCAAATAAACGATAGGAGTTGGTAACGAAAGAGTTTCACGTTTCTCAAGTATAACTTTATTTGTTGCCGAGTCCTTGAAAGCACGTATGAAAGGAAGGATAATGACATAATTAGTTCCTAAATTTTGGTCTAATTTATAACATAGCCCCAAAACTTGTAATTTATTCAATGTGATTCCTGAACTTTAACTCAATGTATAATATAGTCCTTAAACCTTTAATTTGTTAAATGAAATTTTTGAATTTTTTATACGTGTTTAACTTAATCCATGAATTATATAAGCAGCCCTATATTGGATATTAATAATATATTATGACATCAAGACAAATACAAAATCTTCATAAAGTCCAACCGCAAAATTAAATTAAAATAATCACAATTTTGGGATACTTCTATTTCACGTAATTTACAAAAAAAAAAAAAAAAAAAAAAAAAAAAATCTCAAATCATAAGAAAATGTACGCTAACGTATTTGAAGCTACCTAGAGATGCATCACTAACAAAATTTCATTTTATCTTTGTTTGCATTGATATCATTAATATGTAGTTTTGTTAAATTTGTATACTCTTTCAAAATTTTAACAAAATCATAAAGAAAACGGTACATAAAACCCGTACAAAGCACCAAAGTTCAACTAGTAGTATGATATGCATAACACCCTGAAAATTAATGGTGAAATATCTAATTTTGTGGCTAGTAAATTCAAATTTCGAATCACAGTCATCACCCAAGTTGCGTCTACCATCCCTGTGCGTGGATGGAACCTTAAACATTACAAGTCGATGTGTGTGATTCACAAATACCCATGAAGATTAGTCTAATAAAGGATTTCAATTCCTTGTGTTTCGATTTTCTTGAGTATATTTATTTCGGATGAAATGAATCATTTAAAAAACGTCTTCTTAAAAATCATTTTTGTATCGCTTATAAATATTTATGAGTAAAAAAACATATTTATTATCCACGAAAAATGTTTAGTCATAAATATTATTGATTGCGAAAATATTTTTAATTGAATATTTATTTCAAGCGATACGGATGATTAATTTTAGGAAATTATTTTTAAAAAATTAGTTATTTTTCGCCAAAATAAAAAATCGGGACTAATATCACAAAATGCGACGAAGAACTTGGCGCTCTTTCTATCACACAGCCTCTGCCTCTGGGTTGGGGTGGACCGACCCAAAATTAGTTTTTTTTTTTTTTTTTAAGAATTATTTGAAGACGGCGATCCCTTCGCAGCTAATCTCGGAGAGAGGCTCCAACCTCGTCGTCATCAACCCCGGTACTCCTCCCACCCACTTACCCCTCTCTTATATTGAATAGCTCGACGCGTTGAATTCTGTAGCTTGAACGCGGCTCGTCTCTTCCTTTTGCTTTTTGTAGGTTCTGCGAACATCGGAGTGGGGCCTCGCTCAGCAGCACGCGCCTTTCATCGTTCCTCACCGCATCGCCCGATACACCAGCCAGGTCCCTAAGCGAAACGTGCAAGATCGGGTCCCACATCGTTCGCGACTTCCCTTTTCTTTTGTTCGGTTTTCCGTGTGTGTTTGGGTTTGGCATTGCGGGGTTTGCGTTGAGCTGAGCGTTTTCTAAATTCGCTGGGTTTCCTTCTGCTTCGTTGTTGTTGTTTTGGAGTTTTTAGATGTTCAGTTCTCAAGTCACCTCGGCGCAACACGTGGAGCGAGAGAAGGCGTATTATATCGCGAGTTTACTTCTGCTGTCTGTCTTTAGTTGTGACAATGTAAATTGCTTCACATTTTCTCGTTATTAACATGCCGGTTAGTGTATCTCAGATGGCTTCATTGTTGAAGATTCCATTCTTGGACGAGGAGGTCGCAAACTATGGCTCTTTCCAGCGCAAGGTCTGTAAGCTTTTTGGAAAAAGGTTGCCCTTAGTTCTTCATCGCCTGAGTTGAGCTGCTTTCTCGATCCTACTTGATCTTTACAATGATATGGAAAACTTCGAGGAGGGCTTTTGTGTGAACTTCACTGGTTTCATCGTCCAATAATCTTTTTATTCTGTCAGTTGAGTCGGCTACTCGAAGGTTTAGTATTTAAGCAATTCCCTCAACTGGTTTTTTGTTTAAAGTATTTTCGTTTCTATGAGCGTATTGTCCTCTGAGGAAGTTTTGTTTCTCTGATAATTAGTAAAGGACTTGAATTATTTTAATGTCTTTTCCTTGGTAACGTAGTATTTTCTCTCCACTTGTTCTATGTAAATATATACTGCATCGTTATCCAAGAGGAGACTCTGCAGAAGCATCCAGTGTCCATGGCCCTAGCCTGTAGTCAGTCTACTGAAATTGTTCTGTTGGCTGCATAGTGCGTTGTTTTGTTTAAGGATGTGTGGAGTTGACAAGGAGATGGGTTTTTTTCATTTTATTTCTTGCTATTCAATGATATATGGAGTTGGCTCCCAGCTAGAGCAAAGGTCTTGGGCATTTTATAAGTAATCAAGGTTGCTAAAGGGCCCGTTTGGTTCGGCTTTTGGGAACGCCATTGGAGAATGCAAATATCTTTGAGAGAAAGAGCTTTCGGAAATGTTAGACCGTTTGGTAAATTTTAGCATTGAAATGCAACTTGGCATAAACACCGTTTGGCAAACTTTGCATTTGGAATTAGCTTTTGGTATTTTTTAATTTCTTTAAAACTGAAATCAAATTCGGCATGGCCGCCACCGCTTAGGCCAACCGCCCGGCGATCACGGACGGCCAGATCTGGCCGTCGTCGGACCACGGATCCGTCGCCGGAGGTCGCGGAGGCCTGATTCGCCGTCCGCGGCTGGGATCTGCCTCAAGACCGCCAGATCACGGGCCGCCGAACGGCGGATCCGCCTCGCCCGGTCGCCCGGCTCGCGCAAGACCAGGCGACGCCGAGGCCGAGGCTCGGGCGACCTCAGCGCGTCGCTGCTCGCGCGAGACCCGAGCGACGCCGGCCGAGGTCGGGCGACCTCGGGCGCGTCGCTGCCGGCTCGCGAGACCAGCGACCGAACTGCCGGGTGCTCGAGCACCGCTCACCCGTTGCGTGGGTCGCGCGACCCAAGCGACGCGCCGAGGCCGCGACCCACGCGACGGCGGTGCGTGGCGACGGCGGTGCTTGGCGACGGCGGTGCGTGGCGACGGCGGTGCTTGGCGACGGCGGTGCGTGGCGACTGGCGGTGCGTGGCGACGGCTCCAACTGGGTTGAGCTCCGCCGGCTAAAGCTTCGATCTTGAAGAAACGAGGAAGACGATGAACAGTTATTTTTGAGGGTAAAAGAAGAAAACTAAATTATCAATGAGGGCAAAAGTGGAAGAAAAAAATTCATTAAACCCCTTCAGCATGCCGAAAATCTTTGAATGCCCAAAGCAGCCCCCACCGCTTTGGGCCAAGATTCCAGAAAGATTTTAAATGCTAAAGATTCCCAAATATACCCCCAAATGCTTTGAACCAAAGGGCTGAAATTTTTCCCAGGCTTTTGGGGCTGAAAGCCCTTGGGAATGCTGAACCAAACAGCCCCAAAATGACCTACAGAATTCGTGGAAGCATCCCTCTTTCCTCTGCAACTCCATGTCACCTGCATCTATGATTGCCGAGCTATATGAATAATCAAGTTTACATTTTTATACGATGGTGCAAAATGCAATATGATTTTTATGCTGATATAGAAATCTGCAGCATGTGCTTCTTTATATGACTTTCAACTTTCCTTTGCAGATAGCTAAAAGGATAAAGACTTGCCTAGTACTCCATTGGATAATTTGTGGCGACGAAGCTCTGAAAATATCACCCATAGAGCCGTGCTGTTTGCACCGTCCTATCCGAAGTGGTCATTTTAACATTGGGCCATGCTATTTCCACCCCGGTTTTTGCTTTTAAAACTCCTTTTTACAGTGTTTTCCTATATGGCCCCTGCTGTCCCTCTTTTGGTTTGACTGCTTCCTTTTCTTTCCTTGCTGGTCCCACCTTCTTCTTTCTTCTTCTCTTTGTTCTCTTTCTTTTCAACTCATGGTGATGTTGATCTAAAGGAACCTATGCCCGACTGCAGATACCGGCTTCACTACATTATCTTCCTTCTTTCAAAAGGATCCAATGCTCTGTAATTGATATCCTGTTAAGGTGGTGCTTACTGACTGTAATGCTTAGATATGCACCCTGCAGATGCAATTTTCTTACCAAAGAAACTTGTGTGAGTCCCTCAACCGGCTTGCCAGCGAGATCTCACGGACTTTGTCAGGAGGATCCCGAATTCTCCTTCAAAGAGTTCGCTGGCAAGCCGGAGTCTGTTGTGCTGATGAACCAGGACGAGAAGTCGTTCAACGGGAACCGAACCTCTTTTTCAGGAATTTTAAATGTGCGCATTTTGAACAGATGTTGTAAGAAACCTTAAAATGAAAGAAACAGATGATTGGATTTTCAACAAAATCTAGCCTTGGATTATGCACAGAGAATCAAGACGGTTGATTTGATCACATCTGAACTAACTTGTGAAACAGTTGAGAAATATTGTGGTCCATTTAGTACAGCCTCAAATTGACTTCAAATGGCATCTTCCTTTTTCCTATGAAATTACTAACATAAGCACGAATCATATTGTTTTCTAATGATATAAAATTTTCTGGTGAAAAAAACTTTAGCTACATAAATTATATTGGTCATTCCCTCAGATGTGAGAGAGAGAGAGAGAGAGACATTCCATAAGTACACTGCATCCCATGGCTCGTCCTGCGTTCCTGCGAGTCTTTGAGTGACCTTGCAATGGCCCGCCCTTATTCAGGGTTTGGCAAACTTAGAATATCTATCTTATCTCGTTAAAGGGGGAAGAGCAGGCGTGCTAATTTTGCTTCGATCCTGCATTCCAAGAAATGATGATACCAAGTCATGTCGATCAAGAACGCCACATTATATTCTTAAAGATGATAAATTCTATGAAATTAAAGAATGCTTCATGACTATTTCAATGGATTTGCCACACTTCCTCTTCATCATTTAAGGTATCATAGGTCGAGACATCCAATGTTTCTGCAATAAAAGTAGGAATTGGACAGTCATTTTCGTCTTATTTAATCCTAAAACATACGTCAACCATAGATTTAGATGGACAATAAGAATGCAATAGGTATCAGAGTGATAACCAAGAACAAGCTCTATGAAAGGTAAGCACTTTCCACATGATGCGACAAATGCAGAATAGTCTCGAAAGATATCTTTAGCGAACTTGATTATGTCTTCAGCTGATTCCGCCTATGGCTTTGCCAAGATTTGCTAGGATCGAGACTTGTTTAAGGTAGTCGACCGGATCAACCTCAATCCAAGGCTGCGATGGCTCAGCGGCAGCCTCCATTTCCAATCACTCGGAGGTGCCGGCAATGAGGAGATATGGAAGAGAGAGAGAGAGAGAGTGGCGTGCGCTATGGCCTTCGCTGCCTCTGGCTCCGCTCTCGCCATTCTCAATCAACTCACTCCCGGCTTCAAGAGTCGAGACCTTTTCCGACTCTTTGATGCTCGTCGTGACCTTTTCCAACTTGACAGGGTACACTGTTAACCCCTCGAATAATTGGGCAGAGCGTCGCCGGCATCATCCTCGTCATGTCGCTGGCATCATCCTCTCAACTGACCACCGTGGCCAGATGTTGTTCATTGAAATTTCCCAGCTGCAGCCGCATCCACCGCGTCAGACCTCACATCTCCATGTCTCGCTTTTCGTCTTCAAACTCATCCGAGTAATTACAGCAGCGTGGGCTTAGAGGTTGTGCGGACGAGGACAGAGGCGCACACCTGAGGGGCGGGCAGAGAATTGTGCTATACCGCGAGCTTCCTGTAATTCCAAGCGGAGTAGTACTCAGGATTGATGACAAGGAGCTTCGATATCGTGTCGAGAGCCTCCTTCGTGTATCTGAGAGCAACATCACATCACAATCAGTTCGAAAAAACCTGATCAAAAGAAATCGTTTCACGCTTGTATGACGCTTCTGATCTTGCAGAGGAGGACAGGACAGAAGCGAAATGGGCTTGAGCGGCTGATGCTGCTGTATCCTCCCGCTTCGGAGCTGTGTCCGAATCTGGCCATGCATTTTTTTCTTTTTTTCTTTTTTTCCGTCGGAGAGGGAGAGAGGAAGTGTGAGCTTGGAACCAAAGAGAGGCTTAAGGATTAAGGGAGCTGCTGAACTTGAAACTGAGCCTTCTGATCAGACAAAATTGAGAGAGAAACGTGGGACCCATGATTTTGGTATTTCTGTCATTCTGACCGTCAAGGGTGTGGATGAAGCCGAAGGAGGGGTGGATTTAGCGCCGCACCTTGAAATTATTCCATGAATATGTACTTTGGGCTTTTCACGAAGAAAAAAGTTCACGCTATTCTTTTTCTCTTTTGCAAGTTATGCTATTTCATCCGGTGGATTAACTGAGCATGAAGTAAGATGGAGATGCAGTTGGCACCACCGGACCATTGTTTCACCACAAAAGCATCAGCTCTGCAACCTCCTCTCAAACACTTCTCAGCCCCCGCTTTTGCTTTTGGAAATGGCGGAAGCGGTTCTCTTCAGCCTTTTGCCACCGACATACTGAAAAGCCTCGAGAGTTCTTACTCGAGAGTTCTTTTTTCACATTTATGCATAAACATGATTGATGCAAGCAATTCGGAAGAGCTTATAAATTTTCACCAAACCATCGAAATATTATATTTAATAAAATCAGGTATGGGGAAAAATAAAAGATGATTCATTGATTATTAAACATATGAATTAAAAGCCATAAGTAATTACTCAATTTCCTAGCAATCAAAATTTGTTTTCATCCATTCCTTACTCGAGAGTTCTTTTATAAAATATATGCAGGAACGTGATTGATGCACGCAATAACCGGAAGGCCTCATGAAGTAGTAACTAATTATATGGTGACTATGTGAACACTAAATAAAGCAAAAATGGAAATCCTAAATTGCGAAAGATCAGGTAACATGCAACCTATTTTCCCCATATAAGTTACCCTTGAGAAAAGAATTATGAGCAAAATAATGTAATTAGTATTTAAATTACAATTCTCTCGTTAGCAGCCCTATATTAGATATTATGACATAAAAACATATAAAAAAAGCTAATTAATGTCTGACAGCAGAAAGAAAGGAAAAATTAAAATAATCGCAATGTTGCAATAGTATATAAGTAGTTTAAAAAAAACGTCTCAAATTATAAGAATATGTAGCCTAATATACTGGAAACTACTTAGAGATTTGTTACTTAAAAATGTGCGTTGTAATATTTTCGCCTTTGTCGATATCATAAATATAAAAGCTTCGTTAAACTTATATGATTTTCCAAAATGCCAACTTAGTCACAACAAAATCTACTTCAACTAGTTTTATAATATTCAGACCCAAAATAAAACTAGTATAATGGAATATACATAACGGCCCAAAATTGAATCGAGACCTTGGCTTCTCTCTGCCTCTGGGTTGGGCTGGACTGACCCAAATAGTCTTTTGTTTCCACCACCCTTCACCCCGTTGCCATTTTCACGCCGCCGTCCATAACCCTGCTCTCAAACCCGACTCGAGCTCTCTTACTTTCTTGGCGAACCAATTCACAAAGTTGCCCATTCTTTGAAAGCAACAATTTCAGAAGAAAAATTGCTAAGAATTGAAGTTTGGATCAGGTTGAGTCTAGCCTAGGTTGGGTTGGGCATGTGTCGTTAAAATTGCAACATAATAAATTAGTATATAAATTAAATGGGTAAATTTGATTCAAACCATTTTTAACCCAACCCACTCGTGGTCTATGTTTAAGCCTCATTCACCAGCAATTAAAGAGAAAAAGTCATCGCTGGGGGCATCAGCTTCTATCTCAGTTGTTAGTTCTCTAAATGAGAGTGAGAGATGCTCAAACGAGAAGAATTGTAGTTTGGTTTCTTCCCATGCTTCTTTATTTTCTCCTGTGGTTCATTGGCTCATTTTACTTCCTTTGTCGTTAGGAATAATATTCTTTTTTATACTCTATAATTGAGAAAGGTAGTATACAATTGCTGTAGCTAAAGATTACTCCAAGAAAGGACCTTTAATGCCTTCAGTTAATGTAAAATTCTTTAGGTTGACAAGAGGACACCTAAATTTGTCGCGATTAATTTTTTTTCGGCGAACCTTTTGCATCTCGTTGAGCAATTAGTGGCCTTTTCTTAAGCTCTAAAACTGGAAAAAATACCAAATAAGTCTTAAATCTATTGTATTTGTGCAATTCAGTTATAAACTTTTTTAATTTGATCAATTTATTCATAAACATTTTCACATTTATACCAATTCAACCCATCTTGCCAATTTAAGCCAAAGTCATTAATGTGGACACTAACCTCCTCCTTGGCATGGCTAACATTAGGCTTAGGACTAAATTGGTTTAATTGAAATGTTTATAACTAAATTAATATCAACAAATATTTTATGACTTTTTGGTACTTTTCCCCTCTGAAGCATGGATTAGTCGTAAATACATTGGTCCTTTTTGCTGGAGTTTATTATACAATGCGCAGTTTATGTGTGATTTGTAAAGAGATTTTCTTTCACGTTGGGATGCTTGGTAGGGTCATCAACTTGTCTGTTTACTTGTGATGGGCTTGAGTTTTAGAAGATCCTATAGTCAAAATTAAAGAACCGCCAAAGAATGAGATGAGAGGCCGAAATAGAACTCTAGATATAAGGTCGATCTGCATGTATCAAAATCATGCTGTCAACTTCTTCCCTCCTTGTTTTGGAAGTACTCTATGATTCATTAGTAGGAATGTGTGAGCTAACAGACCCATCGGCTTGCATGGTTGCAAGGACTTCTCCTCTGCAAGATTCTAAGAGGAGGCCAAGTTGATACAGGTTGTCCTGCATTACTCAATGCTCAAGAAATTGATGATACAGCAACATATTCAGTTGAAACAGGGGCATGCCCTAACCGAGGCTAAACTAGTCCAACAAGGACCCCATGTTGTCATTGAGCACACTCTTAATAAGTATTGACGATCAAAGGCCTAACGACATCAGTCATTTGTCTGACCATGTAATCAGCAAACTCATCTTGAGTCTCTTCAATTGTTCGCATCATAGTAGAGAGCATGATAAGCGTGAGGTCTGCTTGTCTTCTCTCTTCGACGCGTTGCCTCGAGACGTCAGCTCCTTCCTCTTGAACTTGGTTCACGACCTCGCTTTGAGGAAGCTGGGCTGATGATAACTTGGCTCGCATGCTATTCTCAGCCATGAGTATTTGTTTGTCAGTTGCTCTATTCAAGTTAATTCAACTTCGGGTCCATAACATAGCACTCTCTCAACCCAACATAATGTGTCCCACCTAGCATGCAAAAAGATGTTTCACATGTTTTGGTTCCTATGAATAATCCTTCACCAGATGCTGCGTTTTGGTTTTATTATGGGAGACTCGGGTTCTACGTTGAGCTTGGATAGAGAATGTCAAATGCAAAGGGGAATTTTATTCTCAACTTGTATATACAACCCTAATAACTAATACCCAAATGACTCAAAGACTAACAACTCTTGAACACAAATCACGTTGGAATTCAATTAATGACGTAACCTGGGCACGAATTACCAAATAGCCTATGCTTTGGACCCAAATAGCCTATGCTTTGGACCCAAATTATGCTGAAATTTAATCTACGATGCAACTTGTTTTAGGCATAAACTTGAAATCTAATCAACATCAATACTCTTCGATAGAAAACACGTCGGAATTTAATCAACGCTAAATTTTGTGGAACAATATCGAAATTTAATCAACGATACTGAACCAAATAGAGAGACTCGTTGGAATCTAATCTACGATGGGAATTTTGAAAACTATAGTTATAATGCGATAAATAAAAGATAAACTAAAGACAATTGTTGTATTTTGTGCAGGGACTTCTCAATGGAGAGACTGTGGTATGTATAGGGAGCTGATATTCCGCGATCGATTGTCCTTTCTTGGGCACTACACTTCACAATCTTCATGTGTTCCATTTCTTTTGGATATCTTTATCCTTTAGCAATCGCTTATTGACCTATCGACGATACTCGTGCAGCTTGCTTATCAAGCAAATAACCGTTCCCTATATTTATGCACATTTCTCGGAAAAGTTATTCTCGCTCGAGTTCAAATGCTAGTCTCACTTAATCTTCAGCTCTAGTGGACTATTCTCGTAGCCCGACACGTGGCCATTAACTATCTGGCCGTCAACTCTAGGTTTGACCTTTGGAATTCTGTCGAGACTCGGCTTAAGTAGCCACCGATCTTATGAATCAAAACGGGACGTTTAATTTAAAATTTTCTCGTGATGAACACGTATTTATAAGGATAAATTTGGGTTTGAACGTGGGGGAAATTTTTCTCTGTAACGTTTCTTCCAAAAGTTTTCATGGAGAGCCGTGTGTCTGTATGTTGATTGCAGAAGCAAATCTCAAAAAGATTTCATCATTTTATATGTCCAGTTGCCCTCTCCATAGTTCCATATCGCAATTACATATCGCTTGAGACTTATGACGTCTCGCTAGCACAAATGAATGTCGACTTCGAAGAATCAAACCGTACAAGATCTTGCGGACACTAGGCATATCTACTGGGGTTGATGAGACCGCAACTTTTTGGGTCTCTCTTGCCCGAAACAAACACCCGTGAGTAGCTAGAGGATACCTATAGAGCGCGAGACAAGTCTCTCCAGAGAACTCGTGTTGTCGTGAATGGAGGCACCGTAAAGTCGACCACCGAAAGCAGAACAACGGACGAGGTAATCATGAGCAATTACAATAATGGCAGGGGAAATTTTTTTTCTGTAGCGTTTATTCTAAAAGTTTTCATGGACAGCTGTGTGTCTGTACGTTGATTGCAGAAGCAAATCTCAAAAAGATTTCAGCATTTTATGTCCGGTTGCCCTCTCCATAGTTCCGTATCGCAATTATATATCGCTTGAGACTTCAAATAACGTCTCGGTAGCACAAATGGGATGTCTCCTTTGAAGAATCAAACCGTACAAGATCTTTGAGGACACTGGGAATATCTACTGGGGTTTGATGCGACCGCAACTTTTTGGGTCTTTCTTGCCCGAAACAAACACCCGTGAGTGGCTGGAGGATACCTATAGAGCGCGAGACGACTCTCTCCGGAGAACTCGTGTCGTCGTGTGAATGGAGGCACCGTATAGTCGACCACCGAAAGCAGAACAACGGGATTCGATTAATCCGGCGAGCAATTACAATAGTGGCAGGGGAAATTTTTTTCCGTAGCGTTTCTCCCAAAAATTTTCATGGACAGCTGTGTGCCTGTACGTTGATTGCAGAAGCAAATCTCAAAAAGATTTCAGCATCTTTTGTCCCAGTCGCTCTCTCCATAACTCCGTATCGCAATTATATATAAAACTCGAGCCTTGAGATAACATCTCGGTAGTACAAATCAATGCGCTCTTTGAAGAATCAAACCGTACAAGATCTTGTGGACACTGGGCATATCTACTGGGGTTGATGCGACCGCAACTTTTGAGTCTTTCTCCCTTTTGTTCTGCACCCCCACTGGTCTTTCACACCGCCATTTCCACATGCTTTATCTTGTGACTTGTCAATTCCATTCCTCTAGTCTCAAGCTCAAAAAGAATCAACAACTCAACAACTCGAAAGGGTAGAAACGATGATAATGTAGGTCAGATGGTATTACATCAAATTAGACTAATTTGCATAGCTCGATGAATGGCACGTCAATCGTATTTCAGTAACGGAGGTTCCTAGCGAGAGTCAACCCATTCCGGTTACGTTGAAAATGATTTCAACCGGAGAATCAGATGTTTACGCAAAATGCCCGCTTCCATCTCCTCCTCTCAAATAACCGCTCAAAGTGGCTACACCTAGTGGTGATCAGTTCCAAAGTGAACCGATTGGTGCTCCCCAAAATCAGTGGTGGCGGTGAGGGTGTCGTAGCTGAGAACGCGATCAAAAGCAAAATGGTTCTCCGTTTTGCATGCTCCAGGATACTGCATTAGTAGCTTTGCTAAGAGAAGTGAGAAATCGAGAAGGCCATGAAAGAACTTGTGCGGTGGAATAATCCTACGAGCCAAGTTTGTACTTGCACGGCTTGTTATGTAAGATTCAGGCCTTGCACAGCTAAGACTTGAGAACGTTACCTCTGTGTAAATGTTGAATCATTCTGTGTAAATGTTCAGTACAAATGAAAGGATATATGGAACACGAGAAAAGTTTTCACTTAATAAAATAAATGCTATTAGTAGCTTATAACGGATTGCCATTTTCTATATTGAACAAGTTTAACTTTAGATAATTGTAGCACTTCATAATTTATATATAGCCCACGAAGGATAAATATACAAAGAAAAAGATATTTGGCTGCTGGCTTTCGAGTCCAAGTCTCCAAGGCCATGACGTCGCATTCTTACCACCCAAAAAATATATATACCATTCTAATCTGAGTAGGTGGTTCTACATCTAAAACCGTAAATCGGATCCGTTCATGCAATTCCCAATCTGGTCTAGTTCTTGCTCACTGCTAGGTACAACCGGTGAACCAAATGTTTACGGAAGTATATGCTTAGATAAAAGTTGTTGATTGAGAGGATTCGAGTTCCATTCTTCCTATTGCTGACTTTAGCGGTCATTCAAAAGCCACCATTGCTGTGATCTTATTTTCTGTTTTCCACTTTTTTTCCTTTGCCGGAATCCTCTAATCATACTTTTTTTTTTTTTTTTATGACCCAGGAACCGGCGGGCAAACTTTGAAGCCCACGGAGGAACCCACCACTCCCGTAAAGTCGGTAAGTCCACCTGCGACGTGTTGGGAATTCAAACTTCTCCCATTTGTGAGGGAGGGAAAGTCCGAAACCAGCGACGCCACTCAGTGCGGTGGTCTAACCATACCTTTTTTGTCTTACTACGAGCTCACAAAATTACATGCATGTATAAAAAGAAAAAGATAACAGATTGAGATTGTCTCTAAAAATAAAAGGGTTAGTTATTTTTTCATGAATGAAATGAGTGAAGGTAATTATTCTTTGAGAGGAGCGAATAAATGCTTGAATTGTTGATATTAATTGTTAATTTTTTTATATAATTTTATGCAAATAGATGCTTGAATTTCGTCTAAGACTCTGTATATTTAGTGAGTTGAATATAACCGCATCCGTTCTTGCATGATGGAGAATTGAGAGCTATTTGTGTGAGAAGAACTGTTAATTTCCTGATCTAAATATCCAAAATATATTTTTATGACCTTTTTTTCTCAGCAAATGATTATGGTGGCAAAAAATAGGTATTGTATTTTCACAAAGTATGTGCTTTTGAAAAATGATATCTTAAAAATACAGAAAAGCTTCTTCGAATAGTGGCATGCCATGCGTCCATGTCTTTTATATGGCGGTCACGTGTGCTACATCAGCGTTACATGTATGGAAAAAAAAAAAGAAGAGAGGAAACATCGGCCAAATTAGAGGAAGTAATCATAATCAAAATTACATGAAAAAACCAGAGTAACGGTCCCCAGGGATTCCGAATGCACGAAAGTCGAAACCTTAAGCCTCATTTGTTACTATGTTTATGGGAGGAAGTCAAATTATGGCTAATGGGAATGGAATGAATGACCTCGACGGCAGACCAAAAGTGGTTAGGAGTTCACTTCAATCAACCTCCACAGCAGAAGGCTATTAATGCACATGACAGAAGAACACGGAGAAGCAGAAGACATCTGACTACCTATAATAGCGTAGGGTACAACAGACACAATTTTGAAGAAAATAAATGAGAACAGTCACCCCATTTCTCCTTTTTTTTGTTATCTTTTGTTTTTCTTTTGAAAGAGTAAGTATTTAACACGGCATAGGTATTTGATTTTTTTGTATAAATGAAGAGGGAGCAACTCGCGTTTGCGTCGTCCGTTTTGAAATACAAGGATCAGACTAGTGAGTAGTGAGTAGCTTACGATCAAATCTCCAATACTTTAACTCGTTTACATGTAGGATGTTTTCGTGTCAATTATATAGCTTTTGCAGTTACTCTAATCACTTTACTTGATTTTGTAGTTTGAAACTTACAATTAACAACACAGTAATAATAGGAGTTCTTGTGCTAGTTATGTATTTGAGTTCTCAAACTTTTATTTCATTCATTTAAGAATTGAAAATTGCATTAAAAAGCATGTGAGAGATTCGGTTTGCTCCATCAATTTCTAATGGACAGAAAGCACATCCAGTTTATTTAATTCCCTTTAGACATGTTAACACATTACGTGAGAATGTGTGTCTATATGATTATGAATTCCCATGTGTAAAAGAGAAACATAATTTAATGATTATCCTTTTCTAAACAAGAATCAATTGTCACATTAATAACTTAAAGTGAGTTCGGAATCAATAATCAAATTAATGTTATGAAACGGTTTTAGACTTAACGGTTATATTAAAGTTTTATAACCGTTACAAAGTCAATGTCTAAAATAATTTTTTTGTAATTATTATAAATTAATATTTGGAATAATACTATGTAACGGTTACAGAATTAATGCCCAAGTTAACGCTCCAAAACAGTTGCAAAATTTACGTCCAAATTTAAAGTCTCAAGTGAACTAAGATGTTAAAGTTGGATTTATGCTTTGAAATGAATTGAGTTAATGAGCCGAAAGAGGTGAGTAAGAGAGGATCAAAAAGTTGGTTGAGTGATGATAGTGATCAATTAAGTAGTCACACATAGGAGTGTGCATGGTCCAGGCGGGCAGTTCCCAACCTAAAACCGGGAACTGCTCGCTAAAAATCGATTTCAAAAAATTGAAATTGGGATCCACTCATTTATTGCATGGATCCACCTGGGAACCGGATCACCGGTTCGGTCCGGTTCCCGAGTGGATCTATGGAATCGATCGACGCAAAACAATTTTGGCTTTCAACATAGAACGACTAGTTTAATTAGAATTTCAGAGGCACCCACACTGTGAAGGAGAGCAGAGGCTCGTCGAGGCAAAGACTTCCGCTGTGCGGGGCAGCAATTTGGTGAGGTGGAAAAACGGCGGTGAGGTGCTAGATGGACGTCGGTGAGGAGACCGGCGGAGGTCTGGCGTCAGCAGCAAGGCGAACTAGCAACGGACGAGGGAAACCGGAGTCGCAGGGGCTGCAGGGATTGCGCGGAGGGGCGGCAGAGCAACGACGAAGGCGTAGCCACCGGTTCGGGATTTGCTAGCATCGGTCGTCAGGATTGTACTAAAGGCGTCGGATTCTGGCGAAGGGGGCTTGGAGCAGAAGCAACGGTGGTGGGCAAGCGGGTGAGGGTGCTTGCAGCTGCTGGCACGGTGGTCAGCGCGGAGGCGAGCTGTGGCGTCGTGGGTCATTGTTGGGCGGAGCAGAGGCTGTGGCGGGTGGTGGGCTGGCGCAAGGGCGGAACGGCGGTGGAGGAGCAGCGGCGGCGGTGTCGACGCTCGGGGAGGAACCGAGGAAGAGACATAGAAGAGAGACAGAGTCACAGAACCGAAGAAGTCAAAGACAAAGAAGTCATGCTCGGTTAGGGTTTATTTTGTTTTAGTAATTTTTTTAAATATTAAAAATTAATCGGTTCGGTTCGAGTGGGTGGGCGGGCGGATTCGCCCATGGAACCGGGAACCAGGACTAATATCCACCGGTTCCCATAAATGGAACCCGAAACCAGACGGTTCCTTCAAGAACCCGTCGGTTCCAAACAGATCTCGGTTCGGTTTTGCACACCCTTAGTCACACATAAGAGCAATACTAGCACAATTATCGTGGTGAGCTCTCTCAAATTTCTCTCTACCATTTGATGCGAGTTGTTGATGTGTTTGAACTAGAGGCCCGATATTATTGGGGCTTGAACTCAAAAACATGAGAACCAAAGTACGTCAAGACTAGCGCCATAGGAAATTAGACATTTGTAGTCAGGATGTGAAGAACGTCTAAACCAGCGCTACAGAGACATTAGAAATTTGCATTCTTGATCTAAACATATCAAAAGAACATTAGAACTAACATTACGAGAAGACCAAATGTTCATAGTTGGAGTCCGAAGAACATTAAAATAAATGCTACGAGGACATCAAGCGTTTTTTTTATCAAAATTCGAAGAACGGTAGAATCAAACTTTTTTAGCACAATAAAGAATAATATGATTAGCCTTTTTTCACTTCTGTTTGCTTATTATTAAAATACATGAACAATATTAAGGAGATACGAGTACGAATGTTTTTATGTCCGTCATGAATCGGGAGGCACCTAAAGTTGACTAAAAGCAGAACAACGGGCAAGGTTATCCGGAAAAGTAATTACAGAAATAGCAGGGGAAATTTTCTCTCTCGTAGCGTTCTTCCAAAAGTTTTCATGGACAGCTGTGTTTCTGTACGTTGATTGCAGAAGCAAATCTCATAAAGATAGCAGCAGTTTTTGTCCAGTAGCTCTCTCCATGGTTCCGTATTTCAATTATATATCAAGCGAGACTTGGAAAATATCTTGGTAGCACAAATCAATTTCGCCTTCGAAGAATCAAACCTTACAGGATTCTTATGGTATCGTGAACACTGGGGCATATTTACTGCTGTCGATGCGACCGCAATTTTTGGGTCTTCCCTCCTTTTTTCGGGGACCCCCCTCGGGTGTCTTTCAAGCCACCTAACATTTCCACATGCTTTGTCTTCTGACTTGTCAATTCCACTCCTCTAGTGGCAGCTCAAAAAGAATCAACAACTCCATAGGTAGAGACGCTTAGGGCGTGCATGGAAACGTTTCTTAGAAACGTTTCCGGCACACTTCTGTACGGAAAGTGTGCCCGGGAACAAAAAAGGAACAGAAACGCGTTTGGTTGCGTTTTTGTTCCTTTTTTATTTTTTTGTTTCTGGAACGAAATAAGAACAGAAATAAGAAACAAAAAAAAGTTGTTTCTTTTGAAAAGAAACACTTCTTCGACGGAACAAAAGAACAAAAACCAAAGAAACAAAAGAACAAAATCGGAACAAAGGCGACGAACTCTTCTCCTTCGTGCGTGCTCGTCGCTCCTCTCGTCGGCTGAAGCTTCGTTCTTCCTTTTCCGGCGTCTCTCCCATCTCTCCGGCGGCTCCCACTCGGCTGACTCTCCGGCGACTCCTCACTCCGGCGACTCCAGGTACGTTTCCGGTCGGCGTTGCTCCCCGTTCGGCCCTCCTCCTCCGGTCAGTGTCGCTTCCCGTTCGGCCCTCCTCCTCCGGTCAGCGTCGCTCCCCCTTCGGCGCTCCTTCTCCGGTCGGCACTGCTCCCCCTTCGGCGCGGCGAGCCGTCCCTCGAGCGAGCGTTGCTCGCCCAGATCTGCCGCGCCGAAGGGGAGCAACGCTCGCTCGAGCTGCAGCTCGATCTGCAGCTCGTCGAGCTCGCCCTTCGCTCGCTCGAGCTCCAGCTGGTGCGAGCTCGCTCGAGCTCGAGCTCCAGCTGCTGCCTCGAGCTGCTGCGAGCTCGAGCTGCAGCTCGATCTACTGCGAGCTCGCTCGAGCTCGAGCTGCAGCTCGATCTGCTGCGAGCTCCAGCTGCTGCGAGCTCGCTCGAGCTCGAGCTCCAGCTGGTGCGAGCTCGCTCGAGCTCGAGCTCCAGCTGCTGCCTCGAGCTGCTACGAGCTCGCTCGAGCGAGCTCGAGCTCGATCTGCTGCGAGCTCGCTCGAGCTCGAGCTGCTGCGAGCTCGCTGCAGCTCGAGCGAGCAGCAGCAGCTCGAGCGAGCTGTAGCTCGAGCTGCTGCAGCTGCTGGAGTCGAGCTGCAGCTGCTGGAGTCGAGCTGCAGCAGCTCGAGCTGCAGCTGCTGCTCCAGCAGCTCCTCCAGCAGCTGCAGCTGCTGCAGCTGCAGCTGGAGCTGCTGCAGCTCAGCTGCTCGAGCAGCAGCTGCTGCAGCTGCTCACTCGTGCAGCTGCAGCTCGCTCGAGCTGCTCGTGCAGCTGCAGCAGCAGCTCGCTCGAGCTGCTCGTGCAGCTGCAGCAGCAGCTCGCTCGAGCTGCTCGTGCAGCTGCTGCAGCAGCTCGAGCTGCTCGTGCAGCTGCTGCAGCAGCTCGAGCTGCTCGTGCAGCTGCAGCAGCAGCTCGCTCGAGCTGCTCGTGCAGCTGCAGCAGCAGCTCGAGCTACTCCATTCTCAATCTCATGTTGAATGAGTCTAACTGTCGTTCCTCCTGCGTCATCGTTTTGATGCTCTCCGATGCGGTCGCTTTCGCCTGCTCATTTTCCCGACTCGAGCTTGAGCCCATCTGAAAATTCTAACTTTCTCGCCCTGCCGTTTTCAGGGTGCCCTGCCGGAAGCGGGGCGGCATCAGGTTCACGATCAACGGCTTCCGATACTTCAACCTGGTGCTGATCTCCAACGTGGCGGGCGCGGGGGACATCGTGAGGGTGAGCGTCAAGGGCTCGCGCACGGGATGGATGAGCATGAGCCGCAACTGGGGCCAGAACTGGCAGTCCAACGCCGTCCTCGTCGGCCAGTTCCTATCGTTCTGGGTCACCGGCAGAGACCGCCGCACCTCCACCTCCTGGAACATCGTCCCCGCTGGCTGGCAGTTTGGCCAGACCTTCACCGGCAAGAACTTCAGGGTTTGACTCTGGCGTTGACCGGGGGCTCATTTTATCAAGATTTTTATTTAAGGGAGACAACATTAGGGTTCGAGACTGATGGTTTTCTGATTATTGTAAGGCGAGTGAGGTATAGAAATGTAGCTGAAGCGGCCGCACGAACGCATTGTAGCCCGCAGCTTATGATAGTGATATAGGGTGTGATATATTTATACTTTTGATATGGGTGTGTACGTCTCGATGACCCTATTATAAATTACAATCATATGATTTGAGAAAGTTTGTGTTTTGGTGGTCTACGTTTGGTATTTGGAATGGTGTTATCTTGCTTAAGATTGAAGGTTGGACTAGCTTAAAAAATGTATTTTAGTTGACTGAAAAGTGAAGAATGTCCATCATGTGTTTGCAAAGTGCACCGTGTCTATGCGAGATAATTACTAAAAAAACAAAATCCTAAATTCATAATGCATATGTCAAAGTAATCCTAAACTTTATTAATTTAGTCAATTTAACTATAAATTTTTTTTATGATTTATCGATATAGTCATTTCAGTTAATTTTGGTTGAAAATCAAAGGCGTGGACAAAATAAAATTAATGAGCATTTCATAAGAATGACAATTCAATATCAATTTTAAATTTATTAAAAAAATAATAAATAAAAAAAACAGAAATTTTTTGTCGTTCCAAACGTGTTTATTCTTTTTCTATTCTAAAAAACAGAAATTATTTGCAGTTATCAAAACGTGTTTACATTCTTTTTTATTCCAAGCAGTTTTTTACACTTACCAAACGCGTTCTTTTGTTGTTAAACTTAGAAACAAACACTTTTTTTTTGTTAAAAGTAAAAAAAAGAAAGCAGAATTGTTTCCATGCGCAGCCTTAACGTCAAGCATTCGAATGAGACGATGATAATTTAGCTCATATTGTATTACATGAAATTAGACTAATTTCTATTGTTCGATATTTGGCACGTCAATCTCTTCTTTTTTTTTTTTTTTTTTTAATGATGGAGGTTCCTAGCTAAAGTCAACCTATTCCGATTACATTAAAAATAACTACAACAGAAGAACCAGACTTTTATACAAAATGCTCGCTCCTATCTCCCTCTCTCAAATAACTGCTCCGACTACCTACGATTGATTACAGGGTGGGCCGGTTCCCACATTGGAACCGGGAACCACCCACAATGGACCGGTTCACTGAACTCAGAACCAGTTGTGTTTTGATGAAAGTGATGTTGAGAAGATGATGGGCTTTCATTTTCAGCATTCGCAAGAGGTTTTTCCTAAAATCAGCAGTGGCGGTGACAGCGTCAAAGCCGAGACCACGACTGAAAGCGAAGTGGTTTTCCGTTTGCATGCTCTAGGATACTGCTGCTTGGTAAGAGAAGTGAGAGAAATTGACAAGGCCATGAAAGAACTCGTGCAGTGGGGTAGTCCTACTGACCAAAATTGCGAACTTGCACAACTTGTTTTGTAAGATTCAGGCCTCACAGCTGAGACTTGAGAACGTTACCTCTGTGTAAATGTTGAATCATTACCTAACAAATTTCGTTCCCATCATGCGAGTACAATGCAAGAATATAAGGAACATGAGAAAAGTATTGAATTAACAACATAAATGCCGTTTGTAGCTTAAAACGGATTGCCATTATCTATATCGAATGAGTTTAATTTTAAATAGTTGTAACGCTTCATAATTTTATATATACCATGAAGGAAAAATATTTAAAATACAAAAAGATGGCTGCTGGGATTCGAGCCCAAGTCTCCACGGCTGAATAACTAAACTACAGCCGCCCCTATATATATCAATCCAGTATTGATGGGTGATTCACACTTGTAATCACAAACTAGACCAATTCAGGCGGTTCCAATCCCATCCGGTTCTTTTGCTCACCTCGGGTACAAAGTAGTTAGGAGCCCACTTCAATCAGCCTCCGCAGCAGAAGGCTATTAATGCACATGACAGAAGAAGACGGAGAAGCAGAGGACATCTGACTATCTATAATAGCGTAGGGTACAGCAGAATGATTTTGAAGAAAATAAATGAGAACAGTCACCCCCTTTTTCGCCTTTTGTTTTTCTTTTGAAAGAGTAAGTACTCAACACGGCATAGGCATTTGAATTTTTTTTTCCTAAATGAAGGGGGAGCAACTCGCGTTTGCGTCGTCCGTTTTGAAATATAAGGATCGGACTAGTAAGTAGTAAGTAGCTTACGATCAAATCTCCAACACTTCAATGAATATTTTCCAGTCAATTATTTAATTTGTGCAGTTAATCTAATCACGTTACTAATCACGTTACTTGATTTTGTAGCTTGAAACTTACAGTTAGCAAGATAGCGATGATAGGAGTTCTTGTGCTACTCATGAATTTGAGTTCTCAAACTTTTATTTCATTCGTCTAAGAATTGAAAATTGCATTAAAAAGTAATATGAATTATCATTTTCTACCAATATGAATTATGGAAACATTTAGAATTAACATGTGATATCGTCATTAAATTATCTTTTTGGTTTTATTGTTATCAAACACTGATGATCCCGAAATTGTTATTTCGAGGAGTCTCCCAACTCTAAATTTTACACGCATCCTTACATATGAAGGCGATTATAGAGTTATTTTCTCTTTGATCAAAATAAGGATCTCAAATATCTTGACATATGTATATAAAACAAGTTAGAATTTACTTTGAAAAAGCATTTGTATGAATTGATATTTGTAGAGAGTGCTAGATATTTTGAAAAATTAAAAGAAAAAAGACTAAGATAGGTGGAATATCAATTTTTTTAGAGAATCTTATTGAGAATGTTTAAGTTGTTATTTTTAGTATTCTCTTATTTCTTTTATTCTTTGGATAAGAATTTTCTTTTTTACACAAGAAAGCTATGGCGGGTTTCATTTCTAAACAAAAATTAATTGTAGTATTAATGATTTAAAGTGAGTTCATAATCAATAAATAAATTGATGTTCTAAAACGGTTTCAAATTTAATAATTATATTAAAGTTTTGTAACAGTTACAAAGTCAATGTTCAAAATAAAGTTTTATAATGATTATATATTAATACCTGAAAAAATACTATTTTTTTTGTTAACCAAGGAACCACTGAAGATTCCCTTTGACTTACGCTAATCGAGGTCACACCGCCCTTCGATGTTTGATGATACCGTCGGATGTTGTCGCAAACTACTGTTTAAACGTAAAATTTCGAGGTGCTAATCTAGTAATCCACTCCTAAAACCCTACTTAAGTCGTAAAATAGAACGAGAGGTTCGAACTCTCGATCTCGGCAACCAAGTTGAGCATTTATCCCATCTGCTATGCCTATGGGTGGATGAAATAAATACTTAATATCCGCAGCAGAAGGCTATTAATGCACATGACAGAAGAAGACGGAGAAGCAGAGGACATCTGGCTATCTATAATAGCGTAGGGTACAGCAGCATGATGTTGAAGAAAATAAATGAGAACAGTCACCCCTATCTATCAATTCAGTATTGATGGGTGGTTCACACTTGTAATACATACTAGACCAATTCAGGCAGTTCCAATCTCATCCGGTTCTTTTGCTCACATCGAGTACAAAGAGGTTAGGAGTCCACTTCAATCAGCCTCCGTAGCAGAAGGCTATTAAAGCACATGACAGAAGAAGACGGAGAAACGGAGGACATCTGACCGTCTATAATAGCGTAGGGCACAGCAGGCATGATTTTGAAGAAAATAAATGAGAACGGTCACCCCTATTTCTCCTTTTGTTTTTATCTTTTGTTTTTCTTTTAAAAGAGTAAGTACTCAACACGGCATAGGCATGTGAATATTTTTTTTCCTAAATGAAGGGGGAGCAACTCGCGTTTGCGTCGTCCGTTTTGAAATATAAGGATTGGACTAGTAAGTAGTAAGTAGCTTACGATCAAATCTCCAACACTTTAATGAATATTTTTGTGTCAATTATATAATTTGTGCAGTTAATCTAATCACGTTACATGATTTTGTAGCTTGAAACTTACAATTAGCAAGATAGTGATGATAGGAGTTCTTGTGCTACTCATGTATTTGAGTTCTCAAACTTTTATTTCATTCATCTAAAAATTGAAAATTGCATTAACAAGCATGTGAGAGATTCAGTTTGCCCCATCAATTTCTAATGGACAGAAACCACATCCGGCTTATTTCATTCCCTTTAGACATGCCAACTGATTGCGTGAGTATGTACGTTTAGATGATCATGAATTCCCATGTGTAAAAGAGAAACGTAATTTAACAATTATCGTTTTCTACTCATATGAGTTATGGAAACATTTAGAATTAACATGTGATATCATCATTAAATTATCTTTTTGGTTTTATTGTCATCCAACACGGATGATCCTGAAATTATTATTTCAAGAAGTCTCCCAACTCTAAATTTTACACGCATTCTTACATATGAAGGCAATTATAGAGTTATTTTCTCGTTCATCAAAATAAGGATTTCAAATATCTTGATGTATGTATATAAAGCAGTTTAGAATTTACTTTGAAAAGGCATTTGTATGAATTGATATTTGTAGAGAGTGCTAGATATTTTGAAAAATTAAAAGAAAAAAAGACTAAGATAGGTGGAATATCAATCTTTTTAGAGAATCTTATTGAGAATATTTAAATTGTTAAATCTTAGTATTCTCTTATTTCTTTTATTCTTTGGATAAAATATTCAAAATAGAAAAAGAAATTTGGTTGCTGGGAGTCGAGCCCAAGTCTCCACGGCCGAATCACTAAACTACAGCCCCTCAAAACGAAAAATATATATACCAATCCAATATGGATGGGTGGTTCTACACTTATAACCATAAACCGGACTAATTCAGGTGGTTTTCAATCCCATCCGGTTCTTTTGCTCAACTCTAGGTGCAAGCGGAGAATCGAATGTTTACGGAAGTTTATTTAGACAAAAGTTGTTGCTTGAGAGGATTCGGGTTGCGTTCTTCCTACCGCTGATTTTATTGGTCATTCAAAAGCCACCATTGCTGTAATCTTATTTTCTGTTTTTCACTTTTTTTCTTTTGCCAGAATCCCGTAATCTCACTTTTTTTTTTTTTTTTGTCTCCTTACGTGCTCGCGAAATTAAATGCATATATAAAAAGGATTAGATAATAGATTGAGATTTACTCTAAAAATAAAAGGGTTAGTTATTTTTTCCATGAATGAAATGAGTGAAGGTAATTATTCTTTGAAAGGAGCAAATAGATGCTTGAATTGTTGATATTAATTGTCATTTTTCTTTTAATTTTATGCAGATAGATGCTTGAATTTTGTCTAAGACTCTGTATTGAGTTGGATATGACTAGTATCCTTTCCTGCCTGACGGAGAGTTGAGAGATGTTTGTGTGAGAAGCTCTGTTGGTTTCTTGATAAAAGAATGCAAAACATATCGATGGCTGTCTTTTTCTTCGTGAATGATTATAGGGTAAGAGGCAGGCATAGCATTTTCTCAAAATATGTGCCTTTTTTAAAATGACATCTTAAAGACACAAAACAATTCCTGACATAGAGGCATGTTCTGTTTCCATGTTTTCTAATATGGTGGTCATGTAATGCAACATCAACGTTACATGTCTGAGAAAAAAAAATGAAGAAGGAAACATTAGTCAAATTAGCGGAGGAAATCATAATCAAAATTACATGAAAAAACTAGAGTAACGATCCTCAGTGATTTCGGATGCACGAAAGTCGAAACCTTAAGCCTCATTTTTTGCTATGTTCATGGGAGGATTATGGCTAGTGGGAGTGGAATGAAAGACCTCGACGGCAGTACGAAAGTGGTTGGGAGTTCACTTCAATCAACGTCTACAGCAGAAGCCTATCAATGCACATGACAGAAGAAGACAGAGAAGCTGAGGACATCTGACTTTCTATAATAGAGTAGGGCACAACAGACACGACATTGAAGAATTTATTTGGGAACAGTCTTTGTTGCGAAAAAAAAAACGACGGTATAATAAAATAGACATTTGATAAAAAAAAAATTGAATATCGTGATTCACACCTATAGGAAGAGTAGTAACAAATCTTATTATAAATCAAACGTGGAGGTTATAACCACACCGAGTCACTTAAATCCTCTTAATGTTTCTTATAACTCAATTATACCCAAATAACTTATACGGTATTTTTCTCTCACAATTTCTTGCGAAAGAATTAAACAAATCTTAAACTCATAAGATTTAATTAGCTGAACACTAATACTTCACACAGTCTGCTGCCAAGCACCCAGCAACTATGGACGTCACGCACAAATTGCGCCCGGGGTACTCACTGAAAAACAGTGCTTCAAGATTGCTTGCATCAACAATAGCATCAACAATGGCACAAGAAAGCTCCCTCGACCAGTACATATATACTTATAAAACCTGCAGAGGCCGACTACAGCATTGAATAGGAAATCCATGTACGCTCGGTCCAAGTTGAACTTTCCTTCTTTATTATTATTTCTTGAACCGATTTACTTCACTTCCATATTTGGTAGGCCAATATCTTTCCATATCAGATTTGATATCAAGATAGGAAATCCTTATCCAACATGGAATATTTGGACCTCCACGCATAACAAATAATTTTGAGTTGAGTTTTGTTTATTGGGCTCAAACTCGAAATTTTAAGAGTGACTCATTTTTTTATCTTCTTTTTTTTCTAAATGAAGGGATGGTAATACACGTCTATGTCATCCGTTTTGTAATACAAGGATCGGGCTAATAAGTAGTTACGATGAAATCTCCAATACTTTGACTCATTTACATCTAATCATGTTACGTGGTTTTGTAGCTTGAAACCTACAATTAACAAGATAGTAGCACTAGGAGTCCTTGTGCTATTTACATATTCAAGTTCTCAAACTTTCATTTTATTCACTTAAGAATTAAAAAATTACATTAAAAAGCATTCGAGAAATTCGATTTGCTCCATCAATTTCTAATGGACAGAAACCATAGTTAGCTTCTTTAGTTCCCTATAGACGCAACAACATATTGTGTGAGAATATGTCTACATGATCATGAATTCTCATGTGTAGAAGACAAATGTAATTTAGTAATTATCCCTTTTTACTAATATGATTGATTGAAGGGAAAAAGCCACCAAAAACCCCGAACTTCACCAAAAGTGACACATTTATCCCAAACTTTTTTTGTGACGTGAAAAACCCCAAACTTTCCAAACCGCGACACATTTATCCAAAACTTTTTTGTGACACAAAAAATCATGAACTTTCGTTATATGACACATTTACCCCAAAATTAGAGGGCATTTTGGTCTTTTCATTTTTAAAAATTTTTTTAATTTTTTTTTCTCTTCCCTTTGCCGGCGTCCGGCGAGGGCTTCCTCGCCGGCGTCGGGCGAGGGCTGCCTCGCCGGCGTTGGGCGAGGGTCACCCTCGCCGGCCTCGGCTAGGGGCGGCCCGCCGGCGTCGGGCGAGGGCGGCCCGCCACGTCGGGCTAAGGTGTCCCCCCTCGCCGGATCCGGCGAGGACCGTCCTCGCTTGACGCCGGCGAGGTCGCGGACGCCGGCTTCCTCCGCCGGCCATGGCGGAGCCGGCGGAGGGAAGAAGAAGAAAAAGAAAAAAAAAGAAAAGGAAAAAACAGAATAAAAAGACAAAAATGCCCTTGATGGGGTAAATATGTCACGGTTTGGAAAGTTTGGAGTTTTTCACGTCACAAAAAAAAAGTTTGGTAAATGTGTCACTTTGGGCAAAATTCAGGGTTTTTCATGGCTTTTTCCCAAGATTGAAACATTTAGAATTAACATTTGATATCATCCACTAAATTATTTCTTTGGTCTTATTGTCACAAAACATGGATGATCTTGGAATTAATCATTTTAATAAGTCTCCCTTATCAAAGTTTAAAACGTATTTTTACATATGAAGGTGATTATGGAGTTTTTTTCTCATTGGTTGAAATAATGATACTCATATATCTTGATATATGAATATAAAATCATTCAAACTTTTCTTTGAAAAAGGTATTTGTATGAATTGATATTTGCGGAGAGTGCTACATATTTAAAAAAAATCTTTTTAATAGAAAAAGACTAGGAGGTGTAATATAAATTATTAGAGAAATAAAAATATTTTAATTGTTAATTTTTTTTATTTTCTCTCTTTGGATAAGGATTTTCATTTCTACACAAGAAATCTATTGCAGGTTTTCATTATTTGAGTGGATTTGGATTTTCGTTCGGAAACTGCTCTCAATACGAGACCAAAGGCATTTTTATTTTCATGTTCAAATGAAAACGAAAAAAAAAAAACGATAAAATTTTCTCTAAACAATGCAGGGGCGACCTTTTTTTTTTTACCCATAGACTTTTGGTTTTTCCTCTCTCTTTCTTCAGTCCCTTCCTTGTGGACCCCACACGTCTTTCACACGCCACCCAACATTTGCACGCGCTTGTCTTCGTATTGCTCAATTCCGTTCCCACTGGTCGACTGAATTTTATAATGAGATGCCGTTGGCCTTCCTATATATGTTCGTGCATGAAGTAGATCACGAGGCACCACCAAACCATTGTTACCCAACGAAAGCATCAACTCTGCAACCTCCTCTCAAGCACTCCTTAACCCCTGCTTTTGCCTTTCGGAAATGGCTGAAGCAGTGCTCTTCACCCTCACCAAGGACATACTGAAACTCGCTGCTTCCAACATCTTTTTGAATATCCAACTTGTACGAGATGTGAGCGATGAGCTCCACAGTCTCAAGTACACCGTCAAGACCATCCAAACTATGCTTTTGGATGCCGAGAAGAAACAATGGGACAGCAAGCAGGTCAAGCTCTGGCTCGTGAGGCTGAAGGACGTGTTGTACGACACACAGGACTTGCTGGACGATGTCGCAACCGAAGACCTGAGGCGGAAGGTCACTCCTGGCAACAAGATGTGGAATGCGGTACGCGTTTTCTTCTCTCAATCGAATCAGCTTGCACAGCGCCACAAAGTGGCTAAAAAGATTCAGGAACTTCAGAAGACATTGGATCAAATTGCAAAGGATCAGAGGTTCCATTTAGAGCCGCGTCCGAGTGAGGAAACAATGGCCATCGGGAGAGGAAAGAAAACTAAAATTTTCGCACCCGACAGTGAAATAATTGGTAGGGAAGAGGACAAGAAAAAGATCAAACGACTTTTGTTTGATTCCTCCTCTAGCCAGAGTGTGTCATTTGTTGCCATAGTTGGTAAAGGAGGTCTTGGAAAAACCGCACTCGCACGACTAGTGTACAACGATGGGGAGGTAAAAGAACATTTTGAGCATAAGATGTGGGTGTATGTATCTGATGTCTTTGATGAGAATTTGATTATCAAACAAATTCTTGAATCGGCGAAATGTCAAAATCTTGAGAATAAGTCTATAGACCAGTTGCAAAGTCTTCTTCGTGAGACTTTAAGTAGGAAGAAATACTTGCTTGTTTTGGATGACTTGTGGAATACAGATCGGGAAAAATGGGTGATGCTTGAATATTGGCTAGAGGGTGGTTTGCAGGGAAGCAAGATACTTATAACCACTCGTAATCACGGAGTTGCAAAGATCACGAATGTGAAGTCAGATATCCATGTTCTCTGTGGCTTATCTGATGATAAGTCGTGGGACTTATTTAGGAAAATGGCTTTTAGAGATGGGGTAGAAACGTCAGACCCAAAACTGGAGGAGATGGGTCGAGATATAATTAAAAAATGCACCGGGGTTCCCCTTGCCATTAGAAGTATAGGAGGCCTTTTGTACGGCAAAAACGAAAATGAATGGCTCCGTTATAAGATGCATGAACTTCCAGAAATACCAGAAATTGATGTGGATGGAAGAATTATGCAAGTCCTCAAGTTAAGTTACGATCATCTCCCATCATGCTTGAAAAATTGTTTTGCATATTGCTCATTGTTTCCGAAAAATTATGTTTATGAGAAAGATACAATGATCCATCTTTGGATGGCACAAGGCTTTATTGAGTCATGCGACGAGAAAAACCTTGAAAAGGACGCTGAAAATTACTTGTTGGAACTACTATGCGGGTCATTCTTCGATGCTGAAGAACCATTGACATATGTCCATCGTGATAAGGTTGAAAAATTCAAGATGCATGATCTCATGCATGATCTTGCCCAAAAAGTTGCTGGAGGTGAATGCAAGATTGTTAATTTAGGAGGAGATAATGATAGAGAGCTTCGACATGCGTCATTTATTTCAAGAACTTTCTCTGAAGAGAGAGTGCCGTCCCTACTCAGAACATCCAAAGTGCGGACATTTCTCTCTTTAAGTGGTAAATTCTCTGGTGGCAACGATTTCTCTAGTTGTAGACAATGTCGAGCATTGTATTTGGACGATATATATGTTCCTTTCCCTCCTTCCTCCTTAGGAAAGTTGAAGAAGTTAAGATTTCTTCGTATTTATAATAATGACTTCATCGAAAGTTTGCCAGATTCAATCACTGATTTGGTGAACTTGCAAACCCTTCAACTCGGAGTGTTGCCAACTTCAAACATTTCCCGGAGATTTGAGGAAATTGGTCAAACTTAGACACCTCATAATTGAACGGTGTTTCTCACTAAGCCACCTACCACCCTTGAGTTCACTCCCTTCCCTAAGGACGTTGAGTCTCAAGTACTTAGCTGCGTTAAAGTTCGTTCAACAGACAAGTGACCTAGAGCCATCTAATTCCACACTCCCCTTCTTTCAATCTCTTGAGAGTCTGGACCTCATCTTCTGCAAAAAGCTGAGAAGATGGTGGGGAAGAAGGCCAGAAATGGAGCATCAGTCAGACAACTCACAGTCATCCTTCCCAATACTTCGGTTCGTGGTTCATTCCCCAGGTGGAAAACTTGTCGATAAATGGCACAAAAATGTTGGAACAACAATTAATGGCGAATCCAAATTACCCATCAGAAGGAACAAGCGGAAGCCAATTTCATTACTTTCCCTAAACTAAAATATCTATATCTTTGGAATATGGATTCAGAGCCCTTCATGCTTAACACTCTACTCCGATTGGCCAGTAACCTTGAGTCTATGAATGTCCTCAATTCGGACCTAAGGAGTCTCTCTTGTGAGATGCAGCACCTTTCCTTGATCAAGGAACTCAACATTTGGCACTGTCAAGGACTCGATTTATCATGCCTAGAAGATAAGCTTGGCATCCAATGGCAATGCCTTACGAATCTTCGTGCTCTTGCCATTGAATTTTGTAACGATTTGGTGGCATTACCAGAGGGAATTCAACATGTGACAACTCTACAATCTTTCCATATTTTAGAGTGTTCGAACTTAAAAGACTTGCCGAAATGGATTGGAAATTTCTCTTTACTTGAAGAGCTTATATTACATAATTGTCTAAGATTAAAGCATATACCATATGAGATACACAACATCAAACGTTTGAAGAAATTGAGAATTCGTAAGTGTCCCATATTGGATCGAAGGTGCCTAGCTGATGTGCACATCCCAATCATTGATTGGGAGGATCGTGAATCGTACGTGCCCAGCCCACCCATTGCTTCGGAGGATGACTCGTCCGATTCGGATTAGCATTAGAGGTACAAGAAAAGACTTATATCGCCTATCAACAGTGTTTCTTTTTCAACTATTTTACCTTCTTTATTATTTAACTAATTTCTCTCCTCTTCACTGTATATTCGCAGGTCGCAGTGCAAATATTTATCAAAAAGACAGATAGCATCTCTCCACCCACACTCCAGCTCGCCACCATCTTCCGTCGTCATGTCGCGCGTGTAGAACAAACGCCACCCTTTGCCTCCTCGTATTGCTCGTACAACCTCCTCACTCCCCCACCCCTCCTTCATCTCCTCCATCACTGCCGCCTGAAGAACCCCAGCATCCCCGACGCGCGTCGCATCCTGTCGATCGCCTCCTTCCTCTTTGGCCGGGTCTGCCGAGGTCGATGATCGGGAAGCTGAGATTCTCGGATCCGCCGCTCGATTCAGAGCTGCCTGCCTTCGGATGTCTCCTGCGGTCAGATGACGAAATTCTAGGGATTTCGGTGATCGCGGCGTCGACGAGGCCTTTGACGCCGGCTCTCGAGTCGTCGCCCGCTCTGTCGTAGCTCTCTGCTCGCCGGAGTCGGAGGCCAAATCGATGGTAGGCTTTGTTCCTCTCTCTCTCTCTCTCTCTCTCTCTACTGCAATTCAATTTTCAGTGTGAATGTGTAATAAGTTTGGATTATGAATCGAATGTTGTGGAGACATTTGGATTATGAATTGAGAGTTATGGAGACAGTACAATGTCAATGCATGATATGAGCATCTTCTTTATAGCTGATTGATCGATTGAGAGGAGAAGTGCAGAGAACAACGACATCCATTGCGAGGTTCCGCTTGACTTTAGAATTATGAGGTTCATAAAAAATGGAAGGATAGCTTATGAGCTACCCCGAACTGAGAAAATGACAATGCTGTTTAATGATGGCTGATTCTTTGGGCCAGTACACAGTTTTGCAATTTATGAAAACAAAATCTGTTAGGACAGAGTTGAACAATGATAGATGACTGGACGATTCGATGTTGTCTTAGCCCTTGACTTCTTCGCAATTACAGAAATCTATATGTAGAGGAATCTTTGGTTTGTAGCCGTCTCTTTGTCATCACTTTATGTGAGTTTCCGGCCTTCTCAGGTAAACATAACTATTATCTACGAGCTGGGTCCATATGATATAGTAAGCATATAGAAATCTCAAGGTTCATCTGAGTGAAACAGACAACAGGTTGGTGAATCTTGGACAACCTTGATCGATGCCGAGGCTTGCTATAGTTTTATAAATCATTTAAAATTGGACCCTTTTGAAACTAAGGTACTGATCTCTGTGAGCAGCTAATTTAACAATTATATGCCTCTGGACATGAGAAGTTGAACTGCAAAAAGATGTGGTTCTGACGTTACTGATTAGAGGAAAAACCCTTCTTGCTTTCTTTCTGGATTCCATGCGTTGAAAAGTTGTGTTAGGATGGGGACTTGCCTTTGCATTGTTTCATAAGGTGGGGCCATCCTCTCAAGCGATACTCAAGATATTGTGATGCTTTAGAAAACTGAACTAGAGCTACTGTAAAAGTATGGTGGAGGCCTAAGGCTTCTGATAAGTGGTCAAACAGAGAAGAGTCCAGTCTCATCACATGCTTTGAGTACTCCAGCATTTCTCTGCTAGAGATGTTGCGATGCATTAGAAACCTGAACTAGAGCTGCCGTAGAAGTATGGTTGGACGGATTCCTAGAGAGTACAACAAAGGGTGTTGATATTTTATATCAACTCAGGTGCAAAAGTTTGCTACTGCTACCGCTAGAACGTGAATAAAGTCAACCGTCAAGGAACATCCTTTTTTTCCACCTGAAAAGAACGGAATGACCACCTCCGAGGTTCCCATCAGTGAAAATGATCACTCATTAAGGATTGTCTTACTGATTCGTATCATTGATTGAGACTAGATGCAAGATTATATGCTATGACAGGTAGCCCTTGACTTGTTGAAGAAAATAGAAAAGGCCATCAAGTATTATGTAGTGAAAACCATTTACTCTACAATTGTATTATCAATTCACTTCGTTAATTTTCTCGAGTTTTCCCTTTTCGAAAGGTGAAAAACATGCAACGGAAAGTCGTGAAGGAAAACATGCTGTTCCTTTAATCAGCAGCGACTGATTTATGAAGTCCCTCTGGCCAAAAAAAAGAAAATTATGAAGTTCCATGTTGCTGTTTTTTATGACCCTCTTTGTAAATATTGTTTTCTTAGCATCTGTCTCCTACTCGAAAAACTTGCGCAATCCGTTGATCGCCTCCTCCAAGAGGCTCTAGGGACTTGATGGTTGCGCAATATTTTGCAACTAGGTCGTTGTGGTGGGGTGGGGCTCATAAATGTTTGCTCAACCATCACGTCATGTGTCCGACAATTGCATATAATAGACTTCAACGATCATGCCACGTGTTTGAATCCCGTGCATTCTCATTTTTATATGAACGAGCATGATTGATTAAACTATAGGATATGTAAAAAAAAAAAAACTATAGGATATGTAACTAGTTCCTAAATGGTTGCTTAACTATGGAAACATTGTATTTAATATATTGCATCTTTTTGGTGGAAACAAAATGATATAAGCAGGGGTTTGCACTGGAAGAAGTTGGAAGTTTTGAAAACGAAAAAGGATGAAGGTGGGCTAGGATTCAAAGATTTAATAAATTTTAACAAAGCAATGCTGGGAAAATAAGTCTGGAGGTTATCTCAGTCTCCCTTAGCCTTATGAAGTTTACTTTCCAAATGGAGATATGTGGAAGGCAGGTAAAGGGCAGCGTCCATTATGGGGTTTGGCAAAGCATTATGGTGGGGGGAGAAACTATTGAAAAGGAGGTACAATGGAGGGTGGGTGATGGCAAGAAAATCAAAATACGAGAGGATAGATGGCTGGAATCCAGTGTGATAGGTGGCCCGGCAAATCAAAACGACCCCATAACTATCACTGAACTTATAAATGATGAAAACAGGGGATGGAAAGAAACAGAGGTGCTGAACCTATTTGAAGACAGAATAGCAAATGAAATTTTATCTATTCCTCTAAATCCCAACGAGAAGGAAGATACCCTAATGTGGAAGGGTAACAGGGCTAGAAAATATACAGTTAAAAGCGGATACAACAAAGTCTGTGCACAAACTAAAGAAGCATAACAAAACAGAGCATCAATATCATTTCAACCTCCTCGAACATTGTGGACAAAGCTTTGGCATTTATCTATACCCCCTAAGATGCGCATCTTTATATGGAGTATCTGCCATAATGCAATTCCAACAAGAGAGAATCTCTACAAACGAAAGGTGTTACCTGACCCAATATGTTCGCTCTGCAACACAATCCAAAGACTACTGAGCACCTATCCCTACTCTGCAAATGGACAAAGAACATATGGACAGATCCACGGCTCAATCTTACTTGTAATCCTAACTTCATAACTCGGTTTGATAAATGGCTGTTGGAGAGTTTCGCAGGTGACAGAGACCTACCCGAAAAGGAGTTGGTGGCGACGGTACTATGGTTCGTCTGGAAAGCCCAAAACAACTCGATTTTCAGAGCTAAACAATTGAATCCGAACACCATAGTGGACCAGACACAAGCACATCTCCAAAATTTTAGTAGATGACAGAACAAAAAAGAGGCAGAGAAACCCCCAAACCCGCACTCACCACGAAGATGGATACCATTGGAGGGAGGGCTGCTGAAACTGAATGTCGACGGCTCTTGGGTCCATGGAGAACGGGTAGGATCAGTCGCCAGAATCTTGCAGGATCAAGCTAGCCAACTCATCGATGGCTTTGCGCGTCAGGTTCGAGCTTCCTCCCCTCTTCAAATCGAAACCCTAGCGATTTTGCACGGGTTGAAGTTTCTGCAGTTCAGAGAGGGACTACACGTGAGAGAGGTAGAAGTCGATAAAGTACAACAGGGCAAAGTAGTTTGTGAAACGGACTGTTTAACTGCAGAACAAAACATCATGGGCCGGGCTAAACCTCCTTGGACTGTGAAGCCCATTGTTGAACAATGCAGAAACCTTCTCTCCAATTCGAATTGATGACGTTGGCCTATTGCTCGCGGGAAGCGAATAATGCAGCAGATCTGATTGTGAAGATGCATAGAACTAGTTCACTACCTCAACACTGGAGCTCCTTCCCTCCTCCAGCTCTTTTGGAAATTTTATGTATGGAATCTTACCTATCGACTTCTTGTAACTCTCGCACTTTATGAATGAAAGAAGCTATCATTTTTGACCAAAAATAGTAATAATGAAGCATGATGGAATAAAAAAAACAAAAAAAAACAGATTAATTAGTTATTTACATATATCTATCGAAAATCATAAGTAATAAATTAGTTTCTTAACAAGAGAAAATCCAAATTTATTTCATTCTTTTCTTGCTCAAGAGTTGTTTTTTTTCACTTATGTTGATGCACGCAACATCGGAAGAGCTCGCGAATCATTACTTAATAATATGGCCACTATTTGAAATTAAAAGCAATGCAAAAACTGAAAATCCAAAATTAAGAAAGTTCATGCAACGTGCATTCTTATTCTTCCACACACAAAGGTTCCCCTTGAGAAAAATACTAAAACTAAAATAATCCAATTGGCATTTCAATTAGTGTACTCTCGTGAGCATCCTTATATTGGATATTATGACATCAAAACAACCGTAAAAATTAAACCAAAATACAAATTTCCATTTTATTTTCGTCCGTGTCGATGTCATAAATATATAGTTTTGTTAAACTTGTATACTTTCTTTTCAAAATTCCATCTAAATCATAGAGCAAAACTATAAATAAACCCAGACAAAAGCACAAGAGTTCGACTACGCGCAGTGCTTAAGCCTCGTTCGTTCGCGATTCAAGAAGAACCGTCGCAGTCGCCGGGGCATCGTCGGCTTCCGTTTCAGTTAGCCAGTCAGTCCTCTTTTGCTTTGAGAGAGCGCGAGAGACGCTCGGACGAGAAGCTCCTCGACCTTGCTTCCCTTTGCCATGGTGATATCTCCTCTCTCTCCCCATGACTACTGGAGTCGTCGAGCTTCTTCACTGAATCTCTCGCAATTCCCTATGTTTCTTATTGCAACACAGGTCCCACGATGTTGATGACTTCCTCTTTTTGTTTGGTTTCTCGGGCGTGTTTGGGTTTGGCATTGCGGGGGTTGATGGTTTGCGTTGAGCCGAGCGTTCTCTGTATTCGTTGGGTTTGACTATGTTCCTTATCTCTATCAGGTGGTTCTACCTTACACTTCCCATGTGGGATATTAATTGCAGCTATTCACCAATGTTATTGCAGATCAGATTATCCATGTCTACATTCAATTTGTATGGTTCACTCTGTAATCACTCACTCTCTCAGGGAGCTCTCTTCTGGATGCTCTTACTTAAATCTTCTCCTGATCTAAATTTGCCTCACAAATGATTTTTTTTTTTTATCTTGTTTATTGACATTGTGAATTACTTGGCCTCAAATTTCCTCAATCCTCCCACATGGATTCTTCAATGACTTTCCAAAACTTCTCAAGCGGTACCAACTTCTCCTCAGGAAGCTGGCATTGACAAACCTTCAAACTATATCTGCAAGAATCATGAATGTGAGAATTTGGATGATGTGGATGATAATTAAGATATTACTGTCATCTTTTTACGCCTACTCTTTGATTGAGATGGTATGCTGTTGTTTCCTTTGGCTGGTTGTATGATGTTAGAGCTGTGTATATGTTAGCTGATGCTGAATTTGAAGATAAACAGTTCTCAAGACCTTGCACAGGAATTCCTGCTTCTTGCACGGAATTTATGGAGCTATTCCTGTTTATTGTCAGTTTCTCACTTTATCGAGCAAATTTTTGCGATTTTATATATTAGGACAACTATGACAATTGTGATTGGCAAAATATAGATCAAGCATAATTGGGCAGATCTTAGGACAAACTATATTTGGGGGATGGTGACAGCAAATCCATCATAAGTATGGTTCCTGGCAGATTTGAGGTCCCGTCTCTTTACATGATCTTGTATCTTCCTAGCTCCTCATGTTCTTAGTTGGGTTAAACTGTTGTCGATAGTCTTATTATTAAAAATTTTCAGTTGACACTTGACGATCCTGTTGCTGGTCTGCTTGACAATCTTCCTCCTTTACATCTATATGTTCTGGGTGGAATTTTGACATAGGCGTGGACTTTGATGACTTCTATGGCTGGTCTGTTTATTCCACTTCTCTCCAAGGGAATTGACTTTGACTTTGCTTAAAAAAATAAAAAATTGCTTATGCTATCATTTTTGGGGAAAAGTGATTCACCGACTTAGTGTGGGAGAAGCAAGCTGGTACCCAGTATCATTCATTTTTCATGTGAATTTTAGTTTGTTGGAGTAATACAAATAAGAATTATTGAATGAAGTCTGTTTAGTTTTGTTGCCTTCTCCCCCTTTTGGATTCAGATTCCAGATCCATGTTGACCCAAAAGTTCTGTCAGGAGGCTGCAACTATAGTGTGCGAGCTGATCATCACAACTGGTAACCAATGATGCTATTAAACTTATTTTTTTCACTCCACACTTGATTTTTTTTTTCTTTTTGTTTTGGTATGAGGACCTTGGTTCCTTTTTCCCCATTTTATTATTGAGGTGAATGTCATAGCACTCACTCTCATCAGCCTAGTGGCGGTTCCCCCATCGGGTTGAAGTATATGATTCTATTTTGTCATTCCCCAAACAATCTTCCTCCTGTTAAATGGCTCGGATTACTTTGGTCTTCCCAACTTACAGATTTTTGTTGGTCTATTTCCTGTTATTGAATGTTGCAGAGTCTCTGCAAGGCATACTTTGATCTTCTGTCAGGGATATTCTGAACTAAGGGTACGGCATAACAATCTAATATAATCACTAGCTACCAAGTTCTCTTATTGAAACTCCAATTATTGTGCACATAACAAGATTTTATGGATACTCTCTTGTTCTTCTATTGAGAAAAGGAATCAATTCACTAGTTCCTGTACTTTGTTTTCTAAATTAGAAATTTGTTATAATTGTTAGTCTCCAATTGGCATTTTGAGTACACTACAAACAATGGAGATTGTGTTTTTTCTTTCAATAAATCTTACCCGGAAACCTTGAAAAAATATTAATTTTGTACATTTGTGTATGTAAGTGCTATTTCCATTCTTGTTGTTATTATCCGTTTTTAACAGTGTATATCTTCCACTAGTGTACAAAATCTTAGTTGTTCGTTATGTCTCTCTAACTCCATGTTCTACTTTTTATCTTAGAAGTCAGGAAAGAGGATCTTTGTCCTCCAACTATGGGAAGAGGGAAGGATCTCGACTTCGTTTAACTTTGTGCAGCTTGGATATTTTTAAAGTAAATGATGAGGAAGGTTTTTTTGTATAGATCTATTTCCTCTTCACCTTTTTCTTTGAGATGATAATTTTCTAGGGCTTATTGCTTTAGGTTGGAGGGTTTGCTGAATTTGAGAAGTGATGATCGATCCATTGCCTTTTCTGCAAGGCTAAGTTGATGAATTGTGGAGACCAGGCTTTGTTATAAATTGGATAAGCTCCCATTTTTTGGATTGATGGTTCCATTTATAAGGGATTTCTAACGGTTTTCAATTTATTGCAAGAATTAATAATAGAAATGAGACTCACTGTTATCTACCTACAAATTGTTATATCAGACATAACTCATTAAAGAAACAAGAAAACATGAAAACCTTTGCGCTCTTCTCAATTTTTTTCCCCTTTCTACTCAGTTTTACATACAAATTTGTTTTTCATGTTCCCTCTATTTTTCGGTGTACTGTAAAGAGAATGGTTTGATTATCCTCAAGAACAATGTTTGAAAATCTCAATTGGTCTTATTTTATCTTCCCCAACTATTTTTAACAACAATATTAAGAATAACCCTTATGAATTCCCAATATGACATTGTTGCTGCTACCACCCGATTGGCACCATCGCTCCCATCACAACCACCATTGATGCCTCTATCTTCACCAATTGTGTTGCCACCATTACCACATCACCTTCCTTCTCTCTTTTAGTTTTTTTTATTAGTTTTTTATATCTATGAAGATCTAGTTGTCATAATTGGGAATGTAACGTGTTTTTTGTTGTTACCATGCGTAGTAAAAGAACTTTTCTTTCTAATTTCACCACTATACATATAAGATTTTTTAAAGCGAGAATTTTCCAGAAAACCTTATTCTTTTTCAAGTTGTCAGGCGAATTTATGGATTAATTATCAGAAAATTGAAACAAATTTGAACATCAATAGCTTTTTAACATTATAAGCTTTTATCTATATTGTCCATATCGCCGCAAAGCTCTGTCTTCTATGTACAGATAATGAGATGATTGAACGAAATAAAAAAAACTCTCTTAAAAGATTTGTCGGAATAAAATCGCTACCACACTCCCTTATGCAGAATTTAATAGATGAAAATTAATTAAAAAAATTGCATGAAATAAAAGGTCAAAATGAGAGTCGGCACAGAGAGGGCAAGCGGAGCATCGGGCAATTGCGATGAAGAGATTTAAAGAAGGCCAACAACAAAAAGAATCATACTTCAAGGTCATTTAAACCGCCTTGAACTCATATTTCGATATGACTTGGATAGGCATAATAGAGGCAAAGGGACTAGCCACAACTCAATATCCAATACAATATGTAGATATTCTATGGAGACATGAAAAAGATACATGAAAGCCCACTGTCAATCCGAAATATTCAATTAGGATTTCAATTTGGGGAAGAGAGGACACGGCATCTTTTGATGGTGTGGACTTATTCACTTAAAGTATTTGTCACGTAGGAAAGAAATTATTAAAATAAGTCACATCGGTAATTTCTGTTAACCAAAGTAGGAGGAGCTAACAGAGTAATTTGATCACATCAATTTTACAATTTTAAGATTAAATTGCATTTTTTTTAATGTTTTAGGACTCAATTATATATTTATGACAAGTTTTAAAAGTGTCAATACATTTATCTGAAATATTAAGCAGTCGTATAGCACAATCATAATGGACATTCATGTAATCGATGGAGTTTAGAATGTTGCGGATTTCAACAATGGCCTGGACCGGGGAAAGTCTTGCATAGTTCGTTCAACATCTAACAAAAACTCATTTATGTGCCGGGTTGACAGGTGAGGAACAATGACATCAGAGTGACTTGTTTTTCTACTTTGAAGTACTGGAGGAAGCTTCCCAGTCCGTTCTTGAGCAATTTTTTTTTTTTTTTTTGGGTGTTGATAGGTGTAGTAGCCTGGAAGGTATCAGTTGCCAATGCCAAAAACAAGGTCGAGCCTCACTAGGTGTAGTAGATATAGGAGTGGAATCCAATTGAGTTGATGTCCACAATGCTTGACTTTTGGGGTCGACTCGATTCAGTGATTATACATAGCTGGAGACTGGGTATTACTCTATTGAAAAAAGTATTACACGGATGAGACATTTGTAATCAAACCATATGCACAATAAAAGACGTAATTTAACAAAGAAACGAGCTAAGCTAGCAAATAATTATAGGATGCTTTGTATTCACTCGTGCTCTTTGTTGGTCTACTGGAAAATATTTTATATATGAATAAAATTAGACCTCACGAAAAAGCAAAAAAAATTCAAGTTGTGCTTAATATATGGAAGAAAATATAAAAGATATTAAACGAAACAGATCCCACTTTTTCTTTCTAAAATGCGCTTACCATCCACAAAAACTTCTTGAAATGCATGCCAATGCCATGTGATGAATTCGTCGGTTCTTTCTTTTAATTCGCAGGAGGGAGTGGTAAAAGTATGGTGGGACTATATTAGTAGAGGATGGACCCTCTTCATTAAAATTGAGTCCTTCCTTAAATTAAAAACTTTTAAGTAAGTTTTGCTAACATTTTCAATTGACTTCTCTAAAAAAAAGTGGGTCCAAATTATGCGATACCACCAACTCAAACACTATTTATTTACCTTGGAAAGTGTTAGAATCTTCAATTTAAAGGTCTAAGCTTAGAGGTGGAGGAAGGTTATATGTGTGTAAAGAGTATATAAACCCCATAAATAACTGATGTGAAATACTATGACCATCCTCTCCTAATCACAAATTGAATTAAAAACGGCAAGTGGAACTTAACAAATGGGTGGTCACACATACAGAATAAATTGAGACTAAGCTTAGCTCTGATATCATGTTGAAATGTTCAACCCAAAATCTTCAAGCTAATAGATTGAGAGAGATATTTTAATCAAGCAGTGGCCATTCACCTCTGCAAAGTGAGTAGTTATATGCATGTTTGCTAGACCATATCGATTTGACAGCATGTTAATAATTACATATAACAACCTTATGTCTATGCATGGCACAAAAGAAAAACGAAAAAAAGAACATTTGGCTTATGTTTTCGACTAAAAAAAAAAAACTTATGAATTATGGGTTATGCTTGTGCTCTTGTTAGTTTTTTGGCTATTAAAGACGTCGCGGACAACAACTTTACTTCGTATTTCAGCATGGGTATGGACCTTCGAGTGATGAAAAAAGAAAAGCGAAAGAGATAAGTTTCTTAAACACATTGATTCATGTCGACTTGTTACGACACAAGTATTAGATCTTCTGAGTTTCATAGATTGAAAAGATAGGACGATCAAGATTTAAGTCGGAATTAGAATTACACCAAGTTAAGCGTTGCTTGGGTAAGAGTGACAAGGAGAACGGCAAAAGTTGATCCAGTGGTGCTAGGAATATGCGATGATTGCTAAAGGGTAAATTGGAGTTTTTTTGTACTTCAAAATAATTAAGGGCGCTTTCAAAATGATTTACTTATTAAGAGCACTTTGTGACGTGTAAGCATTTCTTTCTTCTTCTTCTTCTTCTTTTTTTCAAAATTTTAATATTTTAAATAAATTACAGAGAATTTGAAAATTCACCATTTTCATGATAAAATTGTTTTTAGCAGACATTAGCTTTTATGCATGATAAAAAAAAAAGGTTCATAATTAACATAATAATTTTTACTCATTTAAATTTAAAATATATTATAATATCAAATACCAATAAATTTATGTTATAATAACATAATAAGTAAAACTGTTACTGATTATTTAATATTATACTATATAAAGAATATATAAAATTTTCAAAAAGTCTCTTTAGAAAGAGACAACTAATTTCACATGAAAAAAGTAACGTTAATATTAGTAGACGTATAATTCTTTACGAACTTTCCTTATATAATCTTTTGGAGTTATGACTCTATTTCGAACTCAAAATAGTCTTATTTTAAAAGAAAAAAAGACGACCGTTGCTCTCGTCTCCTTCCTCTAACCCGATCGTCCTTCCTCCGCCCCTCGTTCCAGTCTCTCCGGCGTTCCTGGCTGTGCTCGCATTCCTCTCTCTCTCTCTCTTTCTTTCTCTCTCGCGTGACGGGCCTCTGCGAAATCCTCTTTAGAGAAGGTCAGTCTGTCCTTTTGTTCTAGTTGTCGATTGATTGTTGATGGGCATGATGATTGCTTTCTCGGTCTGATTTGTGAAGCATCTGGTTGCAGAAACTTGTTTTCGTGACGGTTTCGCTTGGTCTCCCTTCGGGACGATCCCAATGGTTGATTTGGATTATTTGGTTTGACCTCGTCTTTTTGATAATCTATTATCTCGGCTTGTTCAAATTTTTTTTGTTGTTCGGTGAATTGGTGGTGGCCTTTTTCCTCTTCGTTCGCGGGATGTCCTTGTTGGAAGTGTTTGGTTTAGCTCCTCCCCTGATTTTTATCACCTGCTTCTGTACTTTTTTATATGAAGAATTCGTAGTGGATTCTTTTCCCTTAGAGCGAACTGCTTGTCTGAGGATGTTGACTAAGGACGATGAATGGGGACATTGATCAGTTTGTTTCATAGAACAAAGCGTTTGGGCTTTTGGGAGGACTGAGGATCCCTTTTGCTGTCTGTTGTTGGTAGAGATGATGAACTAGTGGTCTTTGATCTCATCTTAGACCGGCGATGGACTGAAATTTGGTAGAGATGATGAACTAGTAGTCTGGGCATTCACTGGTGTTGATTGAAATTTGTTCTTAAGTTTTTTTTAACTTTGGGTGATGATCATGGTCTAGTTCCAATTCTTTAGCAGGTTGCGATTTTGCCAGGCTTGAGAAGTGGTGATCTGTTGCATTATCTTTATGATGTCGAGTTGATGATCTCTGACAATCATCAGATAAAGCTACCGCTTTTCGAGACAGTTACAGTGTTTGAATGGAGGTTGTTCTTCAGTCCTGTTATTTTCTGATTAATGTGAAAACCAATTCTCATTCCTTCGGAGGTCAGAGTTTGGTTGATGTATGAACTGTCATGGTTCTTTCTATGCAACGTGTATGCTCACTTTGGATCATTGCTGTTGAAAATATAACACGGGTGTACTTCCTAGAAATAGTCCCTCCCTTGTGTCCGCATACTTTATTCTCGTGCTGCATCTTTGATTGTGCATGCAATTCCTCTCTTGTTTGCTCTTTGCTTGACATCCTCTGCCGAGTACTCTTCAGAGGAGACACCATTCCTGAACCACATTCTTGATCCTTTTTCTTTGCCTTCTGTTAGTCATATTTTGTATGTTTTTCAGTTGAGTTAAATTGAATTAGCAGAACATATTCCTGCAGGGGATAAAACTTGGTTTGAGGTTTTTACATATTTGGTGAGCATGGAGTTCAGTCTGCTTCTTTTTGTAAGCTGTCTAATTGCTGCAACTGGGAAAAACCTTCCCATTTACCCTTTTTAATTCTTATCAAATTTTGATCAGATGATTAACGTCTACATTTTTTTTTATATGTTATTTTATCGACGATGAACATCACACTTGCTCGAGTGGAAAAGTCAAGCAGGAGGTTTCTACCTTTCCTTCTGATTTCATATGATATTTCAATACTTGCATGGTGATATTAATTTGTATTGATAACCTATTTTACCCATCAAGCATAGCTGTTATATCTATTTATAAATAAGATCACCATTTGCAACATGATTCTTTTGTTGTAGATGATTTGTCTGCCAGATAATTTAACTTATGGTTCTAATAAATCTTTTTTCTCATCAGCTATACAAGGGGGGTTTGCGTTCATTTTTCTTCTAATTGGAATGCATGGATTTTGTAGTATCTGGGTGGTCTGTTGCGAGAACAGAATTGGTTTATGTCCTGATTGAATTTGTATGAATGCTTTGAGGTTCATCAACATTATCTGGTTCAAGTTTCCCTCTGGTTATTTTAATTAATAATATTGCTTGCACGAAATGTATGGACTTATTCAGCTGTCAACAGGTGCTTGCTCTAGTTTGGAGTAATCTCTTCAGCTAAGTGTGTCGCGTGAAGATGGTTAGGATTCAGTGATAAAAAAATTCAAGTTTGTCGAGTGAGTGAAAACAGGAGGCAGTCATGTTTAGTTAAGTTGCTGAATTGTCTTCTTTGTGGATAGGAGCCATCAGCTGAAATTTGGATCCTTCTAATTTGGATTATCTATAGCTGCTTGAGAACCCAGATAGATCTGGTTCTATCTTTAAAGGAGATGCATGGAATGCGTAGTTCTCCTCGTGTAGGTTGGACTCTTCTTGCTGCAAATAATGTTGCGTTCTTGTCTTTGTCTGCAAAATTCACTGGATAAACTACAATTGAATTGTGTGTCCAAAGCTATGGGTGCTTTTGAATTGTGCTTCCAACTGTAGTTGTTGCTTTCTTGGTCATTAGGTGGCACACAATGTTGGGAGTTTGACTTTATGGACTAGAGACCATGTTCCTTATCTCTATCAGATGGTTAACCTTACACTTATGATGTGGGATATTGATTGCAGTTATTCACTAATTATGGCAGATCAGATTATCCATGTCTACATTCAATTTGTTTGGATCACTCTGTAATCACTCTCCCAGGGAGCTCTCTCTTCTGGATGCTCTTATTTTTATGTTCCCCTAATCTAAATTAGCCTCACAAATGATTTTTCATATCTTGTTCATTGACATTGTGAATTACTTGGCCGCAAGTTTCCTCAATCCCTGCACATGGATTCTCCAATTACTCTCCAAAACTTGTCAAACAGTACCAATTTCTTCTCAGGAAGCTGGCATTGATAAACCTACAAACTACATCTGCAAGAATCGCGAATGTGGGAATTTGGATGATATGGATGATGGTTAAGATGTTTTTATCACCTTTTTTGTACCTACTCTTTGATTGAGATGGTATGCTGTTGTTTCTTTTGGCAGGTCGTATGATGTTCGAGCTATGAGTAAGTTAGCTGCTGTTGAATTTGAGGATAAACAGTTCTCAAGACCTGGCATAGGAATTCATGCTTCCTGCACAGGATTTGTGGAGCTGCTCCAATTTGTTGTCAATTTCTTACTTTGTCGAGCAAATTTTTGAGATATTGTTAATAGGACAACTACAACAATTGTGATTGGCCGAATATAGATCAAGCATAATTGGGCAGATCTTAGGACAAGCTATAACGGGGGGACGGTGACAGCAAATCCATCATAAGTATGGTTCCTGGCAGAGTTGAGGTCCCATCTCTTTACATGATCTCGCATCTTCCTAGCTCCTCATGTTCTTAGTTGGGTTAAAGTGTTGGCGATAGTCTTATTATTAAAAAGATTTCAATTGACTCTCGACAATCCTGTTGCTTGTACATGTATAGGCACGGACTTTGATGAATTCTATGGCTGGTCTGTTTATTCCTCTTCAAAAAGGAAATTTTGGTTACACTATCTTTTTTGGGAGAAAGTGATTCACCAACTTAGTGTGGGAGAAGCAAGTTGGTACCTTGTATCATTCATTTTTCATATTAATTTTAGTTTGTTGGAGTAATACAAGTAAATTATTGAATGAAGTCTGTTTAGTTTTGTTGCCTTCTCCCGCTTTTGGATTCCGATTCCAGATCTATGTTGAGCCAGAATTTCCCTCAGGAGGCTGCAACTATAGTTGTGCGAGCTGATCATCACAACTGGTATCCAACGATGCAATTAAACATTTTCAGGCACTCCGCACTTGATTTCTTTTTTCTGTTTTGGTATGAGGACCTTGGCTACTTTTTTCCCCTTTTTATTATTGAGGTGTTGGATTCAGATTGTGTATCTATATTGAGCCAAAAGTTCTGTCAGGAGGCTGCAACTAAAATTGTGCGAGCTGATCATCACAAATGGCAACCGGTCATGCAATTAAGCCTTTTTTCACTCCACACTTGATTTCTTTTTTCTGTTTCAGTATGAGGACCTTGGTTGTTTTTTTCCCCATTTTATTATTCAGGTGAATGTCATAGCACTCTCTCTTGTCAGCGTAGTGGCAACTTCCCCATCGGTTGCAGATGGATATCATTCTATTTCTCATTACCCTAACAATCTTCCTCCTGTTAAATGGCTTACATTACTTTGGTCTTCCCAACTTACAGATTTTGTTGGTCTAGTTCCTGTTATTGAATGGTGCAGAGTCTCTGTGAGGCGTACTTTGGTCTTCTGTCAGGCATATTCTGAGCTTACAGTACTGCATCTAAATAATCCAATATAATCACTAGTTACCAAGTTCTAAAAAGATTTTATGGATGCTCCCTCATTCTTTAACTGAGAAAAGGAACTGGGAGTTTCTCTCTATATGATCATCTCTTTCTTCGGATGACAAAGTGGGAGAAGAGGGTTGTCTTGCCAATTCTGACGCTGTTTATTTGAAGACACTGGGACTTTCTATTTGCGCGTCCCTGTCTTGCTGATGTTCAATCTCTAGCGTGGTGCATTGATATGTGTGCTCTCAGCTCCTTCTTCATGATTGCTGACAAATATCGAGCATTGTTGATAATGGAATGCCACAGATTTTGCTCTTTCTTATATATGGTTGTGTAACTGGGCTTAACTGCAAGAAGGTATTGTCAATCCAACATTACTGAACTGTTCACAAACTTTCTGCATATCCATGTTGCTAAGATTTGGACAGGTTAGTGAGGTCATGTTTCAATCTCAAGTTCACTTGACTTGGCAGGGGTGAGATTTAGATTGACACATCCTCTGTACTAGCTTATGTGCTGTGATTCTTATTTTGGATTATACTTCCAGTGTCACATTTGTTTTCATATTTAAAAAGGAGTTTCTACGGCAAAAGAAATTTTTTTGCAGATTATGCAACTATAGTGCCAACCCTAGGAAAAAATGGAAAATTGCAGCGAGGAAGGATATTCTCAACAATGGGGTGGCCATTGAATTTATTAGAGCGCTACTGCTGATAGGTTGGCTAGAGAGAATCCAAATTTAAAGAACAATATCTGTTGCGGAGCACATCCTATCTGTGGTTTAAAATTGTCTGCTCTTTTCGAACACTTCTGCTTTCTTTTGTCGTAGTTAAGTCACCAAAACATCTAGAAGATAAGAGTTATCAGGCTTTCATTGTGGTGTGGCCAGATAAGAGAAGAACCGGATCCTTTTGTTGCTGCTCAAGTAGTGATGGATGCCTTGAGATTGCGGGAAACATGTGTTGCCATGGGAGCAATAGACTTGTTTTTGGCATCTAGGCGGCAGCCATGTTGTAATTCTTGCTTCATAATGATTATGTGATCTTTTTTTGATCTGTGGGTGCAGTTCATACTGGCCAAAAAACTTAACCGTGCTTTGTTTATATACAAGTGGATGGTTTAGGTTAGATGAAATGACAAAACAGAAAAATAAACAAGTCCTTTTGTAGTTTTTCGAACCAAATTAAGTGATGATTGATTGCCTTTTCTGAAAGGGTGAGTCCAGATGGTGAATGCTTCCAATTGATTCTAGTCCCTTCAATTTTCATCAAAGAGGATGTTATTCAGTTCTCTTTCTTTTGTAGGTAAGAATTAACTACAATGTGGAGTGTTCTTCAATCCGCGATGGCTTTTTCTAGCTGGATATTAGAGTAATGATTTGCTTGGACAAGATCTTGATTCTTTGGCATTTTTATGTGAGTTCAGTTGGTTTTGGAAGGTCAACAACTATAGACTTTCTTCAGTTGTAGGAATTGTTTAGGAGTCTGGAAAGCATGAGGTCCACATTAGTTCTCGCTTGCTTCTCTTCATTCTTATCTCAATGTGAACTGCAATCACTGATTGGATCGCTTGCAAATCATGTCGATAGTTTGTGTAGGTTTTATCCATCATGGTTTCTTACAATAGATAATTGGGAAATCTTAGTTTGGTTGGCACTTCTGACTTTTGATTTATTTCTTCTGTTAACTGATTTTGGATGGCTCTTTTGAATGTTGTAAGATATAGCTGTTCTGTGCTTTGGCAGATTAGAGCCTTTCTCTGTGGGAATGGATGAAGAAGTTTTCATTGGCTTGGTACTATGACTGGTATGCTTTCTATTAATGATATTTTGTTTGTCTTACCTTCTTTTTCTTTCATGAAACTATTGTGAACGTTATTTTTTCACTGAATTTTTTCTTTTGATCTTCTTAGGTGCACATTTACTCAGAAATACATTTCTTGCATATGTATTAACTTGGTGTAAGTCTATTTGAATTTAGTGTGGTGAATTTGGCTTAATTGAAGAACTTTTGTCTGGTTATTTATTGTACTTAAATTAGATGATATTTGATGTTGCTAGTAGAAATGGTTTTAAGTAGTGTTGTTATTTCTCTTGCTGTGAATTTCGATTGGCCATTATATCAATTAGATGTCAAAAATGCTTTTCTTTATGGTGATTTGTCTGAAGAAGTATATATGGAGCAACCTCCTGGGTATGTTGCTCGGGGGAGAATCGTAGTAAAGTATGTCGGCTACATAAGGCAATTTATGGGTTGAAACAGTCTCAAGAGCATGGTTTGAAAAATTCAGTTCGGTGATTTCCAGATGTGGTTTCCACCAATATTATTCTGATCATTCTATTTTTGTTCGCAAGAAGGAATCGAGGTAGTCATTCTTGTGGTATATGTGGATGATATAATTGTCTCGGTAGTGATGTGGTGGCATTTTGAGATTAAGTCCTTTCTTCAGCAGCAATTTCAGATTAAGGACTTGGGAACTCTTAGATATTTTCTGGGGAATTGAAGTTTTACGAAGTAAAAAAGGTATTAATTTGTCTCAGCGAAAGTATGTTCTTGATCTTTTGTCTGAGATAGGTACACTAGCTTCCAAGCCAGTTGATACTCCTATGGATCCAAATCAAAAGTTTGGAGTTGATGATGGAAAAGAAATTGAAGACAAGCATCAATATCGGCGTCTAGTTGGGAAACTAATTTATCTTACTGTTACACGTCCCGATATTTCTTTTGCTGTTGGCGTGGTGAGTCGGTTTATGGAGTCACCTAAGAAAGTTCATTGGGATGCTGTATGTCGCATTCTTCGATATCTTAAAAGCTCTCCTGGTAAGGGACTCATTTATAAATCTAATGGTTCTTCTACTTTGGTTGGTTATTCTGATGCTGATTGGGCTGGGTCAACATATGATCGACGGTCTACAACTGGGTATTGCACTTTTATTGGTGGTAATTTGGTTACTTGGAGAAGTAAGAAACAAACTACCATTGCCAGGTCTAGTGCAGAGGCTGAATATCGTGCTATGGCACATACGTAGCTGAATTGTTGTGGTTGAAATCTCTTCTTCAGGAGCTTGGATTTTCTATTAATCAACCTATTGACATGATGTGTGATAATCAAGCAGCCATTTATATTGCTGGGAATCCTGTTTTTCAAGAGCGAACTAAGCATATAGAAGTTGACTGTCACTTTGTTCGTGATGCTGTGAAGCAGAAGTTGGTTGCTACTCCTTACGTTGCCTCTAGAGATCAATTTGCTGATATGTTTACCAAAGCATTATTTCGTCCTGCTTTTGTTGCTGGTTGTTCCAAGCTAGGCATGGGTGACCTATATGCTCCAGCTTGAGGGGGAGTGTTAAGTTACTTTAATTAAGTTTCCTTTATTATCAGAGTTTTATTTCCTTTTTACTTACATAAGGATATTATTGTTATATACAATTTATATTCAATATAAATACAATGGGTGTAGGGTTTCTGTGATTACAGAAAACTACAGCCCTCTCTTTCTTTCTTTTACGTTCTCTTTCTCCTCCTTCTCTCTTCCTTCTTTCTCTCTTTCTACTTGCTGCGGGTTCTCTAATCAGTTTTGTGACAATTAAGATGGTAATCTTGGATGCTGAGGTAGTATGCTGGTGTGACCTACTGCCATTTTTTCCTCTATATTATTTGGAGCTGTGCAGATAGGTTTTTTCCCACTTTTTTTTTTTCTTTTACATTCTGTTTTTCGCATTTACCTGAGTACTTTGCCAAATCTTTTACTAAATGCTGTAATATGTAGTGTTTTTCAATTGTAGTTGATGTTGTTTGTTCAATGATCTCTTTCATCTTCTAAGGATGATAAGTACAATAAAACTGGTCATTATGCATTGAATATTGTGTTTAGGCTTCTTGGAGGGGAGTGATGATCCATTTTTGCAGTCCTGCTTGGTTCGGTTGCTGAGTGGTCTTCAGGATGGGCTGTGGACTGAAATTGTGAAGATTTCTAGGCATTTTCTAGCTTTGATTGAAATCCGTCTCAGTTTATTATATCTAGCTTCAAGTTCTAATCCTTCTACAGGAGTCAGATTAAGCCAGATTAGAAATGTGGCGATCTACTGCTTTTTTCCGTGGGGCTAACTTGATGATCGTTTGAAATTGGATAAGCAGCCACTTCTTGGTTTCTAGGCAGTCTTTGGTTTGAATGAAGTTTGTTCTGAGATTCTGTTTTTTTTTTTCAGTGAAGGTGAGATGATCAGGGCTATTTTTCCTCCACTGGTAAGAGTTTTTGGTCGATGCAAATCTGTTCAGATTCGATGTGGAATGTCTTCAATCTGGGATGGTTCTTTCTAGCCTATAATCTTTATTTCTTTTTCAGGCTCTTCTTCCTTTGAGCACTTCTATTGGTTTTTGTTTGGGTTTAATCATTAACTCTCTTCCATTGTAAGGATTTTTTACAAAGCAGGAAACTTTGAGGTCCACTAAGTTCTGGCTAGTTTCTCTTCTTTCTTATATGCATGCGCAATAATCACTAATTCGATTGCTGTGTCTAAATCATGGAGATAGTTTATTATGTGCATGCACAGTATCTTTCTTATGTGGGATTTATTCTTCTTGCTTTTTTTCATTGTTTCAGCTCCACACAATACCTAGTTTTCTTAGGCTTTCAGTTTATATGATTGCCGTGTTTTCTTTTGGTACAGAATCTTTGGTGAAATGTTATTATTAATCAGATGATTTATGTACCATAGGTCATTGTTGAGGAATGGTCTCGATCGGATTTTAGAAGTTTCTGGCTTGCTGCAGAGAATTTCTTCATTTTCGCGTTGCCTCTTTGAAATTCTGCCAGGGTCATGCACATCATTTGTGTTCAAGCTCCTTCTATTTACTTGTTTCACTAGCTGTTCTGGATTTATAATACAGAAGATTGGTATTAGTTACTTTTATCTTGGAGCAATCTCTTCTGATTGGACAAGCTCTTCATTCTTTGGCAAATCTGTCATATGGTATGTTAACGTGACTTATCATCCCATTTTCTCTAATCTTATTTAGCATTGTGGTAATAGGATAGGCATTTGCCCCCATATGCATATATGAGTTGTTCTAATATTTGTGTTGTCTGCTTATAATATGACCGAGAATTTCATTACATCATAATTGAATGGCTATCGAGTGTGTCAAGAAACATTCATTATTCAAGAAATGCTCAATCGTGTCGTCTGCTTATGATATGACTTAGATCTGCATTACATCATGACATTGAGGTGACAAAATAAAAAATTCGTTATTCAAGAATTGTTCATTCTCCATTATCATACCTTCTCAATTCGTGTGTATGTTTTTTTTTTCCCCTTTTACATTATGTGGTCGTTCTCCATGTGCATGTATTTGGTTCATCCCTAATTACTTTGGTAATGCTTTTATGGTAGGAGGGTGTCTAAGGACTAGCTTCACTATGCTTTGAGGGTTTGAACTTCGATGTAAGATCTCTTGTTGTCAAATGACGGCCACCTATTTGAAATACATGCAACTTGAGAGTACTTTAGTCTTCTTATTTGAAATAAGACAAGTGGATTTGCTTAGCCTAAATTTTTCATAGCTGTATGCATTCTTTTTTTTTTTTTTTGGTTGTGAGGAACATTGTTTGGGACATTTTTACAAATGAGATGATTTTGTAGGTGAAATAGGTTGTTTTGAGTTTGTAGTGCCAACTTGATTTTAGGTTCTCTTTGATCATTGGGACTAGGATGACTTCTCTGCAAGGACCTTGATATTTACTTTGTTGCAGACTGTTGGCATCTCATTCTGAAAAAAGATGTACTGGTAGGGGATGATGCAGCATAGCCATTGAAACGTAACTTCCATTGGCATTGCTTGCTCTCTGACCAGCTGCTGATATTCTCAATTTCTTATCCATCACAAAACCGTGTTGTTTCATTTAAGTTGTGGTCAGTAAATGGCTGGTCAGGCTGGGAGGATCAGGCACTGGGTGCTTAGTTGGCATATTTGTCATATTTTGTAGTTCTTTAAGATGGGTGAATTTGAAGTGGCAGATGACCATCCTGCAGGGAATATGCTTTGGTTGAGGTTTTAACATATCTGGTAAGCATGAAGTTTAGTCTACTTCCTCTTTGCATTTCTTATGATATCTGTATATATGGATGGTGACCTTCTACTGCATACGTATAGTTTAATTTATTCGTCAAGCATAGTTATTGAAGCTCTGAAGGGCTTTGAGTTAGTAGATCTCCATTTACTATACAGTTCTAGATGTATCTCTTTCTCATCAGCTCTACAAGAGTTGTTTGGAGTCATCTTCCTTGTAATTGAGATATTAAACAGTTGCTTTATGATCAATTTCTTTTTCTTTGATATTTGCTTTGAAGGCACAAATAAACATCTGGCTGGTTCTATTTTCTGAAAATTGTTGGTGAACGTTCTGCTTGTAGTCAAAAGGTTTATCAACCTCATTAAGGTTTAAGTCTGCCTCTAATCATATCAATCAGTTTGGTGGCTTCCAGGCTGTATGGATTTATTCAGTCTTTTGATGGGGGCTTGATAAAGTTTCAAGCGATCACATTAAGAATGTTATGTGAGGATGCTAATGTTTCAAGCTATGGACGAATTCAAGTTCTCCAGTTGGTGAATGCTGGAGTTTATCATTAAATGCATTTATGTTCAGGTGAGCTACTTATTGGTTGATCTTCTTTGTGGATTTGGGTGACAAGCAATGTCGGAATCTTTCTATATGGATTGTCTATGGCTGCTTAAACTCCACAAATATCTGGTTTATGATACCTCCATTTTTAATGATTAGAGGAGATGCGACGAATCCTTATCTAGATCTGGTTTATGCTTCTGTTGTAGGTCGGAGTCTTCTTGTCGCAAATCATGATGAACATTTAATAAAACTAAGTCATCCTATTGACATTCAACTATTATAAACTGAAAGGATGATGTATTATTATTGAGAAAAAAACGAGAAACTGAAAAAATCTTTACTAGATTATATGTACTCTGTCAAAATAGATGTTACATATATCCTATGTCATCATCCTTTATAAAGAATTATACAATAACAGTTTACACAAGAATGAGAGTTCCACTAGGTGTTTGATATACTGGCCATCTCTAGGTCTTTTTCTGCCATAGAAATCAAGTCTATGAGAAGGAAATCTTCATATAGATCTCCTTCTTTTTTACCAGATTAAATTGAATTGTTTTATTGACCTTTGAATTTCTGCCTTGATAGTGAAGAGGAATGTTGCTTCCATAAATATATTTCCCTTTCCCTTTCACTTTTCTTTTGTATTGGTAGTTTCTGATTATATATTTGTTAAGTGTGGCTGGCTGAATGTTGTAACCATCCGTACATGTAATGGGTATTTTTTCCATTTACCAAGTCTTTTGATTCGATCTACATGCTTTGTTTATGCTATGGAACTTTCCCAAGGTTTTACCTTGCCTCCAAGATTCTGCCATGGTTATGGGCATCATTAGTTTATCGTCTATTCATTCATCGTTGATCTTTCGGTTAATTTGTTAATGTGCTGATTCTGGATTTGATTATTCAGTGAATTGGCAGTGGCTTCTTCCTCTTGAAGCATTCATTTGTCTGAGGATAATTAATACAATGAAACTTGGTTAGTTGGCTACATAGAATAGGGCACTTGGACTTTTTTTGGAGGACTGATGATCTATTTTGCAGTCTTTTGATCATCATCAGGATGAACAATGTAATGAAATTTTGACAGCCTTGAGTGCACTTACACGTTCTTCAGTTTATTATCTTTATGGAGTGTATAGATGATTATTATCCAGTTGTAATTCTTTTAACGGGTTGAAAGTTCATCTGGATTTGACAGCTGATGATCACATGTCTTTTAATGGGGCTGAGTTGATGATTTTTTGAATGTAAGTTAGGTCCTGCTTATTGGATTTTAGGCGATTATTGGGTTGAATGAAATTTGTCCTCCACTTTTCTAGTTAAGGTAAAACGATCAGTTCCTAGTTTCTCTTTTCCTTCTCAAGTCACAGTTTGGTTGAGGCAACACTGTGCCTCGTGAAGTTGCAGCATAAGCATCAATTCATAGGACAAGCTCTTCTTGCAGAGTTCTTTCTTGTCCGCAAAGGTCCACACAAGGTATGGCTTGTTCCTCTTCATTCTCATGTGAGTGCTGCAATTTCAAATTGGATTCTAGTAAATCATAGAGATAGTGTATGTACGGTGTATGTGTCATGCTTCTTTCCCTAGCCTAGAATTGGCTCCAGCCAGTACCTAGTTTGCTCCTCTTTTGTTTTACACGTCTTCAGTGTCTTCTTTTGGTATAGCGCATCAGGTGCTTTCATGCTTTTTCAGCAGGATTAGGTCCCTGGGTTGGTTGGACACTGTTAATGGCTATATATGTCTATTTGTTGGTTTTCTTTGGTTATTGATACTAAGAAGACTTGTTGCTGATAAAATTGAACTACTTCAGTGCATGCTAGTAGCATCTTATTTGAAATGTCAAACTTCAGATATTTATCATGATTTGGATCCTAACATCTTCTTATTTTGTTCTATCTGTCAAGCTTGATGAGCCAATTACTTTCTTGGTCTAATTTTAGAAGCATCTAGCTTATTGCAAAAGCTTAATTTCTTTCGTTTAGCATTGCCTCTTTAGGACTGCCACAGTCATGGTCATCTTTACAGTCTACACTCCTTTTATTATTCTGTTTATGGATTTGTTATTCAATGGATTGGAAGTAGCTTCTTTTCCGTTGGACCCCATCTCTACTCGTCCGAGGAAGTTTGTGTAAGGCGTCTGAGCTTCGTTTGGGACTGACGACTTCTTTCGATTAGGGGTGTCGGGTGATGAAACTGAAACGACGATAACCTCCTGCATGGATACTTCTGCTCTGATTGAAATTCATTGTTAATTAAGGCTTCATTTGTTTCACTAAAAATATTTTTCTAGGAAAGCTTTTTCCACGATTTTTCATTGCCGGAAAATACCCTTCTAAAACTAAGAAAATGATTTATCGGGCTTCTTTGTGCATCCTCTGTTTCCTCCTCCATCTCGTGATGGAGAGAGATGGCGAGCTCATCTCTTCCCTGCAAATTCAAAGCCCTCTGCCTCAGCGCCTCTTCTTCTCCTTCTTCTTCTCACAGTCGCATCGCTTTCAATTCCCTCGGATTCTCTGCTAGCCTCTTGCACGACGTTTTCTCCGGAGAAAGCCTCGACGGCAACCTTCCGATTCCACAGGCTGGCTTTATTCTCAAGTCTGACTTTCGTGCTGGGTCTTCGTTTTCAAGTCGTTTGTTGGTGAGCAATGGCGAGAAGAACCCGCCCTATTTCTCTGTCACGGGTGAGGCCACTCCGAGGAAGAGGTCGGACTCCGCTGCCAAGAGGGCTCGCTAGGCCGAAAAGAGGCGCATTTACAACAAAGGTCATAAATCTGAGATTAGGACGCGTATGAAGAAGGCGTTTGTTTCGGTTAATTTGATTATTGTGCGAAGCATTCTATAATACGCGCTACCGGACCACCGTCCTTCGGTGAAGTCGTCCGAATGATTTTTGCTGTATATGCTGGGGGTGGTGGTTCTGCTACATCGGATTTTGTTGATTAGGTTGTGGCTATTAAATTTGTCAAAATGAGTCTTAAACTCATATACGACCCAGTTTAAAACGTAAATGAGTCTTATATGAGTCACTCAATTTTGAAAAGACCATCTTAAAAGGGTTGAGTTTAGAACCCAATTTCAACTCATTAACTCAACCCATTAGGCTCACTCACACTTTCTCTTCATCTTATAAAAATATTTAAAAAAATCGAAATTACTTATTTTTCTTTTCTTTCTTTTTTTTTTTTTTTATTTTCTTTTCCTTCTTCCATTTCCTTCGCCGCAAACAGCAACGGCTGGCTAGGTGAGCTTGAGCTCATCGATCGGGCAAGGCCGAGACCTTGGTGAGGTCAATCTTCGCCAATCCAGTGAGAATCGACCTCATTGACGATTGGCAAGGCTTAGACCTTGCCGATTTATCAAGACTCAAGCTCGGCCTCAACAGATAGGTGGAGCCTCATCTGAGGCTAGCAAGGTTTGGCTTGCTAGCCATCGCAGTGGCCGGTAATCGGTGAAGGAACAGAAAAAAGAAAAGAAAGAAAAGAAAAGGAGAGGCCATCTTAATAAATGCAAAAAGGAAGTTGCATGGAGCTCATCTTAATAAATGCAAGGTGGTCTTTGTGAATTTGAGAGGAGACGCCAACGTACAAGATGTCTCTTTCCCATGTGAGCATCATGAAGTGCAATAATGATCATTCTATGGTCATTGCCACCGAATGATGAAGACTCACTTCTACATTATAAAAGAGAGCAAGAGACGTGGGACAAGAATTGCGCTGAGGTGGCCGAGAGAGCGCCAAGTTCCTTTGGTGGCTAAGAGTGTGCCAAATCCTCGGTGGCTAGAGAGAAGAGAGTGCGCCAAGTTCTTTGGTGGTTGAGAGGGTTGAGTATTGTCATAATTATATCTGAGTAATTTAGCTAGACAAATTCTTGTGAGTAGAATTTGTTTAATTCCTTGAGTGAGGTTTCATTAAGAATTGTGAGGGGCTAAATACTGTGAACTTGAGAAGAGAGGCCAATGTACAATATGTCTCCTTCCATGTGAGCATCATGAAGTGCAATAATGATTACTCTATGGCCATTGCCACCGAATGATGAAGACTCACTTCTACATTATAAAAGAGAGCAAGAGACATGGGAGAAGAATTGCATCGAGGTGGCCGAGAGAGTGCCAAGTTCCTTTGGTGGCTAAGAGTGCGCCAAGTCCTTGGTGGCTAGAGAGAAGACAGTACGCCAAGTTCTTTGGTGGTTGAGAGGGTTGAGTATTGTTGTAATTACACCCGAGTAATTTAGCTAGACAAATTCTTGTGAGTAGAATTTGTTTAATTCCTTGAGTGAGGTTTCATTAAGAATTGTGAGGGGCTAAATACTGTGAACTTGAGAAGAGAGGCCAACGTACAATATGTCTCTTTCCCATGTGAGCATCATGAAGTGCAATAATGATTATTCTATGGTCATTGCCATCGAATGATGAAGACTCACTTCTACATTATAAAAGAGAGCAAGAGACATGGGACAAGAATTGCGCCGAGGTGGCCGAGAGAGCGCTAAGTTCCTTTGGTGGCTAAGAGTGCGCCAAGTCCTTGGTGGCTAGAGAGAAGAGTGCACGCCAAGTTCTTTGGTGGTTGAGAGGGTTGAGTATTGTTGTAATTACACCTGAGTAATTTAGCTAGACAAATTCTTGTGAGTAGAATTTGTTTAATTCCTTGAGTGAGGTTTCACTAAACATTGTGAGGGGCTAAATACTCTGAACTTGAGAAGAGAGGCCAATGTACAATATGTCTCTTTCCCATGTGAGCATCATGAAGTGCAATAATGATTATTCTATGGTCATTGCCACTAAATGATGAAGACTCACTTCTACACTATAAAAGAGAGCAAGAGATGTGGGACCAGAATTGCGCCGAGGTGGCCGAGAGAGCACCAAGTTCCTTTGGTGGCTAAGAGTGCGCCAAGTCCTTGGTGGCTAGAGAGAAGAGAGTGTGCCAAGTTCTTTGGTGGTTGAGAGGGTTGAGGATTGTTGTAATTACACCTGAGTAATTTAGCTAGACAAATTCTTGTGAGTAGAATTTGTTTAATTCCTTAAGTGAGGTTTCATTAAGAATTGTCAAGGGCTGGGAAACATTGAGAGAATGTTTGAGTGCTCAAGTGATTGTAATCTCCATTGTCTCACTTGTTTTTATAGTGGAATTCCATACCGCTCTTCCTATTAACGTAAGTTCCGATATTCGAACAGTATCACGTAAATTTGATGGTCAATTTCCTTTCCCTCATTCCAGCTAATTTTATCCTATTTGTTTGTCTATATTCACAACAATTGATATCAAAGCTAGTGTTGGATAACTTGAAGCGAATTGATAACGTTGGAAGAAGAAAAGGTGAGAATCACCAATTTGACGGGAACGATTTTGCTTTATAGAAGATGCAGATTGAAGATTATCTGTACTAGAGAAATTTGCACTTACCATTATCTGGGGAAAAACCATACTCGATGAAGGATGCCGAGTGAGAATTGCTAGATAGACAAGTGATGGGTGTTACTCAGTTGACGTTGGCTCGTAACATCATGCTTAATATCATGAAGGAGAAAACCACTAAGAAACTAATGAAAGCCTTGTCAAATATGTACAAGAAGCTGTCAATGATCCAAAATGGGCAAAGATACATTAATGGATGAGCATATCAACGAATTCAATGAAGTCGTTAACCAATTGAGTTTGGTTGAAATCAACTTTGACGATGAGATATGTGGGATGATTTGGTTGAAATCAACTTTGAAGATGAGATATGTGCGCTGATTCTATTATCCTCATTACCTGATAACTAGAATACTACTGTTACTGCTGTTAATAATTCCTTTTAGTCAAGGAGCTTGACATTTGATGAGGTTCATGATTTGATTTTGAGTGAAGACATTCTTAGGAAAAAATTTAGTGAACCTATACCTATTGCCTTAGTAGGTGAAAGTAGAGGAACAACTAATACATGTGTTAATAAGAGTAGTATAAATACAAATAGACGTAGTTAGTTTAGGATTATAGGAGTTGTCTATTGGACTTGTGGCAGGAGTGGGCATGGTAGAAGAGACTCTGTTATGCTGAAAAATGAAAAGGGTAAGGGAATTAGAGTTGAGTCTACAGATGATGTTGCAATTATAGTTGAGAATAATTATGATAATGTAGATTGTGTCTTGTCTGTCATTGATGATTCATCATTTGATGGATGGATAATGGATTTTGGTTGTTCATTTCACGCTACACCAAATTGGAACTAGTTTATCACTTATCAGTGCACGGAAAATGGTAAAGTCCAGTTAGCAAACAATACTAAGTGTGATGTTGTGGGTGTTGGTGATGTTAACAACAAAATGTATGACGGTATTGTGAGGACATTGATTGGAGTAAGGCACATCCTAGAGTTGAAAAAAAACTTAATTTCCTTAGGTGCCTTAAGTTCAGCTGACTACGGGTATTTTTTAGAAGGTGGAATGTAAAGGTTGTTCGAGGTGCCCTAGTGATATTAAGATGAATCAAGCACGGAGACATGTATGAACTTCCAAGTGAGACAGTGACAGGTTTCAGTTCGAAGACGTCAAATACATATGTTCAAGAGTCTATTGACTACTTGATAAAGACCTGGATGTTTGTACTGATGCACAAGTTTGATGCCATTGTCGGGAACATACAATTGAAAACTTTGATTGAGACGAAGACTGGTAAGTCGATCAAGCATATGTGGACTAATAATAGCATGGAAGTTTGCTCAGAGCTAGTAAATAAATTCTGCATGAAGGAAGGCATAATGAAACACCGCGCTAGTACCAGTAAACCATAACAATTTGCAGAATTGATTAGCAGATCATTACTAAAGACTGATGATAAAATGATCTCTAGTGCTGGTGTTGGTAAGAGAATCTTGGCTGACATGCTTAGTACGGTAAGCTACTAGGTAAATAGATCTCCATCAACTGCTAATGACTGGTGGACTCCCGAAGAAGTGTGGTCAGGTAATGTTGCTAGTTGTTCTATTCTTAGAATGTTTAGTTGCATGTGTTATTTTCGAGTGAATGATGGTTAGCCCGATGGGAGGGCAAGACAAATTCCATGGCTATGCACAAAGCGGGGCGGTCAGTTGTGGTGCCTTGATATAAAATCACATGTTGATAGCAGAGAAGTTACCTTTGACAAGTCTCTAATACTTTTGGCAAAGAGTGTTTGTGGCAATGTTGATATGGATGTGGATGGTGTTTAGCTCAAGGTGGAGTTACAACCGGAAACCCTTTAGGTAGTAGGTACTAGTAGAATAATCGACACAGATGATACTTGTAGCGAGATGGAGTTAGTAAAGCCAACAATTGTTGTAGCTACTAAATTTGACAATGTGCGTGTTTGACCTTCTATCAAATATGGAAGCAATGATAGTTTTGTTTTATTTGTGGTACATGAGGTTATGTTGGAAATCCTTATGGAGTAGCTAATTATGCAAGTGGAGTTGGCATCTTGATGAGGTCCACGGTTATGGCAAAGTTTAAGTGAGGCTCATACTTGGAAGCACTTTGTGGCGGTTGAGCCCATTGGGGCTATGGGAGAGTAGTGGCAAGTTTTTCATTGAAGCAATTGTGACTTGACTTAAACGTCGAGCCAAGGTGGAGATTGTTTAAAATATGTCTCGAGTTTGAGCCTATTGAACAATACTCAGTGTAAAAAAATAAGACTGACCGACCTTGTGATTTTGTATGACTTCTTCTTTGATCCGGCTACGCATGATTGCATTTATGTTTAGCCCCAATTGTGAGAAGAAGAAAATTGCGTATAGATTTCATTTTGCATTTATCTCTCTGCATGTGTAGAAAGCAGTAAAGAAAATTTGCGTGTTGTATTGACTCTCTTTCCTTGGTTTTATGTAGAGCTGTGATCGAAGTCAATGAAGAGACTTGCCCAAGCACCAAATATGGGAATTCCTCTATCTACATATGAAATAAAGGAGTCCCCGTGAAGAAGCATGTGGAAGCCTCAGTTGAAAGAGCAATTAAAAAGGAAGTTGCTTGGAGCCCATCTTAATAAATGCAAGGTGGACTTTTTGAACCTAAGAAGATAGGCCAATACACAAGATGTCTCTTTCCCATGTGAGCATCATGAAGTGTAATAATGATTATTCAATGGTCATTGCCACTAAATGATGAAGACTTACTTTTGCATTACAAAAGAGAGTGACAGACGTGGGACAAAAATTGTGCCGAGGTGGCCAAGAGAGCGTCAAGTCCCTTTGGTGGCCAAGAGTGTGCCAAGTTCTTTGGTGGCTGAGAGGGTTGAGTATTGTTGTAATTACACCTGAGTGATTTAGCCAAATAAATTCTTGTGAGTAGAATTTGTTTAATTCCTTGAGAAAAGTTTTACTAGAAATTGTGAGAGCCTAAACACTGTGAGTTATTAGGTGTAACTGGGGGTTGAGAAATACTAAGAGTGTTTGAGTGCTCAAGTGATTGTAATTTCCATCATGTCACTTGTTTCTATAACGGAATTCTATGCTACTCTCCCCATGAATGTATGTTCCGATATTCGAACTTAACCATGTAAATATGGTATTCGATTTCCTTTCCTCCCTTCCGACTAATTTTATCCAATTTGCTTGTCTATATTCACAATAGATCTCCTCATGCTAGATAACACAGCCTCATCTTCTCTCGGCCACTCCAAGATAAACCCCATCGCTTCTTGAGATGAAGAAGAAGAAGTAGGTGTAACGATATTCTTGGAAGAACAAGTTTACAAAGAATATAGGACTTCCAAGCGCTGACAGATAACCTCGGATTCAATATTAGGATTTGGATTTAGTTTTCTACTTAAATACACATCAAGTGTGAAAACTGGAACATTGTAGATCAAATTGTTGTTTTAGCCCAGTTCTTTAGTTTAACAGTACTAGCGCAAATCTATCTATGAAGAAAATCAGTGCTTGGTTTATAAACTATGTAGACCAGCGCTACATCAATCATTAATTATGTGGGTGCGAGAATGTGAGATTCATATGATAGATAGCCTTGACATTGGATCTCCATGCTATGAATATTTGGGTATATTGAGCATAGTCTCTAAAGCATTTACACCAAGTGGCTCGATCGCATGACATAGTCAAATGATGAAGTCTCTTTGCATATCAAAGCTAAGACATAATATGAATAATGAAAAGTAATAAACTAACCAGCAAACTCATATAATGCTCGGGTTTAATTTCTGCTAAGACATAATATGAATAATGAAAAGTAATAAACTAGCCAGCAAACTTGTAGGACGCTCAGGTTTAACTTCTGCTAATGTAGGCATTCCCTTTCCAATTTGTAGCACCAGATTTTTGCCACTGCCAAACTCACAGCTTGAACTGCTGCAGAGCTGAAGTCCCATCGCCTTTCGCATTCGCGCTGAAGTGGGAAACGTACTCCATGATGGTGGTTTCTCTGTACTTCGGTGGATCGCCCTCGGAAATCAACTCCTTAATGGGTCCGTACAGTTTTGGCGATGGCGGCGTTGCCGTGTAAAAGAAGCATGCCACAGACACTCTCGGCCCCATGTTGTTCGCCACAACTCTGTGCTCGGAGCTCTTGAATATGTCATTTGAGATAAGCTGAAAAAAATGGTATGGTTTGTGATTAGAAGTGCACACTCAACTGCTGGATAAAGAGTTGAGGCATAAAGTGCTGTTTGTTGATTCATTCGTGTACCTAACAGGGTCTCTAGTGATAAAACGTAGGGAGAGAGAGTACGTTAGGTGAGACTTGCCTGAAGCAGATCACCGATGTTAACTATCAGTGCTCCCGGCACGGGGCTCACATCGATCCACTGATTCTGATAAAGAACTTGGAGGCCTCCGACATGGTCTTGCAGGAGCACGGTGAGGAAGTCGCTGTCTGTGTGCCTGCTGGTCCCCATAGTGAGCTCTGGTTGTGGGCATTTGGGGTAGTACTGGTTCAGAAGGACGAGTCCCTTGGCGCACTCCATGTCCTTCAGATGGTTCGGCTTCAACCCCAGCGCCTCCGACAGTAGTTCGAACAAGGTGGTTCCCAAATTCATCACTCGCTTCGAGAATTCCAGCATTATGTCACTAGGGTGTTCAAAAATTTAGTGGGTCAATTCGTCACAAATTCCTAGTCCTTTAGAAGCAGACACGCCAACAAGTTATTATAAGAGATTGCGGTTTTATATTCTGTGGAATAGCTTACCCGCATACCGCTGGCAAGTCCTCTGCCTCGAGAGCATTAGGTGCCATAACACAGAACAGGGTGTCCCTCCAATTAGCCGCCTCTGTTTTATACAGATTGAAATTGCTGTGGTAGGCGACGCTTGTTGTGAAATCTCGCGAATAGAACCGCCTCTTCTCTTCAGCATCTTGCTCATGGAAACGGTGCACTCCATCCAGCATCTCCTCCAGAACAGTCGTGGGGATCCCGTGATTCACCACCTGAAAGAAGCCCCATGTTTTGGATGCACTTCGAACTTCATTTACAACCTCCTTGCGCCGAGATGGATCTTTCGCAATATCTGCGAGGTCAACTATAGGAACATGGAAGTGGCCGTTGCTCGATGCCAGTGCACTTTGCAGGTTCTCCGGGTGATCTACAAAAATGCGAGGAACTTCTGTAATCCCAGCATCAACAAGGCCCTTGACACCCGCCTTTGATTCATCAAAATCCTTTTTATCTCGCGCATCCGATCATACTTCTGTGTTTTTTCATGCGCTTCATCTCTGCTGAATACTTCCATTTTTCTTCCTTAGTGAAAACACTTTCCAAGTCCGATCTTACATTAAATATGGGAGAAATTGAAAGACAAAGGTCCTGTGGTATTTAATGACTGGATTCAAAAACAGTTGAGAAGAAAGAAGAGAACAATTGTGTACGTTGCATCACAATGAAAGCGATTGGAATTCAAGAACAAGGCCAAGAAGCAAAAAGCAATTATTGTGTAGCAAGTTCATCAAACTTTCAAGATTTGGGTTTGGCCTTTCCTATGTATTGCCCGGTTAAACGCAGGCTTATTGGAAAAGCATTTTGGTAACGGATGGCTTAAAATAACAGAAGTTATGAACTTGAAGTAGCAATCAGACAATTGAAAGGGGGTCATCATCTTGGACCACATAAGTTATGAGGAACCTTAGCCAGCTCATCTTCTATACTTGAGTACATCAAAAACTTAATGAGCATCATCTATATTAATGTCCGACCGGCCACAGCCAGTTCTGAAACTGATGTCCAAGTGTAATCCCCATTTGCAAATTGATATCAAATTGATTTCTGCAGATTAAATCAATTTGCTTTGTTCAAATAAGAAGTCTATAGTAACATAGGCTCTCAATATGGTCCTTCGACACAATGGTAGCATGAAAAAAAAAATCCTGTTCCATACACAATCAATACAAATGGCTACTGAGCAAATTGAAATTCTAAAACTTGAACTGACGACACTAATTGCTCAAGAAGGATTCTGCATCTCTTCTTTTCAGAAAATATAGAGTTCACAGCTTGAAGTGTTTGAGAGGGGGAGTTTCATCAAGGCCATGTTCATTGAAGTGGGCAAGATAGTCCCTCACTGTGGTCTCTTTGTAGATTGGAGGACTGTCCTCGAACGACAGTTCCCTAATAGGCCCAAAAAGCTTCAATGACGACTGGAAGCTCGTGCTGAAAAAGCACACCACCAAGATTCTCGCGCTTGCTAATACTCCGTCCTTGATGTCTTTGAACCTTTCATTCGTTATAAGCTGAATGGAAGAAATAAGAGGGACAGACATCATCAGCATCCACCGCATTATCGAACTGCTAGCGAAGAGCAAGAAATCCCCAGGCAAAGAGTATCCACCCAAGAGTATAGGCAGCACACATAACCCAGCGAACCATTAGGAGAAAGCTAAGTATCTCCTCATATCCCCAAGACGGTGCCTTTGTTTTTCGCATAAATTTTGGCTGAATCAATACTTGACCAGTACTTCGTATTCGACAATAATAGGGTATGTACTTGTGATACTTTTGTCAATACCCTTCGAAAAGAATTTCAGGTGCAATTTTCCCCGAGGACAACGGAGGTGGCGGCGGCGATTGTCATGAAGGACTTGGAGGCCTCGAATGTGGTAGTAGTGGCATTTAACCACAAGGCCCTCTAAGCAGTCCATCCCTGGAGGTTGTCTAGCCTCAGCCCGAGAGACTCCGACAAGAGCTCCAACAGCAACACGCCTAAGCTCCTCACTCTCTTGGAGTAGTCCATGAGTATGTCCCTACAAATTTCAGAGTCCGAGCCCATCAAAATATCTAATTGTATCTACTTTCACTCAAAAGTTTAAATTAACGAGTTATGGTCCACCAAATATTAACTGATTTACATCACACTAATTACTCAATGTGGGATTTCTATAACAAAACCAAAAAGTTGGCTTTGTCTGTGTGAAAAACAACATATTTTAACTTCGCAGTCTAAAAGGCATTGTTGCCTCCAGGACCGGGACCGCATTAATGGAGTTAAATCTTTCTTTCTTGCTCTCTCTTACAACGAAGAATACAAGACTGACAAGCAGGAATACAATGAAGATGTTGCTTGGAGTTGTAGAGGAAGACGCAGCTAAGAAAAGACTTGGACAAGTTATCTTGTAAAGAAAGATGATGCTGGGAATTTCAGGATCCTCGCATTGTTGGAACACGAAGAAACAACAATGGGAGGATCCTGAAAAATGGGAGCCCGAGAGGATTTCTCAATGAGCAAGTCATGGTATTGTGCAGCAATTGGAAGACTGGGACAGGGATTCAAATGGCGAGTTAAAGATGACGAGCAAGGAATGTTGATAAGAGGAATCTGATGACTCGTTAGCTATATCGAATACAAGCAATAATAAAGCCAAGACGGCGACTGCTCCAAGCTTGAAGTGACTGAGAAACGACGTGGAATGAGGAAGCAAGTTAATACAAAGATATGCTGAAACTTCAATTGAAAGTGGCCTTGTATCATCCCCTAAACTATACTTAAAAGAGGGAGAAAAGCATACCCCAATGTTACGTAATCGAAACTGAATAGAAACTCACCAAAGTGGCGATTTAGGCTAGCCAAATGCCCCATGAGAACGCTCTAAAAAAGGGTTGTTCTACCGTGTCGTGCCCCTGCACATGGCAATCCATCGTGCCCGAGCTGTAGGCTAACATAAAACATTAGTGATCTAACCATCAAAATTGTTAATGACATTCAACTGCTAATATCGTAGATAAAGCATTACACTCTTAGGTAAGATAGGAAACCCCGCCACAGGTGTGAAAAATACGTGAAGCACTAAAACACCGATTTCAAAAGAGTAGTCTTCCTCATGATAGTTTATTTGAAATATAATCCAACTAATTATCCACGACCATCAAAACAAAGCTCGCAAATGAGCACTTCCAATTCACCCCCCAAAAAAAAAAAAAAAAAAAAAAAACTAACTTCTCCACCACTAATCACTATAGCCATCATGCTGCCAAACAAGATGACAAACATGATGTTTATGCTATTATCATATTCATGTCGATCCATTCGAAGAACACGGGGACTAGTTGAAGTAATGAGCCGCCCAACATTGGGAGGCTCATTACTTCAATTCAATTGATAGTGCAACTCCATGTAATAAAAAGTTTTTGATCATGCCATCAGCAAGTCTTACTCACCCCCCTTCCCTTCTTCTTCATTCATGATCTTAAACATCATAGATCAGTCGAACAAGATAATCCTCTACAGAGTTTCACTTTGGATCAGTAAACTCGGTGACTCAGGCAACTCACAGATTGGAGGGATCAACAAGAACAAGTACGGTAAACCTAACCATGATTCCATTTCTTATTTTTACTTCGAAAGCAGAAAGCCTCTTCTAAATGCACAATAGTTACATAAGCACGAGCTTGCCAGGCACTACAAACATATACTCCATTCAATTTAACCACATCTGGATGCTTTGCCAGGGAGCTAATGCGCTGAAAAGCTACACAGATCAAATGTATCCGACTGTCATTCAAGAGAGAACATCCTTGAATTGTCGTATACAATATATTTCATAGCTTGAAATGTTCCAGTGCAGATACACCATTAAGTCCTTTTGCATAGTAGTGAGTGACGAGGTCCTTCACCGTAGTTTCCCGATAAATTGGGGGATTTTCTTCTGATAGCAGCTCCTCGATAGGGCCATACAACCTTGAAGAATTCTCTGGAGGGAGATGCTGCCTCATGAAACACGCCACTGAAATCCTTGGCCCGATTTTCTGGGCTAGAACTCTGTGACTCACGCTAATGAACTTATCATTCGAGATCAGCTGCAAGATGGAGGAGGACATGGCAAAGTGAAGACCAAATACTCTGGAATATGGATCACACATAAATATAGCATACGTAATCAAACTTGTTGAAAAGGGCATCTTGTCCTATCCTCTTTTTCTTTAGTCGATTCCATTTCCACTTGCCAGAATTCGATCACAAGAGAAAATGAACAAAAAGTGTGTTCTCCATCCCTGTTTCCTGATATGTCAGTCACGCAGTGCTACATCAACATTACATATCTGTAAAAAAAAAAAAAAAACATTAGTCAAATTAGCGGAGGAAATCATAATCAACATTACAAGAAAAAAACCAGTGTAATGGTCCTCAGCGATTCCATATCATGGGAGGAAATCAAATTATCGTAAGTGTGATTGGAATTGACCCGGTGAGAAGATAAAGCAGGTGCAATTGTTTAGTGATATGAAAGAAAGACGCGTGGGTCCTTGCAAATATTGGCTAGTATGAAAGACCTCCACAGCACGGCAATCTCAAAGTTGGGGGGCGTTCACTTCAATCAACCTCCACAGCAGTAAGCCTATTCATGCATAATGATGGTTTTGAAGGAAAGAAATGGGAATACTCACTCTTGCTTTGGGCAAAGTGGCCATGTTACGTTGAACTTCTCTTTGCACTCCATGGAAATTAAAGCAGCAACATTTCGTTCCTTGTGCATATATTGATAAATAAATAAATATATATATATATATTCATGTTTTTGACGTGTTAAGCTACTACTATTTCTTCTTCTTTTTTGTTTCTTTTTTTCTTTGAAAAGAGTGAGTACTTAACAGGGCATAAGTAATTGATTTTTTTTTCCTAAATGAAGGGGAGCAACCCTGTTTGCATCAACCTACTTGGAAAACAAAGATGGAGATCTCCAGTACTTTTGACTTTTTTTACATCTAGAATATTTCTGTATCAATGATAGCTTATGCGGTTAACCTAACCATGTTGCATTGTTATGTAATTTGAAATTTACAATAAAACTTGTTACTGTCGTCGCCGTCATTATCATTTCCTAAATGATTATGGCAGTAAAGGTAGACATAGCGTTTTCAAAAAATGTGTGCCTTTCTGAAATATGGCATCTCAAAGATAGAGAATAGCTTCTAAGAGACATGTTTCCACTTAATGCAAACTCGTTACATAATGGTAATTCAATCCTCAAATCGAACCTTGTCATGGTCTCTTAATAGTGTGTTTGAACACTAGTTAACTTAAATTTGTTCACCAATCTTGATGTCCATCATTTAAACTTGCAACTTCTTGTTTCATGAAGTTGTAGCCTTGAGTGGTCATCACACTATTAATTTACAGTGCAATTCATGACAATTGTTTGGTCAAAATCTGATGTAACGCTAGCTTTTGAAAGAATATTGCCAGGAATGTTAAGTACTCCTCTTTTATTGCAGCATGCTTTGTTCTTAACAGATATTAGGAATTCTTTATATTAGTTAAGATGCTTGGTTACGTCATATGAAATGGTTTCAGAATGGAATCCATGTTTGGAGCAACATAAAGTACAAAGACTCTTAGGCCTTGTTTGGTAAAAAGTGTTTGTTCTAAGATTTGGAACAAAAATAAGAAGTATAAAAAAGTTACTTCTTGTTAAAAACAATTTCAAGAAACAATGTTTCTCTCTCTCTTTTTTTCTTTTTCTTCTCTTTCTTTTCTTTTTTTCTTTTGGCCGGTCACTGCCTTGGCCATGGCTGGTGCCGGTGACTGGCCAGACGAGGGCCGGCAACCTTGCTGGAGGGTCGCCGGCCCCTGGAGACGCCACACCATGGCGAGGCTCGTTGGCCCAAGCCTCGCCGTGGCTGGGCTAGGCACAGCAAGGCTCGACCTCGCTTGGGCTGGGCGAGCTCGGCCTCGCCCATTTTGGCGAGCTCGAGCTCGCCCAGCCTAGGCGAGGCCGAGCCTCACCGATGGCCTGCTGAGGCTTGGCCTTACCGATGGTCAGGCGAGGCTCCAACAAGCTCTCCAAACCTCGCCCACTAGGTCGTTGGCCATAGAGAGGAAGAAGGAGAGAAAAGAAGGAAGAAAAAAAGAAAAATATAATAAAAATATTTAAAAAAACTAAAAGAAATAACAAAATTATATAATTTTACCAAACGCATTTCTTTCCGGGAGTATAAATTTTGTGTAGTTACTAAGCGCATTATTATACTCGAAATTATTCCTGGAATGAAAAAAAAAAAAAAACTATTTCTGTTCAAAAATTATTCCCTAGAACGGAAACGTTATCAAAAGCGTCATTACTGTGTCCAAGCACAAGTAACATGTTAAATAAAATCTTGAAAGGTAAAATAGCTGAGGCTCATGACACTCTCATTAAACTGGTCAGGTATCTTATCAGAGTTTGAACATCTGTATTCCCCTTCCAATTTTGCCTTCAAGTTTCCTTGGCGCCCTTGGCAAGAGTATATCTTCGTCTAAGTTTGTCACTTCATTTGCTTGGTGTCAGAAAGCAAAATGTTAGAGCATAACAGTGGTATGTGGATCTTAGTGGTTGGCCTTTACCTTTCTTATTTGAGTTACAAATCAAAGTTTCCACAAAAATCGACCAGCTCGTCATCAATTAATTTCTTCGCCCTGTCTTTCTTTTTAAGTTGACAAGTAGAGCAGGTGTAAAATCTTTCGGGTGCAGTGAAATTGAACTTCAGCTTTTCTATCAAGTTACAGTCGGTATGGACAATTCTTGCTTTTCCTTCGTATTTTGCCACAGCGATGAAGCGTTTCATATGCATTCATGGAAACCCCATTAATGTGTACATTTTCATGGTTATTAGGTAAACTTGTAATAGCAAAACCTGAAACTCAATGTTTGGAAAAATACTTTGCCAAAAATGAATGTTTGTATAATTTACATCAACAAAACAAATGAAAAGTATATTCTTCTTTGATGAAAATATTAGGCATAAAATGTTAATAATAAAAATATTTTTAATAAAATCAATAATTTAGAAAACACTTTCGTGAAAAATGATTACTTATATTGTTTACGAAAATAACTTTATGGATAGAAGGTTATTGATTATGAAAATATTCTTTATTGATTAATTATTCTAAGCGATGTAAATAATTATTTGTCAATAAATTATTTATTATTTAGACATAGATAAATAATTAATGTGAAAATAATTATCGATCAAATTTGTCACGTCATATTCGAAATTTACGCAGTTTTGGGATTGATGCGACCGTAATTTTTGGATCTATCCTCTTTTTTCCTCATTTAGTTTTTTTGGTCCCCACGGGTCTTTTCCTTTCACACTACCAAACGTTTGGGTTGCGATCAAGGCCGATGCGACTGCAATTTTTGGGTCTATCATCTTTTTCTCTTTAGGTGGACCCCCACGTGTTTTTCTTGCACCCCACCAAACATTTGCACCTGTGTTATCTTCTTATTGGGTCGATTCCATTCCCACAAGGGATCAAGAAAACATTTCCATTCCCAACTTGGCAGATTCGGTCTCAAGAGAAAAAGAACAAAAGGTGTGTTGGCACACCCTCTGCTCCCCGCCCTTCCCCCCTCCCCCCAACCCCGTGCCCCCTCCTCTCCCTCCCCCTCCTTCTTCCTCTCCCTTATTGTTTTTCAATCTTGTTCCATTATGGCGGTGTGGTGCTGCATTAACATTGTTTGTCAAACATAAGAGAAAACGTCAGTCATATTAAGAGAGGAAATCATAATCAACATTACAATGAAAAACCAAGAGTAATAATAGTCCACAGTGGTTCCATTTACACAAAAGTCGAAATCTTGACTCTCATTCGTTGTTATGTTGATAGGAGGAAATCAAAATTGTGGCAAGTGCAAGTAGAATTGACCCAATAAGAAGATAACACCGGTGCAAAAATTAGGTTATATAAAAGAAGAGACGCGTGGGTTCTTGCAAATGTTGGGTGTCAACCTCCACGGCATGGCAATCTCAAAGTTGTTAGGATTTCACTTCAGTCAACCTCCACATCAGTAAGCTTATTCATGCACATTCGTGGTTTTGGAGAAAAAAATGGGAACCTCACACATGCTTGGGCTGAGTGGCCATGTTACATTGAACTTAAAGTTACATTCCATGGAAATTAAAGCAGCAACATTTCGTTCTTTATGCATATATTGATTACAAAATATTTATGTTAAGCTACTACTTCTAACAAGTAGCTTATGATCGAATCTCCAATACTTTGACTCGTTTACATTTGGAATATTTCCGTATTGATTACACAACTTGCGTGATTAACCTAATCATGTTGCATGGTTTTGTTGTTTGAAATTTACAATTAACAGGACAATAACGATAGGAGTCCTTGTGCCATTTACATAGTTCTCAATTTTTTATTTTTTGTTCATTTTAGAATTAAACTTGCTTTAAAAAACATTTGAGAGATTACGTTTGCTCCATCAATTTCTTAGGACGTAAACCATAACCGCCTTCTTTAATTCCCCATAGACATAATAACAGATTGCATGAGAATATGTCTAAATGATCATGAATTCCCATGTGCAAAAGAGAAACGTAATTTATTAATTATCCTTTTTTTACTAATATAAGTGATCGAAAAATTTAGAATTAACATGTGATATCATTCATTAAATTATCTCTTTTATTTTGTTGTCACAAACGTGAATGATACTAGAATTAATCATTTCGATAAGTCTCCCAACTCTAAATTTTACGTGTACTCTTACATATAAAGGCAATTATGAAGTTATTTTCTTATTGATCAAAATAAGGATCCTCAAATAATATCGTGTAAAATTTACTTCCAAAAGGTATTTTTATGAATTGATATCTATAGAGAGTGCTACATATTTTGAACTCTCTTTTTTAAAAGACTAAGAGAGGTGCAATATCAATTTTTTGGAGAAACAAAAAGATTGAGAATGTTTTAGTTGTTAAATATCAGTATTCTCTTCGGCCGAAAAAAATATTAGTATTCTCTTACTTCTCTTATTCTTTGGATAAGAATTTTCATTTCTACACAAGAAAGATATTGCAAGTTTTCATTATTTGAGGGCATTTGGGTTTTCGTTCGGAAACTGCTCTTAATACGTGACCAAAGGCTTTTTCAGTACTTTTTCGCGTTCAAACGAAAACGAAAACGAAAAACAAAGAAGCAAGAAAATTTTCTCCAAACAATACAGAATATTGTGGACCCCACACGTCTTTCGCACACCACGCAACATTTGCACGCGCTCGTCTTCTTATTCGTAAATTCCATTCCCCCTGGTTGACTGAAATTTATAATGAGGTAGAACACGAGGCACCGCCAAACCATTGTTAACCAACAAAAGCATCAACTCTGCAACCTCCTCTTTCTAGAAAAAAAAGAAAAAGAAAGAACTCTGCAACCTCCTCTCAAGCACTCCTTAACCCCTGCTTTTGCCTTTTGGAAATGGCGGAAGCAGTGCTCTTCACTCTCACCAACGACATACTGAAACTCGCCGGTTCCAACATCTTTTCGAAGATCCAACTTGCACGAGGTGCGAGCGATGATCTCAAGGGTCTCAAGTACACCGTCAAGACCATCCAAACTATGCTTTTGGATGCCGAGAAGAAACAATGGGACAGCGAGCAGGTCAAGCTCTGGCTCATGAGGCTGAAGGACGTGTTATACGACGCACAGGACTTGCTGGACGATGTCGCAACCGAAGATCTCAGGAGGAAGGTCACTCTCGGAAACAAGATGTCAAAAGCGGTACGCTTTTTCTTCTCCAAATCAAATCAGCTAGCACAGCCCTACAAAGTGGCTAAGAGGATTCAGGAAATTAGGAAGAAACTGGATTGGATTGCAAAAGATAGGGAGTTCCGTTTAGAGGAGCATCGGAGTGAGGCAACTGTTGCTATTGTGAGGAGGAGGACGACTGACTCTTTTGTGCGGAAGGAAGAAATAATTGGTAGACAATCTGATGAGAGGGAGATCATCAAATCTTTGCTTGATTCCTCGTCCGAAGAGAGTGTTTCGGTTGTTTCCATAGTCGGTATGGGAGGACTTGGAAAAACCACACTTGCTCGGCTGGCGTACAACGATGACAAAGTGCGAAACTACTTTGAGCTTAAGATGTGGGGGTGTGTATCCGATGTCTTTGATCGGGATTTTCTTATTAAAGAAATACTAAAATCTGCCCGAGAAGACATTGATAAGAAGCGTGAGGGCGCATTGCCAGAACTTCTTCGTAAGGTACTAGACGGGAAGAAATATTTGCTTGTTTTGGATGACTTGTGGAATGAAGATCGCGGGAAATGGTTGGAGCTTCAAAGTTTGCTAATAGATGGTTCATTGGGGAGCAAGATACTCGTAACCACACGCAATCAGTCGGTGGTGGAGGCAATAGGTACAAAATCGGGTATCTATTATCTAAAGGTCTTACCTGAAGATAAGTCATGGGACTTATTCAAGAAAACAGCTTTCGAAGATGAGGAAGAATCATTAAACCCAAAACTGGAGCAGATAGGTCGAGATATAGTTAAAAAATGCGGTGGTGTTCCCCTCGCCATCAAAACTATAGGCAACCTTTTGTATGCCAAAAAGGAAAAGGAGTGGCTCTATTTCAAAGAGCATGAATTCTCGAAAATAGATATGTTGAACCTTGAAATAATGGAAGTCCTCAAAATCAGTTACGATCATCTTCAGCCAGGGCTAAAACATTGTTTTGCATATTGTGCATTGTTTTCAAAAGATTTTGTCTTCAATAAACAAGACATGATACAGCTGTGGATGGCACAAGGTTTTATTGAGTCATTTGGGTCATTGGATGAGAACGAGAAGCTAGAAGAGATCGACGATGGTTATGTCTTAGACCTATTGTGTGGGTCCTTTCTTGAAGTTGAGAATGCCAATCCTAACACAGATGAGGTGGAAATGTTCAAGATGCACGATCTCATGCATGATCTTGCCTTGAAAGTCGCGGGAAATGAGTGCAAGATGGTTAGTCTCAACAAAGGCAGTCTTGATGAAGACACTCGACATGCTTCATTTGTTTTGCAATTGTTCTCGTCGCTGCAAGGAGTGACTTCTTTGTTAGAAGCAATCAATCTACGGACACTCTCTTTGGAAGGACGGCCATCTGTACAAAAGTTGTCCCCAAATGAATGTCATCAGATTTTCTCCAACTTCAGGCATTGCCGAGTGTTGACATTGAAGTATGTAAATCTTGGCATCCCTTCTTCGTTGGGAAGTCAATTGAAACACTTAAGATTTCTTAAAATTTTTGAGAATGACTCCATCAAGAGTTTGCCGGATTCAATCACGGATTTGCTGAACTTGCAGACCCTTGAACTCTCTAGTTGTAAAAACCTTAAAACATTTCCTAGAGATTTGAGGAAATTGGTCAACCTTAGATACCTCTTTATAAAATCGTGTCGGTCACTGAGCCACCTACCTCCCCTAAGTGAACTCTTTTCCTTAAGAACTTTGAGTCTCATCTCCTTGGATGCATTGGAGTTTGACCCTCTTCAACTGCAATTTAGTACTACACGGCCCTCCTTTCCATCTCTTGAGAGTTTGACCCTCTACGACTGCATGAAGTTGAAAGGATGGCAAGTGAATCAAACGCATCAATCAAACAATTTACGGCCATTCTTCCCAAAACTACGGTTTGTGAATATAGGAAGGTGTCCCCGCTGGAGTTACCTGCCACCATCCTGCCCGGTGGAATACTTGGAGACAGATAACTTGATAATGTGGAACCAGCGGTGGATACCACATTCATCCCTTTCTTCATACCTCACTGATCCCTATTTCTCATGATATTGATCCGATTCACTATCATCAAGGTGAACTAAAGCATTTATATCTTCTTGATGGGAATCTGAAGCCGATACTTGAGACTCTACTTCAATCGGCCAATAATCTCGAGTCCACGAGACTCTCTAATTGCAACCTAAAGGATCTCTTTCGTGGCATGCAGCACCTTTCCTCGCTCCAGAAACTCAACATTTTGAGGTGTGATGGACTCGATTTATTGTGCCAAGAAGATGAGCAAGGCACCCAATGGTAATTCCTCACAAAACTTTGTGTTCTTAAAATCTTATGTTTTGATGATTTGGTGGCATTGCCTAAGTGGATTCAACATGCCACGACTTTGCAATCTCTTGATATTTCTTTCGGTCACAATCTAAGAAGTTTGCCAGAATGGATTAAAAATTTCTCTTTGCTAGAAGAGCTTATACTATATAATTGTCCAAAATTAAGGGATTTGACGCTCAAAGAGAGGTGCCTAGCGGATGGACACATTCCGGTCAGTGTTCGGGAGGGGATGAATCGGAACGATTAGCACAGTAGAGGTACGAGAAAAGACTTAACATCACCTATCAATAGTGTTCCTTTTTCAACTATTTTACCTTCTTCATTATTTAACTAATTTCTCTCCTCTTCACTGTATATTTGCAGCGCAAATATTTATCTAAAATAAGAAAGTGTCCCTCGCACTCCAGTTCGCCACCATCTTCCTCGTTATATCGCGCGTGTAGAACAAACGCCATCCTTTGCCTCCTCGCCTTGCTCGTACAACCCCCTCACTCCCCCTCCCCTCCTTCATCTCCTCCGTCACCGCCGCCGGAAGAACCCCCGCATCCTGTCGATGGCCTCCTTCCTCTTTGGCCGGGTCCGCCGAGGTCGATGATCGGGAAGCTGAGATTCTCGGATCCGCCGCTCGATTCGGAGCTGCCTGCCTTCGGATGACGAAATTTTAGGGATTTCGGTGATCGCGGCGTCGACGAGGCCTTTGACGTAGCTTTCTGCTCGCCGGAGTCGGAGGCCAAATCGATGGTAGGCATTGTTCCTCTCTCTCTCTCTCTCTCTCCTCTCTCTCTCTCTCTCTTTCTCTCTCTTCTGCAATTCAATTTTCACTGTGAATGTGTAATAAGTTTGGATTATGAATCGAATGTTATGGAGACATTTGGATTATGATTTGAGTGTTATGGAAACAGTACAATGTTAATGCATGATATGAGCATCTTCTTTATAGCTGATTGATTGATTGAGAGAAGAGAAGTGAAGACTAAAGAGAACAATGACATCCATTGCGAGTTTCCGTTAGACTTTAGAATTATGAGGTTCACAAAAAATGGAAGGAAAAAGTCATAGCTTATGAGCTACCCCTAGCTGAGAAAATGACAATGCTGTTTGATAATGGTTGATTCTTTGGGGGATTGGGCAGCTAGTACACAAAGGTTTGCAATTTATGAAAACAAAATCTGTTAGGACAGAATTGAACAATGATAGACGACCGGACAATTCAATGTTGTCTTAGCCCTTGACTGCTTCGCAATTACAGAAATCTATATGTAGAGGAATCTTTGGTTTGTAGCCCTCTCTTTGTCATCACTTTAAGAGAGTTTTTGGACTTCTTAGGTAAACATGAGTATTATCTATGAGCTGGGTCCATATGATCTAGTAAGCATATAGAAATCTCAATATTCATCTTAGTGAAACAGACAACAACATGGTGAATCTTGGACAACCTTGATTGATGCTGAGGCTTGCAATAGTTTTGTAAATCATTTAAAATTGGACCCTTTTGAAACTAAGGTACTGAGCTCTGTGAGCAGCTAATTTAACAATCATGTGCCTTTGGACATGAGAAGCTGAACTGTGAAAAGATGCGGTTCTGCTGATTAGAGGAAAAACCTTTCTTGCTTTCTTTCTGGAGTCCATGCGTTGAAAAGTCTTGTTAGGATGGGGACTTGCAAATCATAGGATGGGGCCATCCTCTTGAGCATTACTCAAGATGCTGCGATGCATTAGAAAACTGAACTAGAGCTGCTGTAAAAGAATGTTGGACCCTAGGGATTCTGGTAAGTGCTCAAACAGACGAGAGCCCAGTCTCATCACATTCTTTGAGTACTTTAGCATTTCTCTGCCAGAGACGTTGCAATGTATTAGAAAACTGAACTAGAGTTGCTGTAAAAGTATGGGTGGACGGATTCCTAGAGAATACAACAAAGGGTGTTGATATTTTGTATCAACTCAGGTGCAAAAGTTTGCTACTGCTACCACTAGAACGTGAGTAAAGTCAACTATCAAGGAACATCCTTTTTTTCACCTAAAAAGAACGGGACCACCTCCGGGGTTCCCATCAGTGAAAATGATCAGTCATTGAGGATCATCTTACTGATTCATATCATTGATTAAGACTAGATGCAAGATTATATGCTATGACAGGTGGTGGAATTTAGGTGAGAAACTTTGTACAGATTTAGTGGTAGCAATTGCCTTCGCTGGCTAAATGATGTAATCGGGCAATTTCATTTCATGAGTGTGCATCTATTCTGGCCGATTCAATGGAAAAGTAAGCGAATAACTCAAGTTTCGTACGTTTGCTAGCTTAGCCCTTGATTTGTTGAAGAAAATAGAAAGCGCTATCAAGTACCATACAGTGAAAACCATTTACTCTGCAATTTTTTGCGAACTGTCTTTTATCAATTCACTTTGTGAACTTTCTCGAGTTTTCCCTTTTCAAAAGGTGAAAAACACAAAACAGAAAGTCATGAAACAAAATATGATGTTCCTTCAATCAGCAGCGACTGAATTATGAAGTCCCTTTGGCCAAAAGAAAAAATAAAAATTATGAAGTCCCATGTTGCTGTTTTATGTGTCCCTCTTTGTAATTTTTTTTTTTGTGCATCCATCTCCTCCCTGAAGAACTTGTGTGATCTGTTGATCGCCTTCTCCAAGAGGCTCTCAGGGGCCCATGGTTGCGCAATATTTTGCAACTCCGTCACAGGTGGGGCTCATAAATGTTTGCCTTACCATTACGTCACGTGTTTGACAAATAGGATAGACTTCGACGATCACGTCGCGTGTCTGAATTCTGCGCATTTTCGTTTTTATATGAACAAACATGATTAATTAAACTATAGGACAGGTAAAGAGCTCGTAAATGTTTGCATGACTATCGAAACATTGTATTTAATATAATGAAGCATGATGAAATATAAAAAAGAGATCAATTAGTTATTTAAATATATCCATTGAAAACCATAAGTAATAAATTAGTTTCGAAAATCCAAATTTATTTCATTCTTTTCTTACCGGAGATTTGTCTTTTTTTTAACTTATGTCCAAAAACGTGGTTGATGCACACAATATTGAAAGAGCTCACGAAAAAATAATTAATAATATGGCAACTATTTGAAATTAAAAACAATGCAAAAACTGGAAATCCAAAAGTAGGAAAGATCGTGCAACATGAATTCCTATTCTTCCATACACAGAGGTTTCCCTTGAGAAAAGCACTAAAAAAAATAATCCAATTAGCATGTCAATTAGCGTACTCTCGTGAACGGCCCTATATTGAATATTATGACATCAAAACAATCGCAAAAATTAAACTGAAATGCAAATTTTCATTTTATTTTCGTCTGTGTCGACGTCATAAATATAAAGTTGTGAACTTGTATACTTTTTGTCAAAATTCCAACTAAATTATAAAGCAAAACTATATATAAACCCGGGCAAACGCACGAGAGTCCAACTCCGTGGAGTGTTTAAGCCTCGTTCGTTCGCGATTCGAGGACCGTCGCACTCGCAGGGGCATCATCGTCTTCCGTCTCAGTTAGCCAGTCAATTCTCTTTCGCTTTACGAGAGCGCGAGAGACGCTCGGACAAGAAGCTCCTCGACCTCGCTTCCCTTCGCCATGATGATCATCTCCTCTCTCTTTCTCTCTCTCCATGACTACTCGAGTCGTCGAGCTTCTTTATTGCAAGGGATTATTTGAAGACGGCGATCCCTTCGCAGCTCATGTCGGAGAGAGGCTCCAATCTCGTCGTCATCAACCCTGGTTCTCCTCCCACCTGCTCGACCTTTATAGGTTCTGCGAACATCGGAGTGGTTCTCGCTCAGCAGGATGCGCCTTTCGTCGTCTCTTATTGCATCGCCCGCTACACCAGCCAGCTCCCCAAGCGAAACATGCAAGATCAGGTCCCACGATGTTGATGACTTCCTCTTTTTGTTTGGTTTTTCGGGTGTGTTTGGGTTTGGCTTTGCGGGGGTTGATAATTTGTGTTGAGCCGAGCGTTCTCTGTATTCGTTGGGTTTCCTTCTGACTTCGTTGTTGTTGTTGTTTTGGGGTTTTCAGATGCTCAATTCTCAAGTTACGATGGCGCAACACATGGCGCGAGAGAAGGCTCATGATATTGTGAATTGACTTCTGCTGTTTGTCCTTAGTTTTGACAGTGTAAATCGCCTTTGAAATTTTTAAATTTTCTCAGTATTAACATATGGGTTAGTGTATCTCAGATAGCATCGTTGTTGAAGATTCCGTCCTTGGATGAGGAGGTCACGAACAGAAGCTCTTTCCAGCGCAAAGTTTGCAAGCTTTTTTGAAAAAATTGTTGGACCTAGTTCTTCATCGCCCGAGTTAAGCTGCTTTCTCGCTTCCACCTAATCTTTAAAATGATATGGCAGACTTAGAGGAGGCCTTTTTTCTGTGAACTTCAATGGTTTCATCGTCCAATTATCTTATTATTCTGTCATTTGAGTCGGCTACCCGAAGTTTCGGTATTTTAAGGCTGAGTGTTTTCTTGTTATTCATATGGTATTCAAGATAATGAATTGTTTTCATTTTTATGGGCATATTTTCCTCTGAGGAAGTTTTGTTTCTTTGATGGTTAGTAAGGACTTGAAAGATTTTGATGACTTTTTCTTGATAATTTACATATTTCTCCTCTTGTTCTATGTAAGTCTGTGCCGCATTGTTATCCAATAGGAGACTGCAGGGTCACTGCACCCTTGGACGTAGTATACGCTAGAATTCAGGTACTGTCGGCTCAGTTCCTGCACCCAAAAAACACAATCAACAAATAATCTCCACCCGGGGCCGCACAAAAAAGAATAGAAGTCTACCCAAAGAGCTTGTATGTCTATGTGAGGACGTATGTATGAATGGCCTTTGCTGCCTTCTATGTGTATTATTTTGCAGTCTTCAGCTTCTAATGCATCAAGATGTTTGTTATTGGAGTTCGTCTATGATTGTGTCAGGCAACCCATTTCCTTGTCAATTAGTATCACAATGAAAGAAAAATTGATAACAGTTTGTTCTGCCTGAATTTCTCTCACGACGAAATATCTCTCATTGAAAGTCGTTTTTCAGCTTTTAATTAAAGGAGACAGGTTCTATGCCAACTTCAGACAGAAAATATCACAGGCAAATGAAGGAATCAACAACTTCAATTCAAACAGGATTATACAAACATAAACCATGTCGGTATTTAATTGACAAGAAGGTCTAGGCAGTAAAGCTGTGTAATCGTCTCTCAGTTTAGTCTCCACTTCCCATCTCCCTCTCTCCGTCTGTCTCTCTCTCTCTTAGGCCCCGTTTGGTAACCATCCAAACATGGCCAAATTCTAATTCTTTGTTCCCGAATCAGTTTTGGCCTAAAATCGCGTTTGGTAAAATTTTTGTTTTCGGGGAACAGATTGGGAATAGAATCAAGAACAAAAAAGTTGATTCTTGTTAGGAATGAATTTGAAAATCAAAATCAAGAAATTTTCTTCTTCCTTCGGCCAATCTCGCGACCACCGTCCACCGCGCCCGCCACCGTCCGCCGTCCGCCACCGCCGTCCACCGCCGCCGCCGGCCACCGCCCGGTCCGGCGAGCTCACGGAGACTCGCCGATCGTGGCGAGGTCCGGCGAGCTCGCTGCAGGCAAGCCCGCCCACCGGCGAGCTCGCCGGTGGTCGCGGGCCTCGCCGGGCCGGGTAGGGCCGAGCAAGCCTTGCGACGCCCAGCCCCACCGGTGGCCAGGCGAGGCTCGCTTGGCCACCGGTAAGGCTCGCCAGCCCCGCCGGTGGCACGGCGGGCCTCACCCAACCCCGACGAGGCCGGCTCCGGCCACCGGCGGGGGCTAGGCGAGCCTCGCCCGAGGCGGCGAGGCTCTGGCCGACGAGGGCCGGCTCACCGAGGGCCGGCGACGCTCCGGTGAGGTCGCCGGCCGAAGAAGAAGATGAGAAAAAAAAAAAGAAAAAAAGGAAAATGAAAAGAAAAAAAATGAAAAAATGAAAAAAGAAAAGAAAAAAAAAAGGAAAAAAGTAAAAAAATTATTTAAAAATTAAAAGAAATTGATTTGGAATAGAATTAATGAACACGGTACCAAACACATTCTATTCCAAAATCAGAAATTTTGGATAGTTACCAAGCTTGCTTAAAATGCTTAGAATCGTTCCCAGGAACATAATAAAAAAGAATCGGTTCGATCGAATCTACTCCGGGAATGTAATCGTTACCAAACGCGCCCTTAATGTCTCTTGCTGTGAAATTGGGAATCGAATGGACGATGCACTGACTGAGAGTGACTGTCTTAGCGCTAAAATGATTCCTTCCTTTTATTTACCGAGAATGCAACCCCTTTTTGTTTTCACGGGTGCAGAGCTGGCCAAAAGAAGGGTAAAAGAAAAACAGAGAAGTCTTCTTACAGTGTGATTGGTGAAAGCGAAAAAGAAGAACTCGGTCTTCGGTTTCGGTCGGACAATTTTCGCATCTATGTCTGTAATCTATGGGCCTTCCAAGGTTTAGAAACCCAAATGCATCTGGGCCACGGCATCACTAGTCCAAGGTCTCGCTTGGCGAAATTCACAAAAGGAAACGGAGAAAGTTACTGCCAAATGCTAGTGCAGAAATCCCAGTATTCCGTGGAAATTCTAGTTCCCGATGGTGATTCAGACTCTTTTGGCTAAATGGAAATAGGAAAAATCTTGATGACGGCTATCCTAACTCTATTTGATCATGCAAGCTAGGACTAAAGTTTCTGATTTTTATGTTACCATGGATAGCAAACTGAAGTAGGCTTTTTTACGGAACTTGGAGAGTCCGATGGAACCCCCCACTGGATGGATAGTTCGAGCTGAACACAGATGGTTTGGTTCTAGAAGTCGAAGGCATGGCAGTGGCCGCCATTTGCCTTGTGAACTCAACGAAGGTCAAAGCGGTGCAAGGCGAGAGTGGCACTTGAGAGCAACATTAGAATTCTCAAAATCAAATCTGAGTGCTGATAACCGTAGCCATGCAACTTTCGGTTGAACTTTCTGTGCCGACTCCTATTAGTTTTCAATGTAGGGGATGGTCACAATGGTTGACACCAAAAATAAGGAATGCAGAGGCTTGATGAAGTTCCCATTAAAATTACGGACTTCTTATATAGCCAATTCTAAAGGAGTGTGATCTGCTCATAATGTGGTGGTGGTTAGGGGCTGAGACAGTGGCTTCTCCATTGCTGTAATATTTCTTTTTGGTTCTATCTGAAAAAAATGATGGCCGAATCTGAAGTGGCTAGAGTATTTTGCTCCAAATTAGTTCGTTTTCAGCGAATGTTTGATGTTGCATGCGAAAGTGTGAGCGAAGTAGCACGGTTAAAAATGTGGTGACTGGCGTACCGTCTCTTCTAGGGTCAGCTCGTCTCTTTCATAAGATAGACTAATGTCCACAACTGAACAGTTGCTCTTCTGGTGGAAAGCATAAAATAGACTAATTGTAAAAAAAGTTACTGAGGTTTGCCACCACTGCGAAACATGGTTCTCAGTAAATGACCTCTTTCGAAAAGTCAATGAGGTTTGAAGTAAACGCTGTGTTTTGCTTCTCCTTCTATGAGCTTCCAACACTTCCCTCTTTAAATCAGCAATAATACCGTGGGAGGAATGGAATGCTTCAATCTCTTCTTCTCCTCACTTTTGCTAACACGCATTCTTATCCAAATCCCAAAGTTCATCTGAACGTAAGATATGATTGGAATCTTAAGGAGGACCTTAATAAGCTAGGATCTTTACATGTTCCCGATCCTAAGCTAAGAAAAATCATAGGATTGATGCCATCGTGCTGATCCCATTGGTCCAACTTTGACATACTTTGACCTATAAATATGTATATCCAATATTCAGGTAATAGAAAGTACTGATTTTTCTTGTACATGAAGTATATGAACTATAAAATTGAACATCTTCGGAAAGCTGTCAAAGATAGAGCCTCTACATTCTCAAGAGTTCCGGATATTCCGTGTAACCGAAGGCTCCAAATGTGCTGGGGAATCCATCCTGCAATCTTTGAATAATTCTGTTGTTGATTTCTGGCCCTATACGCTATTGCTATGCCCCTCTTTCGGTTGCCTTTGCTGCCTCAAATGCTTTTGGGTACACCCCGTTTTTCCTGATGTCTCTAGAGAGGGTCTCCATCCTGGCCTCTCCCTTGCGCTATGAGATACTGCTGTTGTTGAAGATGCGTCCTGCTCTCCCTTCGCAAGGCTATTCTGTTGTTTCGGTTGCTGCCGGGTTATTCCCCTCCCCCTGCTCCTCGTCTTGGCAGGCTGTGATTCCCTGGCTCTTGGCTTTTGCCTGTTCCTTTCTTTTGGCCATCGTGTTTGGCCTTCTGCTGCATTTGGTTTTTTTGCTGTGCAGCCCCCCCGCCTCCCGTCCACTCAGTCTGACGCCCGTGTCAAATTGAGTGCATGTTTGGAGTCGGTTGTTTGTTGTGCCTTTGTGTAGCTCTTTGTTTCAAAAGTTATAATATTCTTACTTCTTACCAAAAAAAAACTATAAAATTGCACTGTTTTGAAGTTTTAATGTCGCACAATGTTCATAATTAACAAATGTCATAGGACTATCCAAGATTTCTGTGTTGTTGGTGTAATTTTTTAGGATCTTATGATCCACCATATGATGTTACAATCCGTTCCCTTAGAAACCTTTATCAATCATGAGTAGGATCATGCTCTCCCCAACCTTGTTCTTAACTGCAGAAAACTCAACCGAGAAACCACCAACATTATATGGTTGTATCATGTGAGGTCTGGCTGTCGTTATGCGGTACCACACTACAGATAGAGAGCTTTTGACCAATATACTGTTTTTTATCTTGAGATAACTTAATTCAGCATGCAACTTTTTATTATTTGTCCAGTATATCTATTTTATTGTTTAATTGGACTCGAAACTATTTCATGAACATCCAATGATTATGATATTCAATGGGTAATAGGGCTTCAGGATATATTTAGATGCTTCATATGGACCCAGAGGTATCATCAAACATGGCCTCAAGTTGACACTAACATGTTGGCCAAGCCTATAGATATGTTGATGCTAAGCGAACTGAAAGAATCCTACTGTTACATCCAAGTGAGTTGTCTATGAATCCCTCTGATTTGGCAATTAAGATTCGGTGTAAATCAGAATTCTTATAATCGTGAGCACTGAAAACTTTTGCCCATGCTCCGCTTTTAATGGTAGAAACCCATGTGGGAATGGGGCTTTATTCAGTTGATGAACCATATAAACCTATCACAGTATATACAAAAACATGTGTGGAATGCTCTCTTTCAGACAAGTCGTGTCTTAGCATTCGTCTGCAAACTAAGTTTCATGCTCTGAGGAGGGGGAGGTTGATGCTGTAGCATTTGTTCACTCATACGAGGACGGGATGGCAGCTGCATCTCATAGGACGAGGCTTACTGCTCTCAATGTATGTTTCCCAAACTGAATTCCCATCTCTATATCACTTTGCTTCCTGGATGCATAGCTTTCTAGAGATGTACTGATGGTTCTTTTCTATTTAGGTACCTCCTATGGGTTTCTTTTATCCAATGCTTTTCACGGAAGATGTATATCCTCCACCACCTCCTTCTTGGTGAGAGAAATTGTTACTTCTAAGAACTTTTCAGATCAAGTTTAATCATGACAAAAATTCTCCAAAATGGCGGTTGTTTTGCAAGGTTTAATGATTATGAGGATATGCTGGAAGTAACTCAGCATGTTGATTATCCCAGACAACCAGACATGGCGGATACCCTCTATCCTGGGTTTAACATTGGATTGCCAATGTGAAACGGCTGTATGATATTTCAAACAAAACCTAAGAAGGAAGAGAAGGTTGGCCTTGCTGAAGCAATCACTAGTAGTATTCTTTCAACTGGTAGGTCCTTCGCAATTTCTTCAATTCTGCTTGCAGGGAGTGTCATGTGTTATGTATAGTAGCTTTTTATATTATTTTGACAGCGTGTGTTGATCTCAACGGAAAACTGTTCTGCAGCATACAACTGTTAAGTCTTGTGCATACCCTGCGATGTTCTTTGAATTGCTATAAATTGACTGGGAATAATGACACGGTTTTGTGATTTAGATTGGTGGAGTGGCTTTGACTGCGGGTCTCATTCCTGCTGTAGAAGAAAGGTCAGTTTTGCTAATGCTTTAAACATTTGCAGAATTGTAGCTTTTTGAGCATTCTTGCGTGGTGACAGAATTTCATGTCCGACTCTATATAAGCAGGTGTTAAGAGCTTTGTCTATGCTGAAAGAAAAATTGATGAATTTATTACTTACAGAAATCTGCTGGAGTTATCCCTCCTTAAATTAATATATTGGCATCTTTTCTGGCAAAAGTTTAAAGAAGGAACGTTTTAATATAGACGATGAGCTCTAAACATGTATGTTTCGGGCTTGTCATGATTTCAAGATATTCGAAACTTTATGTCATCGTTTTATGTTAATTGCTTTCATATAGTTGATGGTTTGTCCTGTCTGAGCTCCCTTTTGGTTTGGGAGCTACTTTATGTATGGCTTTAATCTTTTGGGCTGTTTATGTAAGGAAATGGGTTTGCACCTAATTGGTGCCCTGTAGTTGAACATTTTATATTTATTTCGGCTGATCTCTAGAATACAACTCCTCCTTCACCTCGCTCTCCTGCTCGTGAAACCTCCTCATGCCATCGATGATTCCGCTCAGGATGCCATCTCCAATCCCGTGATTCACCACCTGGAAGAAGCCCCAATCCTCGCACGCCTGGCAAACTCTGCAGACCATCTCCTTGCGCTTGCTGGAATCTTCATGAATTCCTTCCAAGTCCACGATCGGAATGCTGAAGATTGGAGCGGTTGGGCGATCAAGGCTGGTGGTCGACGAAGATATAAGGGAGCTTGGAGACTCTGGAGCCGACGAGGTCTTTCACGCCGGTCCTTGAGGTGTCGAAGGCTTTCAATTCGCTCTCGTGATTTTATCTGGGCTCTGCTTGGTTGGGGGCTTTGTCCGAGTGGGTCGCTGCCATATTGATCGGTGAAAGCATGTAACAGTGACGTTACATGGAAGGAGCTGTAGTGCAGAGGATATTGGAGACGACCTCCTCCATTTTTTCAAAATGTGGTCGGCCCAATGGTCAAGGTCACTTACACAGTGAGTTGGAAGTTTGGCCGACCACCTTCAGCACTTCAATTTCTTCACTCCCGGCTACGTAGGAACCCACTCATGACGAGACATGACAATTAGATGATTATTTGTGAATGTAGTGGTGATAGTGGCCCACACCCCTCCCTGAGGCGAGGTCGACATCCCTTCCCTCGGCAAAACTCTATAGCTAACTCCGACAAGGAATGAACTTCGGACGATGTGGTGCAGGCTTCACGGTGTCAAACATCCATTGACAGACAGACGTTTGAAATCCAGGTCCTACCTGATAGTACAAAGTTGGTGGCGTGCACGATTTGTAGGAAAAAGTTATTCACGAAATTCGGAGGTGGGACTGGCCATCTGAGGAAGCACCAAGATAAGCATGAAGCTTTAATGTCCGAGCTCAACGAGAGCGGTCAATACTTTGACATATCGGACAAAGATTATCTTCAGACAATGTCACTGTGACAAACCTGTCGCTGGGACCTTGTTCAAACGGTTTCGGCCAGTCTGCGACGTGTTTTTTGCCATGCACGATGCCATGTATCACGTCAAGTAATCTCTTCGTGCAAGATGGAGTGCATGAATTTTGCACACATCGTATACGGAGGTGGGCCAAGCATTGGCATCAGGGGTACGACATATGGGGTCGTTGTGCATGCAAAGTGGAAGGGGACACGAGAAACTGCCGCTGCTGGCAGATGCGAAAATCAGGTGGAATTCCACTTATTTGACGTGGAAGAAGGCATGCGATCACCCTTAGATGCTGGCATTGATTTTTACCTGCTATCACATGACTACCAAGCTACAGCCATTGAAATTGTTAGGGTTCAATGCAGGGTTCAATGCACAATCATGAAGTAACGGAGTAAAAGTGAGAGGAAAAAAAATAGTGAGTAGAAGCAGGGGAAAAAAAATTGAGACACAAGCTTTTATAATGCTTTACTCTTAAATTTGAGCTACATCTAACAGAAAATTTTACTATAATTAACACATTGTACATCTTTATTATATCTCTCAATTTTAAGAAAAAAGGAATTACATATTGCAATAGCTATTCATAAGCTCAAGCCCAAACTACCAAGAAAATATGAGCCGAAACTATAAAATCCCTCCGGCTTTGCAAAAGCCCTGCCCCTTACAACCCCACCCGAGCAGCTCAAGTTCAGCGGAAGAGCTTTCTTCAATGTGTGATATACACGAGGTCGGTGGGCACTACCCACATATAATTTGTCCTATCTAGCTATATCTAGATGCTTTGCCTTGGGCAAATGCAGTGAGAAATTGCACCAATTAGATGTGTACGACTGTCATTCCATAGCGAAGACTCGAATTCTCATCTCTAACATAATTCATAGCTTGAAATGAGTGCAAATGTGCTATCGAGCCCTCTTGCATAATAATGGGTGACCAAGTCCTTCATTGTGATTTCCCGATAAATGGGGGAATTTTCTTCTGATAGCAACTCCTTAATCAGGCCATACAACCTTGATATATTCTTTGGAGGGAGATGCTTGAGGAAACATGCCACTTAACTCTATGAATAATGCTTATGAACTTGTCTATCGTTTGAGATCAGCTGCAAGATGGAGAAGGAAATAGTGAAGTGATGATGAGAAGATCAAAACCCAAACACGCTCTGAAACAACAATCTACTAATTGAGATTGGATCGCCAAAGCAAGCCCCTTTTCCGCCTCAGTGTCCATTAAAAGACTAAATTGTTAAATCAACCAAGACGGAGAAGTGCTGATGAGGCTAGAAATGCATCGGCTCATGCAAGAACATAGGAACAAGAAACTCACTGATAGAAAGCGAATCTCCTACCTACTGACCTGCATCATGTCTCCCAAGTTTATAACAAGGGCTCCAGGAATTGGGGTAACATTGACCCACCGGTTTTGGTGGCGGACCTGGAGGCTATCAACATGGTCTTAAAGAAGAATGGTGATAAAGCTACTGTCAGTATGATCACTAGACCCAAGGGTTAACTCCAGTTCCGGACACCAGGATAGTAATGGCCGATGAAGTAGAGTCCCTTCCCACAGTGGATGTTTCTCAAATAGTTCGGATTGAGGCCAAGAGCTTCGGACAGCAATTTGGATACCGTATATGCCAAATCCAGGATTTTGCCCTCATACTCGATCATCATGTCTCCGCAAGTCGATTGAGAAACCAGTATGCAATGAACATCAGGCAAATCAATCTTCACCTCATTCTCTCAAGAAGGATCCTATCAATAATGCAATGAACATCAGGCAAATCAATCTTCACCTCATTCTCTCAAGAAGGATCCTATCAATAATGATGTACTTAGGAACTAATGTTGGCAGTAGCATAAATTGGTTTCACATGTGGGGATATATATGAACTGGGTCGATATACTTTGCATAAAAACCCGGCTCAATTACTAAATTATCACATCCTAAATCATCAAGTGGAACTATTTCAACCCATTTTACGTCTAAATCCAACCATATAGTAGAAAGAGACAAAATTGCCCTTAAACATCTAAGCAAAATTGAAAATAGTGAACTCTAAATTTATTTACTCTCTTTTTTTTTTTCTATATCTATGAAGATCTAAATGTCATAATTAGAAATGTCACGTGTTTTTTGTTATTACCTTGCTTGTTTAAAGAACTTTTTTCTTTTTAATTCAACACTATACATATTACCTTTCTTGAAACAAGAAATTTCGAGAAAACCTTATTCTTTTTCAAGTTGTCAAGCGAATTTATGGATTAATTATAAGAGATCAAAACAAATTTGAACATCAACAGCTTTTTAACATTACAAAATTATATTTGTATTGTGCATATTGCCACCGAGCTATCTGACTTTTTATATCCACATAATGAGATGTTCGGATGAAATAAAGAAAACACTCTTACAAAGATTTGTCGGAATAAAATTGCTACTACACTCCCTATTGCAGAATTTAATAGATGAAAAATAATTAAAAAAAAATTTGCATGAAATAAAAGGTCAAAATGACTTTTACATGTAATTCGTTTTGGAAGAGGAGTTTACGAGAAAAATATCAAGGTGTCTACAAAAGCTTTTTACATCGTTGTTTTTACTTTAGATACTTTTTAGATACTCTTTTCACACTCCGATGGTCTATACAAAAGTATGTAAGTAAATAATATAAAAAATTATACAACATATAAAAGGCTTGATTATGTTTTTAAACTAATCGAAAAACAAATTCACCATGGAACTTACCATTTGAGGTAGAAATGATGAAAAATGGATAAGTTGCGATAAGATTAATGATGATGAGTGAGAAGCTAATCTTCATTCTCTAAGCAACAATAATTTTTTTTTAGTGGTCGAAAGCAACTATAAACTTTCTAAGCTAAAGGAAACTGTACAAATATAGATATTGTCAAGAACGATTTTGTCTGTCTAATGAAAATAAAAATGGATTTAATCATCTAAGGATGGAAATTAGCCCTCTCTAAATCCTATTGTCAAGGTAGGGGTTATTTAGGCTTCAGCTTGTTCGCATTCTTTCTTTTCTTCTGCTGACTGGCTATTATTCCAGAAAAAATAAAATAAAATAAAAACCGTTTTGGAACCTTCGCAAGCGGTCAGACAGACACGTGCACGCAAAAACACGTACACAGCGATCCCGGACAGAGACACGCACAGACCTTACCGACAGACGGCAGCAAACTCCTTAGGATCCGGATCCGGACCACGAGGAGCCAAGGCGCAGGTCGAGGTGTCCCCCTGCCTCCAGTTCGCCGCCGGAGCTCGATCCAGGTCGAAGTTGCCGTTGTACACTACCTTCCTCGACCCGTAGTCTCGCGAGTACCACTCGCGCTTCGCCTCGAGGTCCTGCTCGTGGAACCTCCTCACCCCCTCGACCATCTCCTCCATGAGGGCCGCCGGCTTGCCGTGGTTCACCGCCTGGAATCTCCCCCACCTCTGGCACGCCTCCCGGACCCGGCTGACCGTCTTCTTTCGCTCACTAGGGCTTCGAATTCGGCCGAGGCCTCGGAAGTCTATGACAGGAACGCTCAGGCTCGATTCTCGTGATTCTGAGGCACGATATAGCTCGAGCTTCAGGTAGCAAACAACGAAGATTCTGGGTACTTTGGTCAATTTGGCATCGGCGAGTCCTTCACGCTAGCCTTCGAGTCGTCGAAGGACTTCAGCTCGGCTTTCCGATCGTAACCACCATCGCAGGTGGACTCTAAAAATTATATGCATGTGGGATATATACAACAATTGCTAAAGGGAAAATTGCAATTTTTTTCCCTAACACTTGTTCTACCAAAAAAAAAAAAATAAAATAAAAATAAAATAAAAATAAAATAAAAATAAAATAAATTAAGGGCGCTTTCAAAATGATTTACTTAGCGAGAGCACTTCGTGGTGTGTAAGCATTTTTTTTCTCTTTTCAAAATTTTAATATTTTAAACAAATAACCGGGAATTTGGAAATTAGCCTTTTTCATGGTAATTTTTTTTAGCAGACATTAAATGTTATTCCTAATTAACATAATAACTTTTACTTATTTAAATTTAAAGTATATTATAATATCGAATACCAGTAAATTTATGTTATAATAACATATTAAGTAAAATTGCTACTGATTCTTTAATATCATATTATATAAAGAATATGTAAAATTCTCAAAAACTCTATTTAGAAAGAGGCAACTAGTTTCACATGGAAAAAGTAATGTTAATTATTAGTAGATATATAATTCTTTATGAATCCTGATTTGTGGCATGTATGCATTTTTTTTTTTTTTCAAAATTAATATTTTAAACAAATAACAGAGAATTCAAAAATTCTCCCTTTTCACGGTAATTTTTTTTTTCAGCAGACATTAAATGTTATGTATGATAAGAAATGTTCCTAATTAACATAATACTTTTTAATTATTTAAATTTAAAGTATATTATAATATCGAATACAAATAAATCAATGTAATAATGACATAACAAGTAAAATTGATTCTAATTATTTAATATCATACTATATAAAGAATCTGTAAAATTCTCAAAAAGTCTCATTAGAAATAGGCAATTTAGTTTCACATGGAAAAGCAACGTTAATATTAGTAGACGTATAATTCCTTATGAACTTTCCTAATATAATCTTCTGGAGGCATGACTCTATTTCGAACTCAAAATAGTCTTCTTTAAAAAAAGACGACCGTTGCGAGCGCCTCCTTCCCTGACCCGATCGTCCTTACTCTGCTCCTCATAATCTTCCAGTCTCGTCCGGCGTTCTTGGCTATGCTCGCGTTCCTCTCTCTCTCTCTCGCGTGACGGGCCTCTGCGAAATCCTCTTCGGAGAAGGTCAGTCTCTTCTTTCTCGCTCTGGTTTGTTACGCATCTGGTTGCAGAAACTTGTTTTCTCGTGTTGCGGAGATTCACGAGGTTTCGCTTGGTCTCTCTCCGGGACGATGCCAACGGTTAATCGGGATTATTTGGTTTGAGCGCGTCCTTTTATCATCTATCGATTCCTCGACAGGTCGATCTTTGCATCATGGAAGTGTTTAGTTTTAGCTCCTCTGATTTTTTTTATGGGTTATCAAACGATTGATTTTTTTTTTCTGTTTAATTGTTTTATGACCTGCTTCTGGATTCGCAGTGGATTCTTTTCCCTTGGAGCGAACTGCTTGTCATGTTGTCTAAGGACGATGAATGAAGACTCTGGTCGGTTTATTTCATTGAACAAAGCGTTTGGGCTTTTCGGAGGACTGAGGATCTGTCTTCCTGTCTTTTGTTGAGAATTGCTTGGTTTAGTTCCTCCTTTGATTGTGTATGGATTTATCAAACGATTGATTGTCGTCTGGTGAATTCGCAGTGGATTCTTTTTCCATTGAGCGAACTGGTCAGTTTGTTTCACAAAACAAAACGTTTTTGCTTTTTGGAGGACTGAGGTGTTGGATATATGCTCTAAAGCTACTATGTAATAGTTACATATTAGAGATTTCAGTTGTACTTTCATTATTATTATTTAATTAATGGCAATGACGTATTCATTCATTTGTCCAATTATTTTATATTTATGAATGATTCCATAAGATCAGTTGCAACTAGACCTATTTTTAAGACGTCAAGAATATATGTGACGGGTTCATAGTTAGACTAAATCTTTAAATCGTTCCTGATCGATGGATTATTGAATGGATATTAATAATCCTGTTGAGACCGTGTGTTCTTAATTTCGCCATTAAGTATGGATACTTAAGGGAATGATGAGTCACATGTCATTGGGAGACATGATGATTGTGACATCCGAAATTCGACCGTTTGACAAAGCCGAAACGCATTTCGTCGACGCCTATGGCCCTTTTTCTCTCGAGCCGATCATTCACGAGTTAACTAACCTATGGGTAAAGCCGTTAAGGGATGTATCAGCTGTAAAATCCCTAAAAGCTACCTAATTAGTTGGATTTGGCTAAAATCACGTCGATCGATTTTTAACCAAATCAACTCGATTTTGGGAATCGAATTTTAAGCGCGTCATAATTCTTATTCTTAGGATCCTGTCTCATTGGCCGTCAATTTATTGACAAATCCGAAATTTCAAGAAAGAAATTATCGGAAGAAAAATTGAAGATATGAAAGGAATTAAAAGGAAGAGAAAAGAAAAGAAAATAAGAATAAGTGTTATTTTTATTTTATTTTCTCTCTCTCCCTCCCTCTTCTTTCCTCTCTTTTTCTCTCTTTTCTTTCTCTCTCCTCTCTCCTCCCCTCCCCCTCGTGCGAATTCCCCACCGCCCACCTTCTCTCTCTCCTTTTTTTCTTTTGACTAGTCAATGTCTATCCTCTCTCTCTCTCTCTCTCATTCATTCTTCTTCTTCTTCCTTCTTCCGCACGCTCGAGCAAGCAAAACCAGAAAGCAAAAGCTCGAGCGGAAGCCGCGAGCGCACGAAGTCAGCAGCTCGCCGAAGCCATCGCCGCCCGCACCGCACGCCCGCGCACCCCCATGCGCCCGCAGCTCACCCCGTGCGCCGCCTACCTTCTCCTCCTTCCAGACGCCCCTTCTCCCGAGCGAAATCGCCTCTGCCAGCCCCGTTCCGCCCCTGTCCGGCCGCCGATTGAAGCCGCCGGACCTCCACCGGTCCTCCCCGGAGCACCACCCGCTCTCCCGAAGCCTTCTCCGCCCCTAACCATCTCTGTTTTCCCCTGTTTCGCAGCCAACCAGCAACCCACGAAATGGGTTTCCAGCTGGTTCGGGCCCGCTTTTTGGGCCGTTTCCGGGCCCCGGATCCGCGAGTCGCTTTGGGAAGTTTCGTTCCTCACGACGCTGTCGTCGGATTGATCCGATTTGTGCGATTTGGTGAGTAATCTCACTAATCCAGGATTAATTGGCTAATTATGCTTAAGGTTGGTTTAGTTTTAATTAATTATGTTTAGGTTGTTAGATTAGAATAAATTAGCAATTATTAGTCAATTGTGATGTGATTTAGATAAATTGATTGCGCAATTAACAAGTAGGCGTGGTCTACTATTTATTGGAAGTATCTCGGAAATTTTCCGACCCCTAATTGGGCTTCAATTTGGCGATTCGGGCCTAAGTGTGATTTTTGGCATTTAAATATTATTTTTCGGAATTAAATTAATTAATTATTTATTTTCCGAAAATTCAATGAATGGTCCTGAACCGGAATTTTATGCTGATGACTGTGGTGAAGTCCGTTTATTTAATTGGGTTTATTTTGTGCTAAATTGAATTTTTAATATTAATTATTTAATTTTCAAAATTAATAAATTAAATAATTATTTTTCGGAAATTAAGATTTTGATAGCCGACGACCGAAATCTCGTGCTGATCGTCATGGCGCAGTCCGTTTATTTATTTGAGCTCCACGTTGTATGGAATTAAATAAATTGTGATATTTTAGAGATTTACTCTAAATTGATTGGAATTGATTGAGACTGAATTATGGATTGGTAAATGGCGTGGTTAAATTCTGCAATTGAGTGTTAAATTATGCAAATTAAGTGCTGATTGGATTCTTGGTATTTAATTCCAAAATTTGTGGATTTTGATATTTATTCGAAAATCCTAGGTGTCGGGTTTTAACAGAAAATGGATTTTAAGTACTATATCAAATAGTGGGGTTTGAAAAAGACAGGTATCAGTCTTCTGGTTCGAATTGACCGTGTACCCACACACGACTATTTTCAGGATAGTTTTAATACGAAGGAAATAGGCCAGGATCACTATTTTAATGGAGGCATTTGAGTGCAATGCACGGGGTCGGGCCGAGATTGAGTGGTCGTGTGTTGGTTAAGAGAACCAGTCTCGAGCAATTATGCCGGACGTTACTAAATCCCACCGGGTTACCCATGCATTAGGGTAGCGGGTCGCAGTAGATTTCGGGACCTCGCCCCTTCGGGAAGCCGTCTAATTGAGAGACGTTGCCGTGCTTACGGGAGACGACGCCCGGCAGCTGCGTAAGACCGCCAATAGAGTTGGCCGTACCCTTTGAGGGGGGTGTAATTAACAATTGGAACGCATGATGGTTGAGTTTGATGCACCGGATTATGAGACAAAATTGTGTGACATGGTATGTGATGTCATAACGATTTGGCCTTATAACTGACCCTTGTGATTTATTGAGTTGAGTGATGCGTTTCAATTGCTGGATGTATCGATTCTATACATAAGGTATGCGAATTGTACCGACTTGCAGTGGAATGCGAGGCCAAGGTGCAAGTCATCTGCCTCTATGCGTGTTTAGGCAGCCTATAATATAATGGTTTACTAATCGGGCTTAGTGGGGTAGAACTCGGCGAGACGTAGTCTCATCCCGGTTTGGGAAAACATTTCAGGACTCCGTTGAGGAGCTGAGGAGGAGGAGTTTGAGAAGGAGAACTCGAAGGCGAACTTGAGGAAAATGATTTTTGGAAGAAGAAGATAATTCGAAGGGGGTTTTGAGTACGACCTGGATGGATTGAGATCCCATCTTCTTTTGTGAACTTCAATTGATGTGAATAGAGTTTAGAGTAAAAGTTGTGAAGTGCTTTGATTTGTGTTTTGTATAAAAGTTTGGTTATAAGTTTCAATATGAGAAATATGGCTTTTTTCTATCCCATTGTTTTATTGTCGGGGGATTTTAATTGCTTCCGCATGTGCTTAAATAATGAAAGGGTCGGCGATACATAGTCCTGGGATATTGCATTATAAAATCGACCAAGAGTAGAAGGATGTGTGCGTGCCCGAGGATCGGGGCGTGACAATGATACCTGAGTTAGAACACAGGTGTTTGTATTAGACAAGTTCACTGAACGTGACGCATATGGAACAATTAGCGACATGGAAGCTTTTAGCGTGGTCAATGTCTAATTGTTCATGCTTTGGTCTTGTGTAAATAATCCTTAGACCTGAGGCATAGTGTTAACTTGTGTATTGAACAACTATGGTTCACGGGGTTTTTATAATGCCGGGTCGTTAACTGTCTTTATACCACGATAGTCATAGTTTGTTCATATACGAAGTTACACATGTGCACAATATGGAATCTGTCTCCTTGTTATATGCAAGGTATGATAATGATGTCCTATGCGATTTAATTGTGACACTGCATTGAAATCTTCGGCCGGGGTTGTAATTGAGAATAAATTGTTTATGTCTCAAATAAAATGCATGTCAATTAGATTTGTGCATATGATCGAATTAATGACTTGACAAATATTCCATGGTCTTTGTTTGATCGGGACATAATAAGACAGAGGGATTGAATTACACTATAACCAAAGCTGACAGGTTCATTATGTTCTTAAAGTATTCACACTATCTGGGTAGTCATGACATATTGCTAGATGTCAATCATGGCTTGTAAGACCCAAAGATTAATCGGGACAATTAATTCTTTTGAGAGTACTAATATGTTAGTATAAGTCTTACTACCAGCTTAGTGATGAACCTAGGGATGTCACACACCATAAACAATTAGGATGACGTGGAACAATAGAGAAATAATGTTGCAAATGTGTTTGCAATTACTGCAATCAATTGTCGATTTGAAATTAAATTAAATGAGATTTAATTTAATTTGTATTATAGTCACGAGCCTACTTGCATATGATACACATACATGCCCAATGTAAATATATGTTAATGCATTCTCAAATGTACATATAAAGAATATGTTCTTTTATTTTAAAAGGGATTGATTAATTATTTATTTATTAGTTTAATTAATTAATTAATTAATGCCTTTTAATAACTAATAAAATTAATAATAAAATTGAGCTTCATGCATGTGCAATTCGTGCACATGCACGAAGCAATGATTGCTGACCATCATGCACGAAGCATGGAAGGTCAGCAACCGCCGTGACCATCATGCCAATTGCTCATGCACGATGGTCGTGCATGAGCAACCGCTCATGCACGATCGTCTGCTACGGACGATCAGCAACCGTTGCTGGTCAGTTTTATTTTTAAAACAATTGAGGGACGAGAGTTAAAGTGCTGCTGAAAAACAAAAAGATTTCGTGTGTTTTTGTCTTCTTGTTCTGGATCGGTTCTTCACCATGAACAAAACCATGAAGTTCTGCTAGTTGCTGAAAATTAAGTTAAAGTATGCGTGTGTTCTTGTGTCTTCGAGACACGAGGAAGAAAAACAATTCTCTCGTTCAGGCCGTGACTATTATACATCAAAAATCCAACGGATTGTTTCCACGTGATTGCTAGCACGATCGAAGTGGTGAATATCCAAAAGTTCTCTTTTCGTTCGACGTCCATTGATAATGTGTCTGAATTAGAGGTCCGACGCTTGTGGGACTTGAACTAAAGAACATCCAAACCGATTCGTTTTAAAGCACGCTTCGAGAGGTAATTCGTTTAGCTCCCTTTTTATATCCAGATTTTTGATTAAAACGCACGAACAACGCCTTATGAGAATCATGTATAAAATATATCTTTGTTTCCACTGCATTCTTTTTATTAATTTTTCTTATACATGATTCATGAAACCCCAACATGAGGATCTGCTTCCATTTTTCTTTGGTTGAGATGATGAACTATTAGTGGTCTCTGATCACCTCTCTCCCTCTCTCTCTTCTGGGCAATTAACTTTGGGAGATGATCATGGGCTAGTTCCAATTATCGGTTTTTGCTTTTCGGAGGACTGAAGATTTTATGGATGCTCACTCATTCTTTTACTGAGAAAAGGAATCAAATCACTAGTCGTGTACTTAAGTTTATAGATTAGAAATTAGGTATAATTGCGAGTCTCCAATTGGCAGTTTCACTATGCTAAAAACAATGGAGAATGTGCCTTCTCTTCCAAAAAATCTTACCCGGAAACCTCGAAAACAACTTAATGAAATTTTGTACATTTTTTGTATGCAAGTACTATATCCATTCTTGCTTTTATTCTCTGTTTTAAACAGTGTCTATCAACTTCCACTAGCGTACAAATCTAGTTGTTTGTTATGTCTCTCTAACTTCGTGTTTCACTTTCTTTCTTAGAGGTCTGGAAAGAGGATCTTTGTGCTCCAACTATGGAGTGGGAAGGATCTCTTGATTTTGTTTAACTTTATGGAGATTGGATATTTTAAAAATAAATGAGGAGGAAGCGTTTTTTGTATATAGATCTATTTGCTTTTCACCTTTTCTATATAAGAGTGTTGTCTGATTCTACATTTGTTAGGTGTTGGCTGGATGATGTTATAAGCATCCGCTCCTCAACACTTTGGTCACATATTTCTTTTCACATCTCTTTTTATCCAATTTCTTTATTTCATTTGTTTTGCAAGTTAAATCTTTTGCGATAGTGTGATAGACCATCATATTAATATCATTACGATCCTTTTTTTTCCGACAACTTCACTTTCATGGCTTACGTCCTAATCCTCTGTACTGCTTTTGTTGTTAATATTGCTTTCTTCATACATTTTCATTATCAAGCAGTCATTATTCCTTGCTCCTTAAGGTTCTTGTCGATATGGATTTCCTTGAAGAGCATGCGTTTCAGCTAGGAAAATAGCATGCCTTTTACCATTTCTCAGGACTGCTGAATACGGATATCAACTGCCTAATCTTTTCCCAGAATAGGATGCTAGTGTCTATAAGAAATGTTTTTAATCAGAATATATGTCTCTTGGTGGGTGCCTGCTGTCCAGACGATGGCAATAACTGTGATATGGTGGGCATTACTTGATCAAACCAAATGCTGCCTACACTTGCTTCATCTTGGCTTAGTAAATATTTTTCACCACATCGTCTAGTTTTTCCTTTCTAGTAATTATTGCTGCCTCAATGGTGTGATCTCAATGGTGTAATCAGTACATGCGCTACATCAGTAGCATACATGAATCAATAGTCAGGTCTTATCTGGATGGCCTTTTCCTTCGGAAGTCAATGTGGGTCTCTAATGGATGATTACTTTATTGAATGAATATAGAGAAGTGAACTGTGTCTTTTTTGTCCAGTATACTTTTGGTATCTGTTTGTTTTCAATTTTGGATAGCACTGTGATTCTTTGCTAGGAACATTAATCTGGCGATTGGACATATTACGCTTCTCCTTGCTTCAGTGTTTTGTCTTTGTGTTTTTTCTTTACCAATTTCTAATAGGGAAATTTGTCTCACCTATACTGAACATTTCAGGGTGACATCCTACTTTAGGATCCTGCTCAGATTGGATGGACTTGGTAGTGTATTTTGACATTTTGCTTCTCGTTGAATTAGAGGTTGAGCCTCATCTCATTGGGTTCTCAGCTATTTGGCAAAGTCCCTTTGTCACCCTGATCATCTACAAGGTGAAGATAGTTTGCAGCCATCAAAGGCTGGGATTGCACTTGCTTTAAACACGCATGGATTGTACACTTTGCAGAAGCAGTTGGATGATGCCCGAATATCATTCAAAAAGAATTTTATGATGGCTTGTTTCTTCCCTGTTTTTTTACCATTTTGTGGAACAAATACTTTGCGTGAGATGTGCACATGACGTGTAATTGTCAGTTTGCAGGGTGGGATATTGTTGCTGGATGACTTATATTGGTGGTTTTCAGCATGAAATTGGAATACGGCAACAAATATAGCAATTGAAGCCTTATTCAGAGCTTCAAATGAGTAGTGAACACTATGAATCCATCTATAACATGATTATCATTCTGTATTAAGCTCTCTAGGATCAAATTCTTAAAATATTTTCTCATTGTCTCTTTCCTCATCTTTTTGGGTCTTCCTTGAACACACACTTCATAAAAAGTTTGTGCTCCAATGGAATTGGTTCAAATCAACATCTTTGATCTTTTTCGCTAGATACTTGTAATGCAATAGTTGTATTGTCCTGACATCAGTAAAACTGATGCTAATCTGAAGTAGTAGCCAAATTTGTGATTGTGATATATGGTGAACTTTACTTGATCAAATGTTGTCTATGCTTGCTCTATCCGTGTTTAAATCAAGAATTTTAATTTTTACCATACCTGATAGTTGTCCTATATTTATATATTATTCATTGGTGCAATCTTGTTTCCCAGAATGTGCCGGACAATAAATGTATTCCACTGGTGGCACATACTTGAAGCAATTGTCCTGGTCTTATCAGAACTGCTGTCTTACTTTGAAAGTCAATGTGGATCTACGTTGTCGATGGATGGCTACCTTGTTGGATAAATTTGCAGAAACATGAAGGAACTTTTTGTCATGTTTATTGTTTAATACTCTCTTCTTATAAAATCCAATTTGCACTTTTTTTTATCTTTTCTATTGTTAGAGATTCTTCACCAAGACTATTGAACTGGCGGCTGGACATATTACACTCCTACTAGAAGGATTCCCGGAGATGTTCAGGTCTTAAGCACCCACAATGGTCACCCCACTCTCCGTGCTTCAAGTTTTGGGTTTTTTTTTTTTCTTTTTATTAACCATTTTTTTTTTTTTTTTTTTTTGCGATTTCTACCCCAGGAGTTGGTGTCACTTATGCAGAATTTTGTCAGAGGTTTGATTCTTTGGTAGAATCATGTTTAGATTGGCTGGACCTGGTAGTTTTTGATATTATGCTTTTAATTAGTTGACACCATGGTTATTGTAAATGCCATTAGATCTGGAAGTACTTACGTCCAGTTTCTGGTATTGTTGACAACCAGTAGAGATGCTGGGCACTTCCGAGTTTTCACTATTGTAATTAAGTTCTTGTTTTAAAAGAATGTTCTGGAAGTAACTACTTACGTCCAGTTTCTGGTACTATTGACAACCTGTAGTAAAGCTGAGCACGTCAATGTTTTGCTATAGTAACCTAGTTCTTGTTTAAAAATGAATGTTCTGGATTAAATTTGCTACCTACCTACCACGAGTCATATGTAGCCATATGAAAGTTATCTATGAAAGCTATATCTAATTTTGATTTTTAAGTATTTGTTCGTATTACTCATTTTCCTACTTGTTGATGCTTACCTTGCAAGACTATATCATTTGCCCCGTCATATATCAAAAGAGGTAATGAAAATTGAGAACTAACTGAGATGCCAGTCAACTTATAGATATTTGTACCAAAGAAGAGTTCCTGGTGTATCTCCTTCGCTTTCAAGGGACGTGAATTTGTTATTGGGAATTTGTCTGCCTATGGTTTTTTCTTGACAGGTTGGCCAAGCACGATATAATCTTGACTGACTGTAAACTGTTTTTGCGGCCACATGTTACTCCACCCTCTTGAGATTTACTTCAGATTTTGAAACATACTTAGGATATACCATTATGATAATGGAGCTATCTGTAGAAGTTTGTTGTCTGTATTTGACTTATTTCAGAATCCCTCTCTTTAATCTGAAGTTTAAATATGGTTCTGACTTCCTCTCTGGACGATCATCTCTTTCTTAGGATGACAAAGTGGAAGAAGAGGGGTGTCTTGCTGATTCTGACTCTGTTTATCTGAAGAAACTGGGACTTTCTAATTGCACGTCCCTTATCTATGGGTTGTCTTGCTGATGTCGAATCTCTAGCATGATGCATTGATATGTGTGTTCTCAGCTCCTTTGTTTCTTCATCATCGCCAACAAATATCGAGCATTGTTCATAATGGAATGCCAGAGATTTTGCTTTTCCTTATATATGGTGGCGTAACTGGGCTGAACTGCAACAAGGTATTGTCAATCCAACATTACTGAACTGTTCACAAACTTTCTGCATTTCCATATTGCTAAGATTTGGACAGGTTAGCGAGGTCATGCTTTAATCTCAAGTTCACTTCACTCAAGCCAACCTATTTCTATTTTTCTCTTCTTTCTTCTTCTTCTTCTTCTTCTTCCCTCACTCTTGTTCTTCAACTGTTGACGCCTTGCCATTGCCGTATGCCGCTGCTACCGCCCCTGCCGTCCCCCGCCCACTGTCGCTGGTCACTAGCAACCAGTTGGGCGAGGTCCGACGAGGCTTGGCGAGTTTGCCAAAGGCTCGCCCGCCGATGGCCAGGCAAGCCTTGCTCGGGCCTTCCCTGGGTCACCGGCGAGCCTCACTTGGCCAGGCGAGGCTTAGCCCAACTGTCGGCCGCGCTTGACCTCGTCAGGCCACCATGAGGTCAGCGTCACCCGACCAAGGCGAGGCCGAACTCGCGGTGGCCTAGCGAGGCTGAGCCCCACCGGCAGCTGGGCAAGCTCGACCGAGCCCCACTTAGTTGTCGACTTGGCTCGGCTCGGCTGATGTGGCGCGACCTCACCAAGGGCCGACGACACTCCAGCGAGGTCATCGACCCTCGTCTAGCCGATCCTTTGGTCATCCCAAGGCTAGCGACCGACAGACATTGAAGAAGAAGAAGAAGAAGAAGAAGAGAGAAAAAGAAGAAAAAAAGTATTAAAAGTATTAAAAAATTATTTGGATTAGAAATTTTCAAAACGGTACTAAACGCAATTCTATTATGGGAATAAAAATTTTAGATAGTTACCAAACGCTTTAAAATGCTTAGAAATTGTTCTTAGAAACATAATAAAAAAGAATCATTTATGATCAAAAATTGTTCTCGGGACCAGAAGCGTTACCAAACGCACCCTTAATTTCTTCATTTTCGCATTGGCTCTTTGTAACTTTGTCGTGGTCATGCACATTATTCGTGTTCATGCTCCTTCTGTTTTGTTGTTTCGTTCTAGATTTTATGATACAAAAGACCGACGGCAAAAATACACTTGGCAAAACTTGGCTCGGAGGACACTTTAGGGCCAAAGTTCAGAAAAATATACTTAAGTGTCACTTTTTAAAAAATTAGGACACTTGAGTGCTAAGTCCGCGAATGTGGCTGAAAATCATACATGACAATTTTTAATAATATAACTTGCTTACATGGCACATTGGAGAGCTGAATCAGCAACGAAGAATCAAAACGCTGTTGTTTTGTCTTTTCTGAATTTTAATATAAATATTAATTAAATTAGAATATTTATATTTAATAGTAATAAATAATAATTTAAATCCAAGGTAAAATGACATCGTTCTTTACTTTTCTTTTCACGTCAGCATGCAAAACTACGTCGTTTTACACTTATCTCGCCAGAGAAATGATACATCAGCATTTTGGTCGAATTTTCTCACCGTTAGCACTTAATTAATTCATTTTATTCCGATTTTGGCACTTAAGTATCCCATTACCAAGTTTTGGCACATCTATCATATGGTACATTAACGTGACTTATTTCCCATTTTCTTTACCTATTTGACATACATGCAACAATAGGGTACTTAGTGAGTTTGCTTAGCTTATATTTTCATGGCTACATGCTTTTTTTTTTTTTTTTTTTTTTTTTTTGGTACAGAAAATCCACCTATATAAGGATAAAAAGATTTTTAGTCAACATTGAATGTTATGTATGATAAGAAAAGTTCCTACTTAACATAATAATAATTATTTATTTTAATTTAAAAATATATCATAATATCAATAAATTTATATAAAATAATAAGTAAAGTTATTATTAATTATTTGATTACATATTGTGTAAGAATATATAAAATTCTCAAAAAGCCTCTTTAGAAAGAGGCAACTAGAGGCAACTAATTTCACGTGAAAAGATAATGTCAGTTAGAACTAATAATCTAGCATATCATATAAAGTTTACAAAAACAATATTTCGAACTCAAAATTCAAAATAAAAAGAGCAAAAAGATGACCGCTACAAGCGTCTCCTTCCTATTATAGCCCAGTCGTCGTCCTTCCTCTGATCCTCATACCCTCTCTCTCTCTTTCGTGACGGGCCTTGGAAAAATCCTCTTCAGAGAAGATCGGTCTCTTCTCGTCTCTGTTTCCGATCCATTGTTTGATGGGTCTGATTGCTTTCTCGGTCTGTTGCGAAGCATCTGGTTGCAGAAACTTGTTTTCTCATGTGTTGCGGAGACCCATGAGGTTTTTGCGCTTGGCTTCTTTGGGACGATGCCGATGGTCATTGGATATATTTGGTCTAAGCTCGTCCTTTGATATCATCCATCGATTCCTCGGCCGGTTGATCTTTTGCGTTGTTGTTTTACATGGCTTATTCTGAAACTTTTTAATTATTCGATGGATTGGCAGTGTCCTTTTTCTTCTTGATTCATGTAAGCGTTCGTTTGAGGATGCCCTTGTTGAAGGACTGAGGATCTGCTTCGCCATCTTTTTTTTCCATTTTTATGGTTGAGATAATGAACTAGTAGTAGTCTTTGATCACCTTCTGGGCATTTGTCATCAAACATTCTGTTAGATGTGCATGGCCGCGTCTTTGATTGTGTGCGTGCAATTCCTCTCTTGTTGGGTCTTTGCTTGACAACCTCTGCTGAGTACTTTTCGGAGGAGACATTGTTCCTGAACCGCGCTCTTGATTGATCCTTCTTCCTTTCTTTCCGTTTGTCATATTTTGTATGTTATCTAGTGGGGCCAAATTAAATTAGTAGACCATATTCCTGCAGGGGATAAAACTTGGTTTGAGGTTTTCACGCATTTGGTGAGCATGGAGTCCTGTTTTCTTCTTTATGCAAGTTTCTATTTGCTGCAACTAGAAAAAAAAACCTTCCCATTTACCCTTTTGATTCTTATCAAATTTTGACCAGATGACCAACATCTATGTTATTTCTATTTTATTTTTTCGACCACGAACATCATACTCGCTCGATGGGAAAGTCGAGCTGGAAGTTTCTACTTTTCCTTCTGATTTCTTATGATATTTCAATATTTGGACGATCCATTTGTTGTAGATGATTTGTCTGCCAGATAATTTAACTTATTGTTCTAAATGCACCGTTTTCTCTTCGGCTATACAAGGGTGGTTTGTGTTCATTTTCTTCTAATTGGAATTGTCGAACTATTTTATTTAATTTGTTTTATTGCCTTTGAAGGCACGGATAGTGTAGTGTCTGGGTGGTCTATTGCGAGAACAGAATTGGTTTAGGTCCTGATTGAATTTATATGAATGTCTTGAGGTTCATCAACATATCTGGTTCAAGTTTCCCCCTGATTATTTTAATTAAAAAAATTGCTTGTGTGAAATGTATGGACTTACTCAGCCGTCGAATGGAGTGATCTCTTCAGCTAAGTGTGTCGTGTGAAGATGGTGTAGGATTCAGCAATCAAAGAATTCAAGTTTGTCAAGTGAGTGAAAATAGGAGGCAATCACGTTGAGTTGCCGAATCATCTTCTTTGTGGATAGGAGCCATCAGCTGAAATTGGATCCTTCTAATATGGATTGTCTATAGCTGCTTGAGAACCTGGATAGATTTGGTTCTAATCTTTGTTTCCAAGGATTAAAGGAGATGCAAGGAATGTGTAGTTCTCTGCTTGTAGGTTGGAGTCTTCTTGCTGCAAATCAGGTTGCGTTTCTCATCTTTGTCTGCAAAATTCACTGGATAAAATACAATTGAATTGTGTGCCCAAAGCTATGGGTGCCTTTGAATTGTGCTTCCAACTGTAGTTGTTGCTTTCTTGGTCATTAGGTGGCACACATTGTTGCGAGTTTGACTTTATGGACTGGAGACCGGATCTGACTATGCTCCTTATCTCTATTAGATGGTTCTATGTTACACTTGCGATATGGGATATTGATTTCAGTTATTCACCAATATTGTGGAAAATCAGATTATCCATGTCTACATTCAATTTGTCTGGAGCTCTCTCTTCTGGATGCTCTTAGGATCCGTTTAGTTCGGCTTTTGGGGAATGCATTTGCAAAAATGTAAATACCTTTGGGAGGATAGGGTTTTTGAAATGCAAATAACGTTTGGTAAAATTTGTATTGAGAAACAACTTTGGCCAAAATACCGTTTGGTAAAATTTGCATTTGTAAATGACTTTTATTAAATTAAAAAAAACAAAAAAAATTGTATTTTTTTTTAAGTCCGGCCACCGGACCACTTTGGATCTGGCAGCCGGATGGCTGGATTTGGCCCCCAGACGGTCTCCGGGGTTGCGCAACCCCGCGACCGTCGCCTGGGTCGTGCGACCTAGGCCATCGTCGCTTGGGTTGCGCGACCAAGGTGTCGCTTGAGGTCTGGCGACGATCGCTAGGCTCGGCGATGGTCGCTGGAGTCGGGCGACCCTCAAGCGGCGTCGTCGACGCCTTGCCGGTGTGCGCGCCCCTTGGCCGGCGGTCATCGGCCTCCAATCGGCTTCTTCGTGCAATGGTGTGCGAGAAGATGAACAGTACCGGGACTTGCATTCCGAAGATGCAACTTCCCAAAGTATCTCCAGAGATGCATTGGGTTAAAGGCCCTTAGAATCACTTAGAGATGCAATTGCATTTTGCCAAAATTGCCCAAAAAAACAAACCAAACGCGTTTGCATTTGGCCAAGAGACTTTAGAGTCCCAAAGTGCCTTCCAAATGCCCAACCAAACAGGGCCTTAATTTAATCTTCCCCTGATCTAAATTTGCCTCACAAATGGTTTTCTATATCTTGTTATTGACATTGTGAATTACTTGGCCACAAGTTTCCTCAATCCTGCACATGGTTTCTCCAATTACTCTACAAAACTTGCCAAGTAGTACTAATTTCTCCTCAGGAAGCTGGCATTGATAAACCTTCAAACTATATCTGCAAGAATCATGAATGAGGAAATTTGGATGATGGTTCGGATGTTTTTGTCAACTTTTCTACACCTACTTTTTGATTGAGATGGTAGCTGTTGTTTCTTTTGGCAGGTCGTATGATGTTAGATCTATGCATAATTTAGCTGATGCTGAATTTAAGGATAAACAGTTCTCAAGACCTCGCATAGGAATTCACGCTTCCTGCACAGGATGTGTGGAGCTGTCTGTGCCTGTTTATTGTCAGTTTCTTACCTCGTCGAGCAAATTTTTGCTACTACGTCATATGTGCTGGACAGCACATAGATCAAGCATAACTGGGCAGATCTTGGGACAAACTATAACAGGGGGATGGTGACAGCAAATCCATCTTAAGTATGGTTCCTAGCAGATTTGGGGTCCTGATCTTGCGTCTTCAGACAGATTATAAAAGGGGATAATTGGCAGAATATAGATCAAGCATAATTGGGCAGATCTTAGGACAAATTATAACAGGGGGTGGTTCTTAGTTGGGTTATAAAGTGTGTTTGGGGTAACTATGGCTTAAAAAATTTTCTTTCACAATGCCTTTGGGTTATTCTATTGTTTTCTATTTAACATAAGCCGGATGTCACTGGACAACAAACAACATGCTGTAAAGAGGAATCACTTAGAGGCTTTTAGTTTGAATGGGCAATTCTCTTCAGAGAGTCTTGCAACAGTGATCTGATTGAGAGAAGATTTTTTCTATTTACTGGCTAGGGTGTGTTTAAATCAGCTACATCTTCCAAACATCATATATGAACCATGCTCACCGTTATGACAGTCTTGTTCTCTCTATCATGAAACTATGCAGTAATTTGGCCTAGTTTTTCAGCTCCTAAGAGAGGATATTGAGCAATCTGGTCCTTTATCTGCCAGATGAGACTCCTTGCTTGATGTTGTAGTCAGAAAGGTAATGACTAGGTCATGTTTCCCAATACTTTTGACCCATAATCAGATTATTAAGAGCATCATAGCTATGTATTTCAAACTCTGAAAGTCAAAGTTTTCATGGCTTATTTTTTTTTTCCACTAAACTTTTGTTTAGATGCATATCCTTGATACATCTCATGCTTCTTGCCCCCTGTACTTCAGCTTCTTCTTTCAAAATTAATACTTCAACAGAAAGACAATGTTGTAATCTAGAGCTACTTCATCACTGTTCAGATCACATTGAAACAGATCCTATTTCTCTAGATTTTAAGTTTCATCTCAACAAAGTATGAAAAAAAATTGATGAATTCTGAACAAGCTTAGCAAGCATGAAATGTTAGATCATGCCTGCATCAAACAAAGAAAAATAATACTGGAAACACAAGCCATCCGCCACAATTTTGCATGTACTTGCCCTCATGTATGCAAGAAGATGAATACATTGCCCACGGCATATTAGAAAGCATAATTTGCTCATAGTTAAAAAAAAAAATCATATTTCTCTGAAGATACTATAATTTCCAATTTAAACTTGATAACATCAAGACATCAAAGAATTTCACTTCGGTGAAAGCCAGTGAGGAAGAAGAGATAAACAAACCCGGGGCCAAAGGGAAAAGGAAAGAACAAACTAATGTTAGCTTAACTTGTGGCACTTCCTAGTGTAAATTTTTTAGGTGACATAAAGAAAAGGAAATGTTTAACCAGTCACAAAGAATTTAAGATAGAAAAATTAAATAAATCGACTTCTTTTTTTTTTTTTGGTTGGTAATATAAATTGACTTCTTGACGCTTCAAGAAACTCCACTTTCCAATTTAGACTAAAAAGGACAGAAAATATGGAAAATTAGTTCCATGAACCTTTTTTTCTATTTCATGATTATGTGTTGCAATATTCAAGGTGCGACAGCAAACAGAATCACTACCAAACCGCATCCATCGGTAATCAACATAAGGAATCATAAACCAGTAAGCTTGAGTTGTCAATTGTCTTATGTCACAATTTCATAGTGGAGCTAAGTAGATACAAAATCAGCAACAAATGCTAGTTTAGAAACTGACCTAATGCATGCCTCAGAGGTACTGGAATGCAACGACGGTATCGAGCCACAGCCTCCAAAGTTATCATTTGCACGGCCATGATACACTTCACTTCATTTATATTTTTAAAAAAGTGGTTAAGAGTCCTCTAATCATTTATGAACAAACAAATTCTAAGAAAGTTCAGTTTTATTTTAGTATGATCAATTGATGTACCAATGATTGATAATGCTGCTGCATAATCATGGTTCAAATGTCACATAAAGGGAGCATGCTTAAAACTTTTCCTGCTACTTTTGCAGCCAAAAATCTTGTCCTCTGCCTATTGAAGAAGAACATCAAGAGCGTCCATCTCTGCATGTCTTGTTGCCTATGAAAGCAAAAGGAGAAAAATTAAGAAAGCATATCAAATTTAGGAGCTTTGCCAGAGAGAAATTTGCTCTTAGTGTTGTTTCACCATAAATTTAGGAAATGCATTCCATGAGAAATGTTTTCTCCAACAAGTTATCTGATTGAGTATATAAAAGATTGGCGAAGGCATATACTGCATGATTTCAACAAGTTTTGCTTGTTCAAAGTTGCTGAGAATCCCACATGAAAAAAGAGGCTTCTTATTGGATTGGCCACCTCCACCTTTTCTAACAGTATTTTTTATATACCCCTATAGGAAGCTGCCTTTGGTTCCTCATTATGCTCCACTAGATACTATAAGGGCCAAATTTTTTTTCACACCAACTATTTATTACTGTCCGCAAAGTCATTGATAGTAGCATTTTGTCACCACATAACTATAAATGATTACAGAAATAGACTATGAGATAAGAGATCATCTCCACCAGTGACCAGGCTAAAAATATTTGTGTAGATGTGGCCATTGTGTTAAAAAAAAATGTGCCCAAGAAGCAGGTTCTTACATCTTAAAAGGCAATGCAATGCTCACAGGTCGTTTTTATACCAATTAAGTATAAAGAAGTCTAGCTAACACGTGATCTAAGGAAAAAATGTTAGGAACTTCACAAAAGCCAATAGAGACCATAATATGGTTCAAGACAGAGCACAATGGTAAATGAAATTTGTAAAACATTGCGCATAATGAAGCCAGATTTAACTAGTGTTAGCGGAAGTCATATTTTACGAAAGACTAATGGGAACAAAACAATTAACAGCCTAATAATGCATAAAAAATTCCACTTATTAACAGATTTGTTCTGATAATTCTTTTATCATCTATTAAAGAAATAAGGAAAAATCATGGGAGAAACATAAAATGATCAACAATTACTACAAGTGGATAATTCGAGGGTATCAATTTAGAACAATAACAAAGTGTCGTTAGTCCACATTTCGTGTTCATTGCCAGTTTCTTCGTGCCACAATAAAGCCCATCCTCAACAATCTCACAGCTGTTCAATCAGAGAGTAAAATCTGAAATCATTCACTAATTAAGACTGATTTGTTCTGGAAATGCATGTGGTTACTAAAAATTAGTTTTTTAACCCACCTGGAACATCAAGGCTGTCCAAAGCAAGCTTTGCCTTAAGAGGAGAAAATAGGTTTTGTTACTTGTGAGGAGAAAAAGAGTCAGAAATTCTAAGCATGCATACATGCATACAAGCAATTCAAGAGGAAACCAGCATGAAGTGTCCAGCAGTAGAAATATTTAGTATCAATGCGCAGCTACTAAAGGAATGAATGCATGTTTCGCAGCTATATAATCAGGATCCCACGAGTCCTGTATAATATACCGGTCACAAACTTCTAAACAATGATTAGTACAACAAATTCGTCCCGTAATTCAGATGCAAATCCCACCTAACTGTTAAACTGATATGGCTCTAACCACACTGAAGCAAAAACAACTAATTTGAGAAACTATACGTTGCTCATTCCAGTGTGTCCTATTATTGGTACCTCAGAAGCATATATTTTGTTATATAGGTTTTTCAAACATTCAAGAAGCTTTCAAAGGTCATTTTTCTTCATAAAGGCTGTGGAACATAAGGGACTAAAAGAGAACCCAAAACTGTTGCAAAGGCCCCAGAAATCATAATTGAGAATCAGCGTCTTGTGCTTTTGTCTCTATTCTACTGAACAACTTATGCAAACTCTATGTTTCTTGTGATTCTTTCCTTTTCCATATATCCACGGTCCAAGGGTGAAAGAAAATAACCACTTAACTAGTTATCCATGGGCACAACCGATGTTCTTATTACTCCCTCGCTCCAAGTAAATTTGGTTTTCAATTCTCCCTAGTTGCCAAAGTCAACAAGTGGTAAAAGGATTCGACTGTCAAAATGGCTTGCCATCTCACTTCTTCAGTCCTCCATGGTTTTGCCGGCTGGTTGTCCACTTCAATGCATGGGTTCGCATAAGGGAGTTCCTAACCTATGGCACCCAGATTGGCTCAGTTTTTGGCCAAAAAAGGGATTGAACCAACCCATGTACACCCTCTTCGCATTGTTTTGCTCTCCCCGGCTTGTCTGTCCTTTGAATTTGACTTCACCTACTTCTTTCAATAGCCACCTGGCCAGAAAAAAAAAAAAAAGGCAAAAAGGCTATACATTCTAGGGATTATCGCTGATTTTTTGGCTTGTAAAGTCGATCACCAGTGAATTCAATACCAAGCATCCACAGACGAAATTACCAAGAAACACTTAGTCAACGTCTCTCGAACAATTCAACCATACATTTTTCAAGTTCCTGCGCAATCGCACCATACAAGTCGAATTTCGATATTCATCTCGAGTATTACATCAACTGATACAATTCGGATGTGCCAGGCGTTACCTGATCTACAGCAAGCTGCATGACGCCCAAGAACCTCAAAGGACAGAACCGTTCACCCAAAATATGCCATCAATTTCCATGGCTCCGGTCAGCCAGTTGTCGCTTGCTGGCCTCTGTCGCCGCCGGTTCGCTGGGGACTCTGTTTTGGGAAGACGAACTTCTATCTGTTCGTTGCCTCCGTCGGGAGGTGGCGATCTTACATTTGTCAGAGATCGCCGGTGTCTGATGGAAGATGAGCAGTTCTTGATGCTGAAACTGGCGTCGGTAAAGTTCGAAGTTTGCCCATGGTGAGAAAAAGAGGATTAAACCAAAAAAAAAAAATTATACTTGTGTGTAATACCTAAAGAAAGAAGGTGGAGAGAGAGAGACTACAAGAAAATAGATGAAGAGAAGGACCCAAGAAGAACAGGGAAAAAGGACTTGTAATCAAGACCAGCTGAGTTTACTCACCTACGAATTGCTCCCTTGGCAAATTCCCATCATTTTAGCAACCAGAGCAGCGAGCAAACATGCCATGATCAATCGACTTAGAAGTCCACATAGTCTTGATTCGCGCGCGTCAAGGGAGATTTGACAATGTTTCTTGATGCTCATTTGACAATCTTGGGAGTCCTCCTGTAGATTGCTTTGCTCAAATTATCTTCGTGCATAAGTAAACTCTCGGCTACTGAATGAGTTGATTCATGACCAACCTCGTAGAGTAAAGCTAAATCAATCAATTGATTGTCTTGAAGTTTAACCTTTAAATCGTCCCCTAGATGTTTGCATATTATTCAGGATCCCCACTCTTTCACACTTTCACCCCATAATGTAACCCCAAACTCTACATCATTTCGATCAATTTGACCAAAATCAATTGCTCTCCCCACAGCTGAAAGGGTCTGAAATACAAAGCGCAACATGATCCAAATCCAATGAATGGGAACTCTCCATTGGTCCGTCGCTCCACTGTTTACCATCAACAGACAAAGCAATCTTAAAATCATGATGACCAATATCAGCAACGAAAGAGAGAGCTATTCCAAGAAATTTGTCATATAAGTCCTTTGAAGCCTTAAAAGATAAGGAACCCTTTTCAATAGGAAGGATCCAATGTGGCATCTCTCCTCCACAGAGAAGACTTCCGCACTCAAACCAATACTGTTACAAAAATAGACCGGTAGAAAGTAGCCAAGTTAGTATTACTATCCAAATGAGAAGATCCATTTAATCCTTGCTTGCATCAATACACAAGTCTCACATGATAGAAATCATTCCGATAGATGGGAGCCACCTACATTACATGCATATGCATACATTTGCAGAACTACTTCATATTTGTTTGTTTTTCTTAAGCCTTCAGTCTTGCATTTTCTGCTATTGCAATATACAAGCACCCAATGGAACCAGCATATGCTTCATATCGATATGGGTGTGTTCGTGTGTGTTTTTGTGTGTGTGTGTGTGTGTGTGTGTGTGTGTGTGTGTGTGTGTGTGTGTGTGTGTGTGTGTGAGAGAGAGAGAGAGAGAGAGAGAGAGAGAGAGAATCTAACCTGGCCAAGTGGGTAACGAGTATCAGCCAAACCTCTATGGACAAAATGATGAATAGAGTTGAAACCTTCGTCTTTTTTGTAGAAGTTTGCAATTATCTGCCCAAAGATAACTCAAAAATGGGGGAAGCTCAGGAATCTCTTGTAATTGATGGCAGTTTTCAACTCCCAATTGAGACAAACAACCACGCTTACTGATGGATGTAGGAAGGGCAATAATATTGTTCTCCGTCGGATTTAAGTCAACCAAGATGGGAAAACAAGAAAGATTCCCAAGAAACTCTACTTCAGACAAATTGCATCCCGTAAGGTCTAAACGGTGTAAATTTGAAAGTCCGGTCTTCATACACGGATCAGCCGAATCCTTGTACTTTGGAAACTCGTTTAAATTTATGCAATAGCTTACTTGCAAGTGTTTAAGGTTTTGTAACTTATAAATGCAAGATGGAAGATGTTCCAAGCTTTTGCAATCTTGTATATACATTCCCTCCAAAGAGACAAGATTTTCTATTGATGCAGGAAGTTCTTTAATACTGGTCCCTTCTAACCAAAGATTTTTCAGATCTTCAAGTTTACACGTGGAATATCGGGAACCTTTCAAAATTTGTGCATTTTTTAATATTGAGAGTTCGAAGTTTTTTTGACTTGAGCAAATTTGGAAAAACACTAAGTTCAAAGCACTCCATTAAATTCAACACTTGTAACTTGTCATGAAATGCAATGGACTCGTGGACTTCCACCAAGTTTGTGCAATTACTGATATCCAATTCCTCAAGATTTGGAGTACACACGATGTCCGTGCGTGCAAACTAGGGACTTGCAATCATTGAAAATAATGTACTTCAAATTTTGGAAGTCCTGCAAAAACAATGAAACCAGCTTTGGTAAACATTTGAAAGGGAAAAAGGGTATTTGTAGGATTATCTTGCTTCCTTACACTTAAACCGTGTGATTCCTGTTTGAGAATAGGTTGCTACTAAAGCATATCCGTTATTGATATTTCAAAAAATTATTATATTTTGGGCTATCAATCATAAATATTGAGCAATTTGTTTATTTAATGTAGAGGTGAACTCCCCGGAGTCCACAAATAGGCCTATGTAAGTTTTGCAAATAGACAGGAGTCAAACCCGTGAAATGTGGAAGGAAGCAAGGAGCTTCGGCAGATTAGACAAGTCGGAACCTACTATTTAGGTCTCTAAGTAAATTACTTGACCTATTAATTAAATTTTCATTCAAAGTTACTATAAATTGATTTTGTGAGAATTAAATATCATATTGAGAAATTATTAAATACTTAGAAACTTTCCAATAATTATACATATGTATGTATACTTTAGCAAATTAGAGTTTAACTCTTATCATTTTATATTTTAGATATTATTTGAAAAAATTGAATAATATATGGACACACAATATAAAATAGTTCACAAAGAAACTCGGGTTAACAATTTTAAAAAATTAGAAAAACTATCGTTAAACGCCCCAAAGAGCATGCAGATTTAGCCTTTACTAATTTTTGTCTTACAAAATTCCCAAAGCGATGCTCCTCACCCAATCCTACCCTCCATTAGCATACCAAAATTAGTTTGGGACAAAATTGTGTCGTGCGTCATGCATGTGGCAATTCTAAAATCCAAGTAAAGTGTCACGTGGCAAGTATGCAAATGTGGACCATGTGACAAAATTATGCCATTTGTCATGCCATGTGACAATTGTAGAAGCATAGTAAAGTTCCACGTGATGTGTGCAGATGTGGGCCATGTAATAGAACGATGCCATGTGTCAAGCCATGTGACAATCATAAAACTAAAATGAAGTCTCAAGTAGTAAGCACAAGAGCGAACACTTTGTCGGACTTCAGTTGTAACTATATATAATAAATGAAGGTCAATAACATAAGTTCTTCTATCACAATGAAATTTCTCAAAAATCAATAAATTTAATATTTGTTAAATTTTTTCAAAGACAATTAAACCAATTTTGAAAAACATTCGAAAGAAAATAGAATCGTATATTGAATTCAAATGGGCTAATATAGGTAAATGCTTACCTTCAATTGATTTGGCACTATTGTGATACTGCAATTGCTCATATGAAGTCCCACTAATTTCTTTCGACCAGAGGAAAATTTTGAGATCTGGAGAGCACATCCATCCGATCGAATCCATCTTAGCTCATTTGGAAGATATATAGGACCTTGGAATGAAATATGCACATTCCGCAAAATGAACAATCTCAACCTTCTCATTTTTGTTAAAGCATCAGAACTGATATATATTTCTGTCGACTCAAGTGGCTCCAACACTATGGCTTCTACAGCACAATCTCCCTATATATACAAGACTATTTAGGTTATGCATGTTTAATAATTAGAGTCACAAAGATAAGGAGCAGAATTTTGATCGTATCTACAAGTCTTACCATGTTGTTTGACACAACATCGGCAATGTCATCACACAACCATAGTCTACTACGTCTCCAGGGATCTTTGCTTTCTTTGTTCACAATATCCATACCCATCAATTGAATCAAGTCATGCATTTGTATGTTTCGGGACTCCATTCTTATCAAGCTCCTCTCATTGAGAACTCGTAATCCTATTATTGCCTCAAGATCACAACTCTTGAGAACTTTCTTTATATACTCAGTTGTCCATCCCTTAAAGAAGCAAGCAATGTGAAGAAAAATCTCTTTCTCATTAGCTTCTAATCCATCATAACTTATTTTGAGCACATCATTGATGTCTTTCTTAGGAAACTTAGAAATTTTAACTAGTGTACTTTCCCATTCATCTTCTCTTCTACCACGTAAGAAGGAACCGAGCACCTCTAGTGCTAAAGGAAGGCCTTTAGCATGATTTAGAACACCATACACTAGATCTGTTCTGATTTTGAATTTTTGGCAATTTAGAAAAGCATGCTTACTAAGTAGCTCATGAGCTGCACCATCATTGAGTTCTCTAACTTTGTACACATGATTTAGATCTATCCCGTGACTAGTTAGCAAATGTATATCTCTTGTAGTAATGATAATTCTACTTCCATTTCCAAACCACTTGCTTTCTCCTGCTAAAGCATCTAAGCGGCGTCGGTCATCCACATCATCAAGGATAAGGAGAACTTTTTGTGACAAAGTCTATATTGAATTTGATTGATACCTCCATCAACACTGGACACCACTAATCTTTCTTTAAGTTCTAATATCTGAAATAGTAATTTTTCTTGCAAAGTAACTATATCCTTGCAATCTTTTGAAACTTCTCGAACATTTGCCAAAAAACATGAATTCTCAAATTGATCGAAAATACCATTATAAACGGCTTTGGCTAAAGCCGTCTTTCCTATGCCTCCCTCTCCCCACAATCCCACCATGAGAACATCATCATCAAACCGAAGGTTTAACATCGATTTCAACTTAACCACCTGGGAGTCTATTCCAACCGGATATTTAGCAACATGCAAAGGTGTGCGGTCTAGGCGAGATGAGATTTCCATCACAATTCTTTGTATAAACTCTGACTCATTCCTGGAAAAAAAAAACGAAAAGAAGTCGTGGCATCATTTTAGCAGTTTGAATAAGCAAATAACAGGCAATTACTAGCCAACAATGACAAAAGCGGCGCATCACATTTTTACATACCACAACCAAAACAAATGGTATTCCCACCAAGTCGAATTAGAACTGCGAGAGCTCCACACCGACCAAAACATGCATCTATCTACTTAATAATTCATGTTATTTTGTATTATACATAACAATTCACTTATTTTTCTTTTTGATTGTTATACGTGATTTATTTATACACTTGATCAAAAAGAGTTATTTTGTACGCACTAATTATCCTTTATCAAGCGTTGCAAACCTTCTTAATCCTTCCAAAGAAATGGGGTAAATGCAACAACACACATATTTAACATTTTGTCCATTGATCAATCGAGTTTTAACACTTTATTCTGTTCAAATAAGTCAGTAAAATTTTCAGCCGATGTAGTCCTACTGTCAATTTTTATTACAGGAAAAGCCATGCGTCTATTCTACGCTTAGCCAACATTGCAACCGGTAATCAGTTTATGACTTCGTTGACCAGAATTGAAAATCTGTAGAACAATTGACCAAAATGAAAAGTGAAGAAATCAGATAGCCCACACAAAGGTTTAGAACTTTTATCATGCTTCGAGGAGGGCAACAGGGATCCAAAGACACAACTATAGACCTTGCCCGAATGAAACAGGGGTTAGTAAAAGCCAAATGCAAAATTCTATTCTTCCACGCCCAAAAGTAGGGTTTTTCTTTTTGCTAACGAATTTTAATAAGTGTTGATAAGTGTCGAAAAACTATTAGTGAAAAAAAGAACAGTGACTTTTCCTTTCTCGAAACATGTTAGCAACTTAGCAACAATTTTATGAAATCACCTATTTTTTTTCATATTTTGCAAATTACCAATTTTCTAATAACTTACTAAACTTGACTTCCATACCTTGCAGGCTCGAACTTACTAACTTTTATATGATATTACTAACATAAATTAGATTGACTTACCAACAACTTTCTTTTAATTTACTAATTTTTCTATTAAGTTACCAACTCTCACCTGAGTTACTTACTAACTAATTTTAGAGATTCCCAATCTTAATCAAAGTGACTTATCAACTTTTTTCCCATTAAGTCATTAGCCAATTTTGGATTATCAATTTTCATTTGAGTTACTTGCCAAGCTTATTTTTCTTTAATTTATCAACTTTTCTTCTCTTTTGCCAAATTTTATTTTTCTTTCATAACTAAGTCTTATATATACCAACTCTTACATGGAATTACTAACTTTAACTAAAGCCACTTAAATTTTCAGGAATCTTGAGATGAAGTATCTATATGTATACTTATAATCATGTGTGTGTAGATTTATTTATTTATTTTTATAAACAATCTCTACAGTTACTTGTAAAAATTATCTTCTTACACAAAATATGAACACCACTCCACTTACCCATCTTTCAAATGCCACCCGTACAAGCTACCAGCATTGAAAAGAGCTTTCTTCCATCTCTTCACTTCATATGAATCCGTCCCAATCTTGGACTCGTGCTTAATCATAGCTTCTCTGTACTTCTCTCTTGGTGTTTTCACTTCTTTAGGTTCCACTTTGTAAAACACTGGAAAGACCATGAGGTTTCTTTCTTCCTTGCAATCCATGATTTTTGCCACCTCATCCAAACAACAGCTTGAGGAAGCATAATCCTTGGAGAAAATGATGATCGCGATATGCGATTCCTCGATCGCCTTCATAAGTGCTGGCAATATTTGTTCTCCTTTCCCGAGCTCCTCACTATCAACAAAAGTGTAGATTCCTTTCTGGTCAAGAGCTCTATAGAGATGACTGAGAAAGTTGTTCCGAACGTCCTCCCCTCTGAAACTCAAAAAAACATGGTAAATCCTTTCAAACTTTGATGAAGAAGCCATTAGATGATGTAGTTCAACAATCAGCAATGAGTGCTTAAGAATTGGTATGGTATTTTGAGGTAGTTGTTCACTATTCAATCTTCCTGTTGATTTATTCTTATACTAGAGGACGGAAAATTTTTTGATGAATTTTGACCGTTCAAGAGGCCGAATGGCCCACAAAATTAGGGAATAATATTGATCACTACTGGTCCTAGTGGACTCGATCATTGCACAAATTGACAAACAACTTTAGAGTGATGGATTCTCGTGGGTTAGGTTATGGGCTCACCAATAAATAAATAAACAATTTTGTTGGCTTCCTTGAAATGGCATCCCAACCTTCAGAGTTGTTGTTTCTTGTTTGCTAAATAATAATTGAACACATGACTACTCAAAAGATACAATAGTCACAATTAAGTATATCAGAATAGAAAAATATTAGATATACTAGCATAGCTGATCTTTGGAAGAACTTGGTGCTTAAGTGTAGACCAAGATATCTAATAGGTATGAACAAATGAAGTTATTTTCACGTAAACCATATACCACGGCATCATTCAAATTGTCTTATTGAAATAAGTTTCTTTATTGATGGTTAATATTGTTTTAAAATTGTTGATGAGTATGAAGTTTAACATAAGATAAAGTTTTAGTCAATGTGCCGCTTCCAGGGAGTTACTTTCATCCGTTTAGTCTTCGTTTTCTTTTTCTTGCAAGGAAAACGAAGTATTGCCTTTCATTAGGTTTGCTTTTATCATAGGCTCGCTAATAAGCCAAACTTTGCTGGCTTCCTCAAAACGGCGTACCAGACCTCTGAGTAGCTATTTCCTCTTGCTAAATATTATCTTAACGTATGACTACTCAGAAATATATAATTATATATGCAAAATTCAAGTATATCATATCTAAATGATATGATATTCCTTCGATCAGAGGTGAAGATATATTATCTTGGGTAGCTTTATGCATGCGGACTCTTTAATGGCAAATTTGTGAGTGATGATTGATGTACCTCTCTATTAGTGGACCAGACACTAATCAATTAAATAATTTATTTTCATTATAAAATGAAAGGTGGTACGAAATCTGCGGGGGCATCATGTGCACCAAGATCGTAGGTTTGACGGTCAAGATTTTGTGTATCGAACCCAATAATCTTTCTCTACTCAAAAGCCACTCTGCGTGTTCTCTTCTAGCCTTTATTGTGAAGAATATCTGAATATTGTGTGCGTGCGTGTGATTTGGCTTGCATTTAGTCCACTTGGAGTAATGTGGTCAACGACATGCCATTGATCTCACAAAATTGTGAGAAATGGTGGATCTAGAAAATCGCGTCTGTATAAACAAAAACAATGTTAGCCTGCTAGGAATTGAGGATATGTGAATGTTCATGAGAAATTAGAAGACTAGTACTTGAAGCATGTTATAATAGCATGTGAACCCTGGTATAGATATAATAGTTTCCCTTCCAGAGTAAATCTTTTCTGAGCTTTTCACTTTTTCAGCGAGCGCATGTTCATTTGTTCCACGTGTCAAAAGCTCAGCATAAAGATGAACTACATCATGTTCCACGTGTCAAAAGCTCAGCATGAGTGTTGATCGTGAAGATAGGAGTGTTTGATGAAATCTTCTTTCTCTTCATCTTCAAAAAGGATACTTTGAGGATTCTCTTCAATGTGGATCACAAGGAAGGCGCCTCACCAAACATTGGCTGCAATTAGACTACTTAAAGTACCGAAGACTGCCGTCGACATCCTAGGGTAATATACGTGCGCACTAGTCTCATTCAAACAATGTACCTTATCAGTAAGATGAAATATATTTTCTTTCCGGCAATGAATATTGATAACAAGCTGATGAGTGGTTGATGTTTGGAATAGGTATTCCTAGGGAAAAGTGTTAAAAAAGTCCTAAACATTTTGCATTTGTGCCAATTTACTCCTAAATCTTTTTTTACTCCAAGTAAGAATCCCTAACGACGCCTCTCGGATTCGAACTCCTCCCCTTCGTGAGGGGGAGAGAGCCCAAGCTAGCTGCGTTGTTGTGGGCGGTGGTGTCATAAACTTTTTTTTGTACCAAATAAATCATAAATATTTTTACGTTGTGCCAATTCAGTCATTTCCAGCTAATTTTGGCCGGATTTTGCCGACTGGACGGTAGTTGGCTGACGTGGCATGATCGGCTCTGATGTGAACAACTTTTAATAATATCTTAATATTTTTGAATTTGTTTCTTTTTCTTTTTCTTTTTTCTTTTTATTTTTTCCTTCTCCTCCTTCTTCCTCCAACCGGTCACCGAACCAACCGGAGGCAACAGTCGGCAAGGTCGAGGTCAACCTCGTTGGCCACCTCACCAATGGCCACGAGGGTGACCTTGTGCTTTGGGCGGCAAGGCTCGCCCTTGCCGGATCTGGCGAGGGTGAGCCCCGCTAGCCCGATGCGAGGCTAGCTCGAGGCCGCCCAGGCCGCGACGGCAGCCTCACGCCTGGCTGGCGAGGCTCGCCCTCACTGGCCATGGGCGAGGCTTGACCCTCGCCAGATCTAGCGAGGACGGCCTCTCACCGGGCGAGGCTCAACGCTCGCTAGATTCGGCAAGGGCAAGCCTCACCACTCAGCACAAGGCCGCCCTTGCGGCCACTGGCAGGTGGCTGGCGAGCTCAACCTTGACCTCGTTGGCCATCGCCTCTGGCCGATCGCCGACTAGAGAAAGAAGGAGGAGAAGGAAAAAAAAAAAAAATATTAAAATATTATTAAAAGTTGTCAACGTCGGTGTCGATCAAGTCACTTCAGCCGATCGGCATCTAGTTAGCAAAATCTAGCCAAAATTGTCCGGGAATGACTAAATTGGCACAACATAAAAATGTTTAAGACTTAATTGGTACCAAAAAAAGGTTTAGGACCGAAATGACATACAAATGCAAAAGGTTTATGACTTTTTAAATACTTTTCCCGGTATTCCCATCATCCCTAACTTTACTGGCTGCATATTTGATTGCAATTACTCTTATCATACGCAGGTTTATGACTTCCTCACCACGTTTAGTTGACAATTGTGGTTATTATTTTGTAAGTGTTATTCCTTAAGGAACGCTTCACCTCTCTTTTTTCAATTGCAAAACTAAACCAAATAGCGGAGACTTGAACGACTTCTTCGAAAGCAAGGGACCCGCCTCGGGCAAAGTGGTCCGGAAAAGTATTATTACACACAATGACTTGACTTTAGAGGGCCAAAACTGGGCCCACTCTAGGAAATTAATATTGACTTAAGGTAAAAATTGACGAAGACCTGGTTGGCAATAAGAGAAACTTTTGTTGGCCGACTAGCAATAGAAGAAATTGACGTCCAGGAGAAAGGCCCACCGTTGATAGTGACTTCTCACCCAATTTCCGCCCTAAGTGAAGCCGATGTGGATCAACATCCTTGATTGAGTTGTAAATTCGATAAAGCTCCAATAAGAGAAACTTTCGTTGGCCGACTAGCAAAAGAAGAAATTGACAACCAGGACAAAGGCCCACCGTTGATAGTGACTTCTCACCTAATTTTCGCCCTAAGTGAAGCCGATGTGGATCAACATCCTTGATTGAGTTGTAAATTCGATAAAGCTCCTTTTGTTTCACACATAAATATTTTCCAGAGAAAATGTCATCCTCATTTTTCGACATTTAGATTACTTAAGAAAATGAATCGATAAAAAACCCAAGCTTAAACTCAAGAAAATAGTTTAAAAAACGGAAATCATTCTCTAAAATATAAGTAAATATTAACCATTAGATCAAAACTTTTAGGCTTGGACATGGAAGTAGGGACTCCATGTATCTGGACACTGGCGCCAAGGTCCCAAGCTTGGCTTCTATGGGCCCAAACCAAGGCATCGGAAGCTGGAGCCTGGCCTCCATGAATTGAAGTCTTAAGGTGCGTTTGGTAACATTTATGTTCAAAAATTATTCCAATGAGTAGAAATAGAAAAAACTATTCTATTTCGAGAACAATTTTGAACAAAAGAACGCATTTGGTAACTGCACAAAATTTATATTCCGGAACCAAAAAAAAAAAAACACGTTTGGTAGACTTGTATAATTTTTTTTTTTTGTTTTTTTAATTTTTTAATATTTTTATTTTATTTTTCCTTTTTTTTTTTTTTCTTCTTTTGGCCGGTGGCTTGCCTCAGCCATGGCCAACAACCTCACCTAGCCACGGCGAGGCTCGTCGGCCCCCGGCGAGACCAAGCCTCGCTGGTGGCTAGGCGAGCTCGGCCTCGCCGAATTTGGGCAAGCTCGAGCTCGCCTAGCCAAGGCGAGCCAACCTCGCGCTTGGCTCACCCAACCAAGGCGAGGCCAAGCCTTGTCGGAGGCCGGCGACGCTCCGGCAAGGTCGTTGGCCATGGCCAAGGCCGGCGACCGACCAAAGAAAAAAGAAGAAGAAAAGTAAAAAAAGGAAAAAATAGGAGAGAGAAATTGTTTCTTGGAAGTATTCCTAGGATGTTTCTATTTCAAATTTGTTTTCGGGAATAAAAAAATAAATTTTTTATTCTCAAAAACAAAAGTGTAAATAAATGCGTTTTTGTTGTTCTTCTTTTTTTGTGCCGGATGAACCGCTTTGGCCAACAGCCGTCACGTAAACCTCCACGTAACCCTAGCTCAAGACCCACCATCAGGGCACCACGCGTAATATGCCTAATGGTCTGCAATTTGCGTTGCAGGGGCTTTGAACACCTAACATTTCCCTTCAAAAGCAAGAGCCTACCCAGTAGAGCCACCACGGCCGGTGGTGATTTAGTTCTTTTTTGTTCTCCGAAATAAAAGAATAGAAATTGTGTTCTGGAAAATAAAAAAAGAACACAAACAAACAACCCTTAAAGAAACCTGTGTGATGTAAGACATGACGGCATTGCAAGTTAAATCATATGTATTTCGGCAGAACACCACTTAACAACTTCCCGAGTACGTCTTTACCAAAAAAATTTTGCTTTACCAAAAAAAAAAAAAAAAAAAACTTCCCGAGTACGCTCCTTAGTCCATAGGATTCGGAACACGTGGCAAGTTCGATGAATTGTAAATAGCATTCTGATGGGATCACAGTTTTTCAAAAGTTTCAAAAAGTCATAATTATCGGGCGTGACAATTACTCCACGAGAAAGTTGTGGGAAACAGTATCATCTGGGTGCCGCGCTTCTAAGTAATGTTACTCACGCAAGAAATCTTGCGGGCACGTGATTTTGTTAATGTACTCGGAAGAGAGAGATGACTATTTCGGGTTTTCTTAGACAGAGAAAATTACGGATGACTTGGGCAACAACTTGACCAATTGGAGTCTTTGTTCGATGTTTTCTTTGTGGGCTTAACTTTAAGCTAACGTTTCAGATAGTTCTAAATTAGACCTTTGACAGAAAAAAAAATGTAAATTATGTGAATATGGTAAAAGAGGACCGAATAGAAGAAGAAGATTTGGACTAGAGAATATCTTATGTGCACTAATTAGCTATACAAGACGATGAATATGTAGAGGCTAAGCACTAGGTTTATAAGTGACGTGATTCTATGGGATAGAATATTTAGATAATGATCTGTCTTGAGAAGCTAAGTCGTAAAGAAATTGTATGTGTATTCTTGGAAGGAAGTGATCTAACTTCATGACCAAATAGTGGAAGAATTGTAGCAATGCCATAATCAATGCTATTGGGATTTCTTTCCTTTAACATTCCTTGCGAGCTGATGCGGTGGCAATCACAATAAGCTTGGGTTGAAGGAGGCAAAATCGGGATCCTGAAGGGCTTTGGTGAATATGTCCGCTAGTTGGGCCATCAAATAGATATACTGAACATGTAATTGGTGCTGATGAATCCGCTCGCCAACAAAATGATAGTCAATCTCCACAGGTTTCGTCCAATCATGAAAAAATAGATTGCCATTGAGGTAGATGGCTGAAATATTATCACACCATAGTACCGGGGACTCCTGCAGGGTGATCCTTAAATTAGAAAATAAAGCTTGAATCCATATGATCCTAGTAGTGGTGTCAACAACACATTTGAATTTTGCCTCGGTACTTGAACAAGCAACTGTTCTTTGCTTGCGAGAACTCTAGGAGATTAAAATTAAAACCAAGAAAAATAGCTTAACAACCCACAAAACGTCTAGTATCATGGTCACCAACCCATCCTGCATCGGAAAAAGTATGAAGGAAATCTTGAGATTCTTTTGTGAAGAGAATGTCGTGATTAAGAGTGCTATTGATGAAGCATAAAATACGTTTAACATATTGCCAATAGGCTTCGATAGGTGCAGGCATGAAATGACAAGCAATATTCACAACATAAGTAAGGTCTAGTTAGGTAATGGTGAGATATTGTAATGCGCCCACCGTGCTACAAATACAATGTGGGATTATGAAATAAGGCACCCTGATGAAGAGAATGAGGATTCAAACTAGTCAAACATGGTGTAGCTATAGCTCGTGCTTTGTCCATGTTGGCCTTCTTAAGAATTTCAATAGCATATTTCCCTTGATGCAAGGAGATCACCAAGATCTTTGATAGCAAACTCCTGTTGGAGAGGTGCAATTAAAGTGGATAGTGGTGCCTAGGGAGTGCCTGTAAGGATGAAATCATCCACATATACAAGGAGAAATACTTTGTATGCTGATGTATGTAGGGCAAATAAGGAAGAATCAACACGAGAAACATGAAAACCAAAAGATAAGAGAAAAAAAACTTAGCTTTTGATACCAAGCTTGTGGTGCTTGCTTTAATCCATAAAGCAATTGTTGAAGTTTGCAAACATAGTCGGGATGATTAGCATCAACAAAACCGGGTGCTTGTTGCATATAAATCTCCTTAGTAAGGTGGCCGTGAAGGAATGCATTCTTAACATCGAGCTATTGAAGTGTCCAACCTTGACTGTAGGTAAGTGAAATCACTTTACAGACAATTACATGCTTCACAATGGGACTCAAAGTCTCATGGAAATCAACTCATTCCTATTGATTATATCTCTCGGCGAACAATCTCGCTTTGTACTGTTCAAGTGAGCCATTTGCACGATATTTGATGCGAAACACCCATTTGCATCCAATTGCTTTAAATTATGATGGACAAGGGACTATAACCCAGGTTTGATTCTTCATAAGGGCTGTATATTCTTTGGCCATGGCAGCCCTCCATGCAGGATCTGTAGCTGCTTGATTGAAGCAAGTTGGAGTGGGTATCGGCTACACCATAGGATGAGGGGTGTATGTGTGGTCCTTAGTGAGATGACATTGGGCCAAAGTATTGTCTCCAAGCCGCGTGACCATAGTGTGTGTAGGAGCCACGCGTGGACCAGGAGAGGGTTCTGACCAAGCCAAAGAGTTGATGGCTTGGTCAATAGAGGGGCTAGATTAATCAGTGGAGCATACGGTAGAACATGTGGAATTAGGTGAAGCATTTTCTATTGATGGTGCCATAACACAGTGTTGTTGATTTAGTAGAAGAGTTCTGTGAAATTGAGGTGAAATGATTTTGATTTTGAGAGGCCATGAGTGGACTGACAATGAAGTTAGAGGTAAAATTATGAATCTATTGATAAATCAAGAGATGGGCCAGTATGAATTGATTACATAGTAGAAATAAAAGGAAATAAGTCTTCATCAAAAATAGCATCGGTGGTAATATAAGATCAATTATCCTTGAGAGAATGGCATTGATAACCATGGAAGCCAGGAGGATAACTCAAACAAATGCAGTAATGAGATTGATGTTGTAGTTTATTCTTTGTGTAAGGTCGGAGGTTCAGATAGAAAACGTGGCCAAAGATGCGTAGGTGATGAATTGAGGGTTTAACATTATGGAGATCCTCCCGAGGTGATGGTTGAGCATTGCCAAGGTAGCCTATTAATGATATGAACATCACTTTTGAATACAAGATCCCAAAAGTGAATTGGAATTGAGGTATGATGGAGCATTGATAGTCACATCTCTACAAGAAGACAATGCTTTCTTTCAGCAGTACCATTTTGGTGATGCGGTGTTGGATAAGAGATGCGGTGGTGGATTCCTCGGTCCTACGAGAGTCTGCGGAAAGAAGCAGACTAGAACTCACCTACATTATCACATTGAACAACTTTTGCCATAGTATTAAGTTGATTTTCCACCAAATTAAAAGCTATGAAAATGGAAAGAAATTGATCACGGGATTGAAAAAGATATATTCACAAAAACCGAGAGAAATCATCAATGAAGCATATATAATAATGATTGTCTAAAAAGAATGTTGTTGATACCTAAATTTTGCCCTTTTATTTATGAGTTAATCGTACAGAAAATTAGAAATTAGTTTCCAAGCAAAGAAAAAAAGTAAAGTAAGTAAAGTAAATAATTTTCATTAAAGTGTATTGTGTATATTTTCCTTAAAATGGATCACATATAAATATTAGGGAAATTTGCATTACTAGTGTTAATTATTAAGTTTTGTTTAAAAATTATTTAAAATTAATAATAATGAATTAATAAATAAAAAACGATCGAAAAACGATCGAAAAAAGAAGAAGAATAAGGAAGAATGAAAAGGGCCGGCCCAAGGTTAGACCGGCCTGGCCCTCTTTTTTCTTTTTCCTTTTTTGCCTTTTTTCCCATTTCTTCTTTTCTTCTTTCCCCACATGCGCTGGCCCATCTCTTCCCCTTTCCGGCCCAGCCCGTCCATCTCTTCCCCCTCTCTTCGCTTTGGACAGAAGGGTGGCGACAAAAAGCTGGGAGAGACGTCATCCGAAGGGCGACAGTATGAAGTGAGGACGGCGAGGACGTTAGCCGGCTGGCGTCGCGCTGGAGGAGAGAAGAAAAGGACCAAGAGGGAGGCTCGTTCTTGGCGAGGGAGAAATCGGAGAGAGAGTTCGAAGGAGAGAAACCGAGAGAGGGGGAGAGACAGAGAACGCGAGTGAGAGTTTGAGGGAGGGAAGAGAGTTGGAAGGAGAGATCGCCGGCCACCGCACGGTCGACAACCAAAGATCTCTAGTTTTTGCCGAGAGGGAGGCTCCGTTTTTGCTTTTTTTGGGCATGCCGGGCCGGTGCTTGCGGCCGACGGGCAGATGCCGAACTCCGGCCCCATCCGTCCGTCCTTCCTTTTGCTTCTGGTGTGGGTGCTGTTGTTGTGGCCGCTTCTAGTCTTCATTCGAACCAAAGATCTCTTGTTTCTGTAGCATATACTACCTGTTCGACAAAATGTCCGAACAAGATCCATTGTTTTTCTCCGGGTATGGTTTGTTTCGGAACGGTGGTGACCCTCCGATCAGTGAGTGCGTAGGGGTGGCCAGAAGCTGGTTGGTCCTTTCGGCCGTCGTGACGGTCCTCGGAGGCCGCGGGCTTCATTGTTTTGGGCGTTTGGCGGCGAGGAGGTCGGCCGACAAGTGGCTGTCAGAGTGACCACCCGATGCAGGGCGGTAGCTCGGCGGCGGCTTGATGCTTTGGCCGACGTTTGTAAAAAATAAAAAAAAAAAAGACGTAGGAGCTTCGGATGAGGGACGTCGCTTGAGAAGGGGACGTCGTGGAGAAGACGACGTGAAGAGGAAAGGAAGAAATAAAAGATTAAAGAAAAATCAGAAAGGAAACAAAAATTCGGATCAAGTGGCTGGATTGAAGTGTTGGGTAAAGAAGCGAGTGGGCCATTTTGTTCGTGTGGGCTGGATGGACTGTAGCTCTAATTGGGCTTGATTCTAACAATAGGATTTGTGGGCTTTGGACTGGGCTTCGTTATTTGTCTTTTATCCTTTTTTCGGGCGGGTCGCAGGACTGGGCTCCAGACGGTCTTGACCCGGGTCGGATGTGGAGATTTGACCCGATTCCGTATTATATTATCTTAATATTAAAAAATATTTGAAAAATAAAATGAATTAGAAAATGCATAAAAAAAAAATTGGAAAATCCAAAGATTCCTAAAAATTTAGGATATTCCTAAAAATTCTAAAAAACTAAATGACGGGCGGGGCCTGCATTTGTGCATCCTAGGTTTTTTTTTTTTTTTGGTCGAATTTGTGCATCCTAGGTTGATCACTGGGATGTCCACGTGATCGTCGCCTTGGGCCAAACTGTTGGGTGATAACAGCATCCACGAGGCCTTTGACTCCGGCTTTCGTCTGATCGAATGCTTTCAATTTGCTCACTCGGTCATGTTCGGAATCTGCGCTGGTGACCATTATGTGTTCTGTTACGAGGCCTCACCGTATATGAGCAAGTTGGGTTTTGATGAAGTTCACATTATGTGGTTATATAGCGTTGATATGGGATATCCGCCATTGTTGATTTAGAGAAGAAGCTAAACACAAGAAGGTTGTCAAGAATTGAGTTTTCTTTTAAACGATTTGGCCCACGAAGATGTCAAAGACTTGGAGTTGGCAACTGAAGAATTAGTTGTTTCTCTACTAAGACAGTTTCTGTTGCCAAATCCATAAAAGCACACGTTAACAGTATCTTCAGGACGAATAGGGAGGGAAAACGTTTTCCAATTGGGATTATTACAGGCTTGCATAGAAAAGACTTTGATAAGTGCGTGTCCAAATCTTGTGCATTCTCATTTTTTCTTTTTTTATTTTTATATAGGGGCTATGTAAAGAGCTCAAAATGTTTTCTTAACTATCGAAACATTGTATTTAATAAAATGAAGAAATGAGGAGAAATAAGAAGAGATAAACTAATTATTTAAATATATTAATAAAAAATCATAAGTAATTAATTAATTTGCTAACAAGAGGAAATCCAGTATTATTTCATTCATTTTTTACTCGAGAGTTCTTTTTTCACATTTATGCATAAACATGATTGATGCAAGCAATATGGAAGAGCTTATAAATTTTTACTAAACTATTGAAATATGAGGTATGGGGAAAAATAAAAGGAGATTAATTGATTATTAAACATATGAATTAAAAGCCATAAGTAATTACTCAATTTCCTAGCAATCAAAATTTGTTTTCATCCATTCCTTGCTCAAGAGTTCTTTTATAAAATATATGTAGGAACGTGATTGATGCACGCAATATCGGAAGGCTCATGAATTAATAACTAATTATATGGTGACTATTTGAAACACTAAATAAAGCAAAAATTGGAAATCCTAAATTGCAAAAGATCAGGTGACATGCAACCTATTTTCCCCATTTAAGTTACCCTTGAGAAAAAGAATTATGAGCAAAATAATGTAATTATTATTTAAATTACGATTCTCTCGTTAGCAGCCCTATATTAGACATAAAAACATATAAAAAGCTCTTTACCAAAAAAAAAAAACATATAAAAAAGCTAATTGATGTCTGACAGCAAAAAGAAAAAATAAATATTAAAATAATTGCAATGTTGCAATGGTAAATGAGTAGTTTAAAAAAATGTCTCAAATTATAAGAATATGTAGCCTAATATACTGGAAACTACTTAGAGATTTGTTACTTAATGTGCATTGTAATATTTTCACCTTTGTCGATATCATAAATATAAAAGGTTCATTAAACTTATATGATTTTCCAAAATGCCAACTTAATTACAACAAATCTACTTCAACTAGGTCTATAATATTCAGACCCAAAATAAAACTAGTACTATGGAATATAAATAACGGCCCAAAATTAAATCGAGACCTTGGGTTCTCCCTGCCTCTAGGTTGGGTTGGACTGGCCCAAATAGTCTTTTGTTTCCACCACCCTTCACCCCATTGCCATTTTCACACCACCGTCCATAACCCTACTCTCAAACCCGACTAGAGCTCTATTACTGACTTAGCAAACCAATTCACAAAGTTGCCCATTCTTTGAAAGCAGCAATTTGAGAAGAAAAATTGCTAAGAATTGGAGTTTGGATCGGGTTGAGTCTGGGCTGGGTTGGTTTGGGTTGGGTTGGGTTGGTTTGGGTTGGGTTGGGTTGGGCATGTGTCATTAAAATTGCATTGTAATAAATTAGCATATAAATTAAATGGGTAAATTTGAGTCAAACCATTTTTAATCCAACCCACTAGTTTGACGGCCTACATTTAATCCTCATTCACCAGCAATTAAAGGGAAAACATCATCGCTGGGGGCATCAACTTCTGTCTCAGATGTTAGCTCTCTAAATGAGAGCGAGAGATGCTCAAACGAGGAGAGTTGTAGTTTGGTTTCTTCCCATGCTTCTTTATTTTCTCGTGCGGTTCATTAGCTCACTTTACTTCGTTTATCGTTGGGAATAATATTCTTTTTTGTACTCTATAATTGAGAGCGGAGTATGCAATTGCTGTAGCCAAAGATTACTCCAAGAAAGGACCTTTGATGTCTTCAGTTAATGTAATATTCTTTAGGTTGACAAGAGGACACCTAAATTAATGTTTCTTTGGCGAACCTTTTGCATCTCGTTGAGCAATTGGTGGCCTTTTCTCAAGCTCTAAAACAGGGGAAAGTACCAAATAAGTCTTGAATCTATTGTATTAGTAACAATTCGGTCATAAATCTTTTAATTTGATCAATTTAGTTATAAATATTTTCATATTTGTACCAATTCAATCCATCCTGCCAATTTAGGCCAAAGTCATTGATGTGGATGCTAACCTCCTACTTGGCACGGCTAACACTAGGCTTAAGACTAAATTGGTTCAATTTAAAGATTTATAACTTAATTAATACCAATAAAAAGTTTATGACTTTTTTGGTACTTTTCCCCTTTGATGCATGGATTAGTAGTAAATACATTGGTCTTTTTTGCTGGAGTTTATTATACAAGGCTCAGTTTATGTGTGATCTGTAAAGAGATTTTCTTTCATGTTGGGATGCTTGGTAGGGTCATCAACTTGTCAGTTCACCTGTGATAGGCTTGAGATTTAGAAGATCCTATGGTCAAAGTTAAAGAACCGCCAAAGAATGAGATGAGAGGCCGAAATAGAACTCATATAAGGTCGATTTGCATGTATCAAAATCATGCTATCAACTTCTTCCCTCCTTGTTTTGGAAGTACTCTATGGTTCTTCAGTTGGCAATGTGTTGAGTCATATTGCAAGATAACATTTTATATTGGAAAGCACAAGATAGACTACTTTTAAGAAAGTTACTGAATGTAGCCGCCCCAACAAAAATGATTCTCCTTCTAAAAGCATCTAATATTTCTCTATTTAAATCAGCAATAATACTGCTAGAGGAATGAAATCTTTCAATCTCTTCTTCTCCTTGCTTTTGCTAACATGCATTCTTATCCATGCCTGGAGTCCATTTGAAACTTAAGAAATGATTGGAATCTTAAGGACCTTAATTAGCTAGGATCTTCACATGGTCCCGATCTTAAGCTATGAAAAATCATAGGATTGATGCAGTCCTACTGATCCCATTGATCCAACTTTGACATACTTTGACCTTTCATTTTGTATATTTGATATTCAGGTAATAGAAATACCAATTCTGTATGTACATGTGGTATATAAACCATAAATTCACACCATTTTAGAGTTTTAATGCCACACGATGTTCATAATTAACAAGCTTGCTCGGACTATCCAAGATTTTTGTATTGTTGGTGTAATTTTTAGGATCTTACGGTCCACCATCTAATGTTACAATCTGATTCCTTAATCAACTTCATCGATGATAAGTAGGATCCTGCTCCTAACAACCTTGTTCTTAACTGTGGAAAACTCAACCAAGAACGCCATCAGTGGCAGACTTACAAAGGCACCTAAGACCAGAATCAAGGCCATTCAGCTTGTTATTGATTGTCAAAATGCTATTCCAAACAGCCTTCTTGTTCTAGGGAAAGAAAGCCACTCCTGAAGAAAGTTCCTTTACTAGATGGCCTCCATGGAAAATTGGCCTCCTCACTCATATTTGTCTCAGAAATGACAGACTGGTATATAGTTGTATTGAAAATACCTATCAATAGAAAAGACCAAATGATCCTTATCTTCAGTATGATTCACACCCTCAATATTGTAAAGAAAAATGAAGAAAATTACACTGTTCCAATTCCCAATCTTAAGAACTCCAAACCATATTTAAAGTTCATCGGGTTTTGTCGTAACCGGTATACAGAAAAAAAAAATCTCGGAATTGTGCTGGCTTGTACAAGCCTTAAAAGAATTAGGGAATAACTGTTTTATGAGTGATTTTACACTTAATCCACCATGCCAGAGGAAACTAGAGTAATTTGTACTCAAGAGATTTTGATGGATTAGCTTCTTTTTTTTTTAACTTCTATTCTCCGGATGCTTCTGCTCTCTTCCATCATCCACGTTATGCAAGATTGCGTTGTCTTAAGTAGTTAAGGTTTTAGATTGTGGTTTAGCTTCGGTAGTCAATAGTTCTGAGCTTATCCCATTTATTGAGCTGAAATTCTGTAGGCCTAGCCATGATGCTGATGGAAGAGGTATTTATCTAGATTCTTCGGTGGATTCTTCATTTTTAGTGATATACTTTTCGAAAAGTACTTCTATAACATGAAATAGTGGTTGCAACATCAATGGATGAAGGATGAGTTTCATCTGTACCTTGAGCTGGCGGTATACTATAGCCTCTGTGCTCTAAGTATGTCTTTCGTTAAGTACAGCGACGGGGTTTTTCTATGGCAACATTGCTGCAAACAGCTTCCCTTGTTTTATTGCAAGTTGGGCTAATTGCATTGAATGCATGTGTCCAGAATCCACAATTAAATAAAAAAACTGTTAACAAGTGAAAAAACTAATGATTTTAAGCCAAGTCCATTCCGTGCTATGGTACTGTTCAAAGGATGATTATTTTCAAAAAGCTATGTCCACTCAGTTAATGGAGCAAAAAGTTGATATATTAAAGAATATATAGTCACCATCTTTTTTACCTAAGACGTCCACCTCTCCCTTAAACTGAATAATCATGTTACATGAATAAGATGCTCTTCGATCAACCCTTGATGAACAGGCCCAAATACTATAAGATCAAAATGCGTCATTAAGTTACAAGGCTAACTCTCTTTAGTTCCTTTTTTCAGTCATATGATGCTATTATTATTGGCATCAGACTTGCCCAGAAAAGTTACTTTATATGAGGAATCCATTGTACCCTGAAATGCTCCAATTCATGTCAAACATCCAGTCATCTCAAGGATGGAACGTGCATGCTGTTTACGGTGAAAACAATGGACAATCAAGATTAAAAGTAACCGGATTAGGATTTAACAGGTCAAGATTCATTTGATTTCAAGTTTAGTTCATGTTTAGATAAACCTTGTAGAAACATGGTACGCAAAATCTAAGATCATTGAATACCAAACAAAACCCTTTGAATGAGATTAGATGCAAGTCAACACTGGGATGATGGAACCAAACGTGAGTTGGACACCATTCATCTCATGCTTTGAAGAGTTCGTCTTAAAGGTTAATTAGATGTGCAGGATTCTTAAGCTATGCCTTACGAACAGTGCATGTAATATAGAGAATTCCATTAGGACCGAAATTTGTGCACTTCTGGATTGAGCAAAATGAGTAGTAGTCTTTTGTTTAACACTACATATGAACTCTGTGTGTCTTCAATATTGCAATCAAGAACACACCCTACTTTTGTGTCATGGAAAGGTGTCGCAGTAAGATAAGCATTGTATAACATTTTCTCACGTTCTTTCTATAAGAAGATGAATTTTATCTGAGATTATGTATATTTGGTAAGTTGATTATGACTTGTTTCCTATGTCTGATGGAAATTGAGAGTTGTTTGTGTGAGAAACTCTGTTGGTTTCTTGATCAAATTATCCAAAACATATTCACCACCATCTATTTTTCTTGCTGAATGATTATATTGATAAAGGCAGATATTGCATGTTCAATAAATATGTGCCCTTTTAAGAAATGGGCATCTCAAATACACAGAAAAACTTCTTCAAATAGAGACATGCCATGTTTTCATGTTAATCCAAACTCGTTACATAGCGGTGATTCTATGCTCAAGTTAGACCTTGTCACGGCCTCGTTAAGCACTAGTTGACTTAAAATTTTTCGCCAATGTTGATGTCCATCATTCAAACTTACAACTTCTTATTGACGAGCTTACTTGTTTAAGGATGCGGCGGCCTTATTCGAGTGGTCATCACGCTATTAATTTGGAGTACAGTCCACCGAAATTGTTTGGTCAAAATCTGATATAACACTAGCTTTTGAAAGAATATTGCCGGGTGTATTCTGACCGGTTAGTATTCCTTTTTACTGCGGCATGCTTTGCTCTTGAGAGATATTAGGAATTCTTGATGTTGGTTAAGATGCTTGGATACATCGTATGGACTGGTTTCATAATGGAATCCATGCTGGTTAGAAATTACAAGGACTCTTACTATGTCCAAGCACAAGCAACATGTTTCATAAATTCTTGAAAGGTAAAACAACAACAGAGCCTCATAGCTCCCATCAAACTGGTCTGGTATCTGATTAGAGTTTGAACATCTGTATTCTCTTTCCAATTTTGCCTTTAAGTTTCCCGGCGCCCTCGGCAAAAGATTATCTTCGTCTGTATTTGTCACTTCATTTGCTTGTTGTCGAAAGCAAAATGTTAAAGCATAACAGTGGTATGCGGATCTCAGTGGTTGGCCTTTAGCTTTTCCTATTTGAGTTACAGATTAAGGTATACGGAAATCGATCACCTTGTCATTAAGTAATTTCTTCGCCCTCTCGTTCTTTTTTAGCTAACAGAAGAAGAAAAGGTGTAGATCTTTGGGCGTAGTGAAATATAATTTCAGCTTTTCTATTGAGTTGTAGATGGTATGACGATTCTTGCTTTTCCTACGTCTTGTGCCATGGGAATGAAGCGTTTTGTATGCATTCAAGGAAAATAGTCGAGCCAAGAGTTTGGATGCCCTTATCATCCAAGAAAGGAAATTTATCTTAGCGTACTGTAGAGGTCCAAAAATCTAAAGTCGTTTTCTGCAATTATAGATTAAGAATTCAACTTGGTTAAGAACTGCAACAGAAATAAAAGCCCCATTAATTTGAATATTTTCATGGTTATTAGGTAAACCGGTAATAGCAAAACTTGAAAAGATATAGTTTCTTGGAATGCATGTGTTTATGGAAAGTCAACATTTGGAAAAATGTTTTTATAAAAATGATTGCTTGTACAATTTACACAAATGAATGAATGGAAAAATATATTTTTCGTTGGCAGAAATATATTTGGAATAAATTGTTAATAATGAATATATTTTCAATAAAATCAAAAATCAAGAAAAAACTTTCGTTAAAAATGATTACTTATATCGTTTACGACAATAACTATAGGTATAGAGAGTTGTAGAGGATGAAAATATTTTCTATTGATTAATTATCCTAAGAGGTGTACATAATTATTTGTAAGAAAATATATTTTGAATTATTTATTTGTGAAAGTTTGTTAGTTGCTTTTCTAGGTAATTTACCCCCAAAAGATACTGTTTTCAATAGCTATCAACTAAATTTGTTATGTCAAGAATATCATATCCATATTCACATGATACCGGAGAAATTTACGTTAACAAATGGGAGGATCTGAGAGCAAGAGAATAACAATTTCCTTTTCATCAGCAAAAGAAAAACAATTTAGAGGGCTTGATAGTTGCAACTACATTATAAATATATACGCAATGCGCCCCTCTTTCTCTTTCTCATTATTTTACAATTTTTTTTTCTGATGGGGGTTCACGGGATGCTACATCAACATTACGTGCCTGCAAAAAAGAGGAAACGTTATTCAAATTAGGGGAGGACACGATAATCGAGATTACAAGAAAAAAATCAGAGCAGCGGTCCACAGCGGTTTCATATGCACGTGAGTCCAAAACCTTATGCCTTTTTTGTTGTTATATAAATTGGAGGAAATTAATATATGGCAAGTGGGACCAATTAAAAAAGAAAAGAAAAGATAAAAGCACGTGCAGGTAGCCCCACGGTAGTCCCAAACCGAGGGCATGCAGACGACATAGGTTTTGAAGAAAAGAAATGGGAACGGTCACTTTTTCTTGGGCTAGGGGAGGGACCACGATACGTTGAACTTCTCGTTGCATTCCATGGAAATTAAGCCTATCCGTTTGATAATATTTCTATTTTTATCAAATTAAAAAAAGGATAAAAATTCATTTAATAACATCGATTAATTTTCTTTTTCAAAAAAAAAAAAAACTAGTGAATAAATTTGGAATATAAGTAAAAAAAATTTCTCACTTCCAAAAATAATTTTTAGAAATAAGTTATTTTTTTCTTTTCTGTTTTTCCTCATTCTTGGCCACAGCAGTCGTCAATCGCCGAACACCGTCGTTGCTATTTCTTGGCCACCACCAGCTGCTATTCCTTGGCCACCACCAACTATCGACCGCCGCCACCGCCGGCTAGAGGAGCAGCAAGAAGAAAAAGAGAGGGAAAAAAGAAAAAATTAAAAAATTATTAAAAAAAATTAAAAGAAATTCTATGTTAGTAGGTCATATAAACACATTCATATTCTTTTTCTATTTCAAAATAGAAATTTTATATAGTCATGACACGTTCTTTTACTCATAAATAATTTTTGTGAATAGAAATAGAAAAAGATTATTTCTAAGAAAAATTTATTCTAGGAACGAAAATATTGTCAAATTAACCCTAAATCAGCCACATCTCATTCCTTTTGCATATATTGTCGAAAGAATATTTATGTTCTTGACATGTTAAGCTATTGCTCTTTCTTCGTCTTCTTTTCTTTTGAAAGAGCAAGCACCTAACATGGCATATATAATTGACTTTTTTTCTCTAGATAAAGGGGGAGCAACCCTCGTTTACGTCATCCTTTTTGGAATATAACAAGCCGACAAATAGCCTATGATCAAATCTCCAGTGCTTTTACTCATTCACATTTGGAATATTTCCGTATCGGTTGCATAGCTTGTGCGATTAGCCTAATCACATTGTATGATTTTATAGTTTGAAATTTACAATTAATAGGACAGCAATAATAAGAGTCCTTGTGCCATTTACCTATTTGGATTCTCAAACTTTGATTTCGCTAATTTAAGAATAGAAACTTGCATTGAGAAGCATTTGAGAGATTTGGTTTGCTCCGTCAATTTCTGATGGCCTGAAGCCATAGCTGGCTATTTTAATTCTCATAAACATAATAACGGATTGCATGAGAATATGTCTTCATGTTTGTGAATTTCCTATGTGCAAAAGAGAAACATAATTTAATAATGATATTTTTTAACTAATCGAGTCATCTAAATTTTTAGAGTTAATATGTGATAACACTAAATTATCTCTTTAGTTTTATTGTCACAAAACATGGATAATCCCCAGAGTAATCATTTCGATAGGTCTCCCAAATCTAAATTTAATGCATATTCTTACATATGAAGACAATTATGGAAGAATCCTCAAATATATTGATATACGTATATAAAAACGTTTAAAATTTGTTTTGAAAAGGTGTTTGTGTGAATTTGTATCTGTAGAGAGTGCTACATACATACATACATACATACATACATATATTTATACATACATACATACATACATACATTCATATATATATATATATATAAAAGACTAAGCGAAGTGCAATATCAAATTTTCAAATAAACAAAAGGATTAAGAATGTTTTAATTGTTAAATCTTAGTATTCGCTTATTTCTTTTATTCTTTGGATAAGAATCTTTCGACACAAGATAGCTATTACAGCTTTTCATAATTTGAGTGCATTTGGGCTTTTGTTTGGAAATTGCTCTCAATACGTGACCAAAGGCTTTTTCAATACTATTTTTATGTCCAAATGAAAATGAAAACAAAAAGTGAGATAAATTTTCTCTAAACAATATGGGGCAACCTGCTTTTGGCCTTTCCCCTTTCTTTCTTCAACCCCTTTTTTGTGGACCCCACACGTCTTTCACACTCCACCGGACACTTGCGCGCGCTTGTCTTCTCATCGGTCAATTCCGCTCCTACTTCATACCAGCGAGAAAATATTATTTCCAACCCGTGACATTGAGCACACAAACAAGAAGAAGGAGGAGGAGATAAGGCTATATCGAAAATGGCAGAAGCGGTGCTCTTCAACCTTGCCACCGACATACTGAAACTCGCTAGTTCCATCACTTTTTCGAAGATCCAACTTGTACGAGGTGCGAGGGATGAGCTCGACAGTCTTAAGGACACCGTCGAGACCATCCGAGCTGTGCTTTTGGATGCCGAGAAGCAGCAATGGCACAACCACCAGCTCAAGCACTGGCTCGGGAGGCTCAAGGACGTGTTGTACGACGTACAGGACTTGCTCGATGATGTCGCAACCGAAGATCTAATGCGGAAGGTCACTCCTGGCAACAAGGTGTCAAAAGCGGTACGCATTTTCTTCTCTAAATCAAATCCACTTGCACATCGCCTCAAAGTGGCTAATGAGATTCGGGAACTTAAGAAGAGACTAGATCGGATTGCAAATGATAAGAAGTTCCATTTAGAGCAGCATCTGAGTGAGGAAACAATGACCATTGTAAGAGGAAAGAAACCTGAAATTTCCATACCTGACGAACAAATAATTGGTAGGGGAAAGGACAAAGAAAAGATCAAACAACTTTTGTTTGACTCCTCCTCTAGCAATACTGTGTCATTTGTTTCCATAGTTGGTAAAGGAGGTCTTGGAAAAACTGCACTTGCACAACTTGTGTTCAACGATGGGGAGGTGGAAAACCATTTCAATCTTAAGATGTGGGTGTGTGTATCTGATGTCTTTGATGTGAATTTGATTATCAAAGAAATTCTTGAATCAACAACCAGTCATGATCATGAGAATAAGCTCTTACATCAATTGCAAACTCTTCTTCGTAAGACTCTAGACAAGAAGAAATACTTGCTTGTTTTGGATGACATGTGGAATGAAAGTCGGCTCAAATGGTTGGAGCTTGGAGCTTGGCTAGAGGGTGGTGAACAAAGAAGCAAGATACTTGTAACCACTCGCAGCCACAAAGTTGCGAAGGTCATGGATGCAAAATCAGTTATCCATGTTCTACATGGCTTACCTGAAGATAAGTCATGGAACTTATTTAGGAAAATGGCTTTTGGAGATGGGACAAAATCATTAGATCCGGAATTGGAGAAGATAGGACAAGATATGGTTAAAAAATGCGCCGGGGTTCCCCTTGCCATTAGAACTATAGGATGCCTTTTGTATGGCAAAGAGAAAGATTTATGGCTCCGTTACAAAGGGCGTGAACTTCCGGAAATACTAGAATTTGATGAGAATGATGGTGGAATTTTGCAAGTCCTCAAGTTTAGTTACGATCATCTCCCATCAAGCTTGAAACATTGTTTTGCATATTGCTCATTATTTCCAAAAAATCATGTCTACAAGAAAGAAGTGATGATAAATCTTTGGGTGGCACAAGGCTTTATTGAGTCACAAAATGGAGAGGATAACCTAGAAGAGGTCGCCGAAAATTACTTGTCAGAACTACTATGTAGGTCATTCCTCGATGCTACAAAAACAAAAGGCGACAATGGGGAGGTCCTATATTTCCAGATGCATGATCTCATGCATGATCTTGCCCAAAAAGTTGCTGGAGGTGAATGCAAGATTGTCAATTTTAAAGGAGGAGATAATGATAGAGGAATTCGACATGCATTGTTTATTTCAGAGAATTTCTCTAAAGAGAGAATGGTCTCCTTGATCAAAACATCTAAATTGCGAACATGTCTCTATTTGGAAGGTAAATCTTCTGTACTCAAATCTCCCAAAGTTTTCTTTGGGTGTAGACACTATCGAGCATTGGGTTTGGGTAATATAGATATTCCTCTCCCTCCTTGGTCATTTGGAAATTTTAAACAGTTAAGGTTTCTTGATATTTCTGCGAACCAATCTATCCAGAATTTGCCAGATTCAATCATAGATTTGGTGAACTTGCAGAGTCTTATACTCTTTGAATGTACAAACCTTCAAACATTTCCAAGAGATTTGAGGAAATTGGTCAACCTTAGGTACCTCCTAATTAATCGATGTAAATCACTAAGCTGCCTACCACCCCTAAGTGAACTTCCTTCGCTAAGGACGTTGATTTTCAAGCACTTGTATGCATTGGAATTCCTTCAACAGACAAGTGACCCGAAGCAATCTAATACTACACGCCCCTTCTTCCCATCTCTTGAGGGACTATCCCTATCCCGTTGTATTAGCCTGGAAGGATGGTGGGCAGGAAAGCATCAGTTAGACAATTCATGGTCATACTTCCCAAAACTTCGTTTCATGGAAATCCAAGGCTGTCCTCTCTTAAGTTTTGTGCCGCCATTCCTCCAGGTGGAATACATAACGAAATCATTGGAACGACAATTCATGGCCAATCCAAATTGTCCATCACAAAGAATAGTGGAATCCACATTCGTCCCTTTCTCTAAACTAAAGCATCTATGTCTTGATCGTATGGATCTGGAGCCCTTGATGCTCAACACTTTGCTTCGATGGGCCAGTAATCTCAAGTCATTGAGGCTTAGTCGTTACAACTTAAGGAGTCTCTTGAGTGGCATGCAGCACCTTTCCTTGCTCCAGGAACTAGAAATATGGAATTGTGAAGGACTCGATTTATCATGCCAAGAAGATGATCATGGCACCCAATGGCAATTCCTTACGAAACTTCGTGTCCTTAAAATTTCAAGTCTTTGGGATCCAACAGCATTACCATGAATGAAATAGATTGAGATTGTCTCTCAAAATAAAAGGGTTAGTTATTTTTTCCATGAATGAAATGAGTGAAGGTAATTATTCTTTGAGAGGAGCGAATAGATGCTTGAATTGTTGATATCAATTGTTAATTTTTTTAATAATTCTATGCAAATAGATGCTTGAATTTCGTCTAAGACTGTATATTTGGTGAGTTGAATATAACCGGCATCCTTTCTTGCATGACGGAGAATTGAGAGCTATTTGTGTGAGAAGTACTGTTAAATTCTTGATCTAACTATGCAAAATATACTAATGACCTTTTATTTCTCAGCGAATGATTATGGCAGCAAAAGTAGGTATTGTACTTTCGCAAAGTATGTGCTTTTTTAAAAATGGCATCTTAAAAAACACAGAAAAGTTTCTTCAAATAGAGGCCGTGTGTGTATTTTTTACGTGGCGGTCACGTGTACTACACCCACGTTACATGTATGAAAAACAAAGAAAGGGAAACATCAGCGATTCCAAATGCACGAAAGTCGAAACCTTAAGCCTCATTTGTTGATATGTTTATGGGAGGAAATCAAATTATGGCTAATGGAATGGAATGAAAGACCTTGAGGGCAGCCCAAAAGTGGTTAGGAGGTCACTTCAATCAGCCTCCTCAGCAGAAGGCTATTAATGCACAGGACAGAAGAAGACGGAGAAGCAGAGGACATCTGACTATCTATAATAGCGTAGGGTACAACAGATACAATTTTGAAGAAAATAAATGAGAACAGTTACCCCTATTTCTCCTTTCTTTTTAACATTTTGTTTTTCTTTTGAAAGAGTAAGTACTTAAAACGGCATACGCATTTGAATTTTTTTTTCTAGATGAAGGGGGAGCATCTCGCGTTTGCGTCGTCCGTTTTGAAATATAAGGACCGGACTAGTAAGTAATAAGTAGCTTATGATCAAATTTCCAATACTAAACTCATTTACATGTAGAATATTTTCATGTCAATTATATAGCTTGTGCAATTAATCTAATCACATTATGTGATTCTGTAGCTTGAAACTTACAATTAGCAATACAGTGATGATAGGAGTTCTTGTGCTACTTATATACTTGAGCTCTCCAACTTTTATTGCATTCGTTTAAGAATTGAAAATTGCATTAAAAAGCATGTGAGAGATTCCATTTGCTCCATCAATTTGTAATGGACAGAAACCACATTCCTCTTATCTAATTCCCTTTAGACATGTTAAAAGATTGCGTGAGAATGTATGTCTACGTGATCATAAATTCTCATGTGTAAAAGAGAAACACAATTTAATAAATATCATTTTCTACTAATATGAGTGATGGCAACGTTTAGAATTAACATGTGATATCATTATTAAATTATCTTTTTGGTTTTATTGTCATAAAACACGGATGATCCCAAAATTATTATTTCGAGAAGTCTCCCAACTCTAAATTTTTCACGTGTTCTTACATATGAAGGCGATTATGGAGTTATTTTCTCATTGATCAAAATAAGGATCTCAAATATCTTGATATATGTATATAAAACAGATTAAAATTTACTTCGAAAAGGCATTTGTATGAATTGATATTTGTAGTGAATGCTAGATATTTTGAAAAATTAAAAGAAAAAAGACTGAGATAGGTGGAATATCAATTTTTTTAGAGAAACAAGAAGATTGAAAATGTTTAAATTGTTAAATCTGAGTATTCTCTTATTTCTTTTATTCTTTGGATAAGAATTTTCATTTCTACACAAGAAGGCTATCACAGGTTTCATTTCTAGACAAGAATCAATTGTTGCATTAATGATGTAAAGTGAATTCAGAATCAATAGTCAAATTAATGTTCTGAAACGATTTCAGACTTAACAATTATATTAAAGTTTTGTAATAGATACAAAATCAATGCTCAAAGTTTTGTAATGATTATAAATTAAAACCTGAAATAATGCTTTGTATCGGGCCAAATCAATGTTCTGAAACAACAATTTCAAAGTTTATGTCCGAATTCAAAGTCTAAAGCGAACTCGGACGTTACGGTTGAATTAATGCTCTAAAACGGATTTTGAGTTACTGAGCCAAAAGAGGCAATTAAGAGGATTAAAAAGTTGATTTTGTGATGATAGTGATCAATCAAATAATCACGTACAAAAGCAATTGCTAGCACAATTATCGTAATGAGCTCTCTCAAATTTCTCTCACACACAAAAGCAATTGCTAGCACAATTATCATAACAAGCTCTCTCAAATTTCTCTCTACTATTTGACGCAAAATAGTGGTGTGTTTGAACTAGAGGCCTAATATTAGTGGGGCTTGAATTGAAAAACATCAAAACTAGAGTACATTAGAACTAGCGCCACAAGAAAATCAGATATTTGTAGTCAGGATCTAAAGAACGTCCAAACCAGCGCTATAAAGACCCTAGACGTTTATCAGAAGAACGTTAGAACTAACATTATGAGAAGACCAAACGTTAGTAGTTGGAGTTTGAAGAACGTTAAAATCAACGCTACGAGGTTATCAAGCCTTTTTTTTTTATCAAAATCCGAAAAACGTTAGAATCAAACTTTTTTAGCATAGTACAAGAATAAGATAATTAGCGTTCTTTTCACTTCTATTTGCTTATTATTAAAATAAACGAATAATATTAAAGAGAAATCGGTGTACGAGTGTTTTTACATCCGCCATGAATTGGCAAGTGTTCTTGTTTTCGAAACAAAATCCAAACGGGAGGCACCTAAACTGGATCACTAAAAGTAGAACAACGGGCAAGGTTATCCGGACAAGCAAATATAGAAATTAGCAGGGGAAATTTTCTCTCATAGCGTTCTTCCAAAAGTTTTCATGGACAGCTGTGCGTCTGTACTCTGATTGCAGAAGCAAATCTCATAAAGATAGCAGCAGTTTTTGTTCAGTATCTCTCTCCATAGTTTCGTATTTCAATTACAGATGAAGCGAGACTTGGAAAATATCTTAGTAGAACAAATCAATGTCGCCTTCGAAGAATCAAACCTTACGGGATCCTTATGGTATCGTGGACACTGGGGCATATTTACTGCGGTCACATCGACAGCAATTTTTGGGTCTTTCCTCCTTTTTTTGGGACCCCCCTCCGGTGTGTTTCAAGCCACCTAACATTTCCACATGCTTTATCTTCAGACTTGTCAATTCCACTCCTCTAGTCACAACTCAAAAAGAATAAGCAACTCCATAGGTAGAGACGCTTAGACTGCGCATGACAACGCTTCTGTTCCGGGGGAAAGTTTTTTTCAGAAATAATCCTTTTCTATTTTCGTTTAACAATTTCAACAAAAGAACCTGTTTGATAACTATACAAAATTTTTATTTTCGAAACGAGAAAAAAAAAAATAAACTTGTTTGATAACTGCACAAAATTTCTATTCCAAAATTTAATTTTTTAAAAAATAAAAATAAATAAGAAAAAGGAATAGATTAGATATTACATAGAATTGACAAGATCAAAATATTATTAGATTAATATATTTTCTTTTTGCGAATTTTAATATTTTTACAACAAATATTACGAAAAAAAGCACAAGGCATATTGAATTTGTAGTAATTTCCTTGGGACTAAGTTTTTACTCTTTAAAAAAAAAAAATTGTAATTCTAGTGCATGCGTGGCTTGGGGATTTTAGTCTTGTAATCTTGATATGGATGTTGGGTTGGGGTTGGAAATTTCCCATCTTGATGCTACTTTTTACCCATCTTTTTCCAAATTACAAACTATTTCATTTTCGTGTTTCACATAAGCTTATAAGGTTTTGGCTAATTTTGATGAAGGGAGATGTTTTTCCTCTCCTCTTTTGCTTTTTTTCTTTCTTGAATAGGATATAAGCTTCGGATGGCGGTTTGTAGGTCTTGAAGTGTCAACTATACGATAGCTTACAATTTGCTTTTCTTTTGTTTGTCTACATTTATGATTCATTCAATGGCATTTGTGCTCATGGAGATAGAATTGGATGACCTTAATACTATTAATAGAAATGTATTCATAATAGTTTACAAACACATTGCAAATTTTTCACCAAAAAACAAAAACACATCGCAAAAGTCGGAAATAAAAAGTCATGGAATCTCTTGCATATTGTAATCCCTTGCCATCATATTTGCAATATTTTTCCTAATCATGTTTATCTCAACCGCCTCATCACGTAATGTATCATCTACAACATCGTCTTGTGTAGGTCCAAATGAAAACTCTGGATCTCAATTTAAGGCAAAGTTCCTGTCCATCTTGTCTTAGTCGCGAATATAATTGTGGAGAGTACAACATGCGATTACAATATATACTTGCTTTCGAATTGAAAATGGAGGCATGTGTCTCAAAATTAGGAAGCGATTTTTTAATGCCCCAAATGACCTCTCGATAACATTTCTCAATGAAGAATGCTTATGGTTGAACAATTCTTTTGTTGATTTGGGCCGTCTCGTTCTACCCCTATAATCGTTCAAATGATACCGTTCACCTTTGAATGGAGTTAAAAATCCTGAAAGTGCTACATAACCAAAATTTACTACATAATATTTTCCTACAATAATATATACATAAATTTGTTATGATATGCATTAGCTATACAATTATAAAGAAAATCACTTGATATAACAAAGCAAATACCTGGTAGTGGTCAAGGAAATTGCAATCGAGGAGTCTCGAGTGCTGTTGAGAGAACCCAACAATCATTGGCAGATCCTTCCCACCCAGCATATACGAAAGTAAATCTCATATCAAACGAACAAGCACACATCACATTTTGAGTGATAATCCCTTTCCTACCTCTAAATAGGATTTGTTTCGATATAGGGACGGATGCATTAACGTGGGTGCCATCAATAGCACCAATGCAGTCCTATGATTTTATGAAAGTATAGCGTTAGATAATATTATCGGCTATATATAGTTTAATAATGTAAAATTGATATAAAAATTTTACCTTAAAGTAACGTCCATGGTTAGGATCAAGAAGAATTTCTTCTGGAACAATATCAAAAGAAGGCGACCTGATAATTTCTTTCGATAATTCGAGAAATGCTTTCAAGACTAGAGTAAAAAACTTACTGATTATTTGTCCCGAACGTTGAAATCTCTCACATAAATCTCTATTGGAGTTTTTGTGACCAACCATAAATAAGAAAATCCCAACTTGTTCATCTACCCTTACATATGAAGTATCTTTCAGCCAGCCTCTTGCCTTCATTAAATTACATAGGTTAAGAAAAACATGTCTCTCTAACCTGAATGCTTCATATATCCTATCTGAATGTCCGTAAATCATTTCCCTTATCCATTCGGCTCCTGATAATTTACTATCCCTAATAGGCTCTCTTGTATGCAAAGACTTATCAAAAATAACTAGAGATAACCATCCTATTGTTAGGTCAATATCAAATTCATCCATATAACATTCAACTGCTACTACTCTTCATTAGACACACTATTTGATTCATCTTCCATAGTACCTATGTCATCACACAAATACAAAAAAATCAATATAGATATATGTAAAAATAAAAATAAAAAACAATAGAAACCAATAACGTAAGTAATAAAATGAAAGCAAACCAAATATAAAAATTCAACACAATCCATCACAATCCATCATATCCAAACCAACAACATAAAAAACATAGTCTTCAACATCAAAATGACAACCAACAACATAAAAAAACATAGTCTACTAAAACTCCATGCAATTCCTAACATCCACTAAAGATATTAGAGAAGCACATATCTCATGTCAGCTGGGGTTTTGATAAAAGCCTCCCTCCATGTGGCATTAACGCAGGCTCGTTCAACTGCTTTTTTGTAAAGATCCGGCCTTAACATAGAAATGGCAAGTAGGAGATCAATCACAATAGATACGGAGAATGGGTTTGTAGGTGGTGATGTGACTTGTGAGTTGATAGAACCACTCACAAATTGACTAGCCCTGCTATTGATCATCTCTTGTAAGACTTTGCAGGTGCTAGCAATGCCAAATGATTCACTCTTCCTTCTCATCTTACTATTTGGAGTTTTATCCATCCTATATTTGTCAGACGTAAAAACTCCCTCATCAAGATGGTGTTCACCAACGTCCTCTAGTCTAATGTCCTCTAGTCCATCGTCTGTATCATCACCACCAATGCCAACTTCATCTGACATCACAAAACCTTCGGTATTTCCTGCTGCATAATCCCTAGTAACATATGTATCTCCAAATACAATACACAAATCGAGATATTGAGGAAATCCATCCCTCTTGAATTTTGCCCACTCAATATTATCCTGCAATTTTCACAATGATAACATATGTCAGCAAGCACGTACATCTATAGTGATCTCAAAATGATCAAAGGTTAAAGCATACATTGATGTGCAATTCCCATATATTTGGATCATCAACAACAACTTTTTTGTTCACATTATCCTAGCAAAATCCGGATTGTGAAAGAAGCTTCTTGAAACTACCATACTGCTTTCTCAATTTGTTCACCTTGTTCTTCAACTGTACTTGAGTATATTGAAGTTCTGCTCATTTATTGAATTATGTCCGTATGGTATTCCACCCTGCTTTATTGAAAATAGAAGATGTGTGATTTCCCTTTTTGACCTCTTCTACCAACAAACTAACGTACAAATTGGTTAAAGATTCAGTCCACTTTGCGATGAATGCCTCTTTTTGGGATGCCATGTAACCTTCACTAGTTGAGCATAATATGAGTTCAAGACAATTAAAAAGATAGTGCAACATGTTGCTTCATTGGCTAACAGAGCCTTTATGACAACCTATCGCTAAAACAGAGCATCGACAATTGCAACTACTCATGCACACGCACACACATACACAAAGAATGAAATAGATACGCACTCACAACAAGAACACAATAAGAACACACATTCACCAGCAACTGTTTCATTTTCCAGAGGATAAAATGCATCCCGTGATGCTTTCTAGATCATTGGAAGGAAGTGATCTGATTTCCTTATCATTCATCCATTATGCTTTGATGTATCCTCAGTGTACTGCTTTTAGCTATGTATAGATCAAGTCAACTCATTGAAGATATGAGGAAGGAAGATTCAACTGTTCCATTGATTCTATAAGATTAACAAAAAGCATGAAGATGAAGGTTACTTTGTGAGAAAATTCTTGTCTACTAAGCTGATATTGTTAGTGGATTTACTTGAGAGATGAGAAATTAAAGATCATAGACAATTTCACTTCCAAAGTTGGGAACTCAAGCCATTTATCTATATATATATATTGTTCCTTAATGCTGTTTTTTCAGCCACTACGAAGCATTGTTATAATGCTTGAGTGTTTTGTTTGGTATTGTTTCTTTAGAAGAAATCTATAGCAAATTTTTAATGGAAAGTCTCAGTTTCCATCTCCTTAATGATTGATGAATGGATTTACTTGGGAAGAGCAAGGTAAACAAATCACGTGCAGTATGTTCTATGTCCTTTCTATAGTTTGAACACTCTCTTTGTGGTGGCAACTCTGATATAAAGTTGTTGTTAGGAAAGCAAAACAAACATCAATTATATAAGAAATGTACAATAAAGCTAAGGATTTTGTAAAACAAAGCTATTGTTGTTCTGACAAATCGGTTCTCTTTTTAATATGGTTATACACTTAAGATTTTCTAGTATTCACATAATGCTTTATTACAAGCTCGGAATTAGAGGACTTCGTCAGAGAATGAAAAAACACAGAAATACAATAAACTACAGCAAAAGATGCTTCAGCATAACATGCTGCCTTCAATCTTCCATGACCAATGCCTGTGTTACTCAGAGACACACCCTGATCACGCCCCACAACAAGAACACACATTAACCAGCAACAACGAGCCACGCAGGGGAGACCAATCACGCCCCACAACAAGAACACGCATTAACCAGCAACAACGAGCCACGCAGGGGAGACCAATCACGCCCCACAACAAGAACACGCATTAACCAGCAACAACGAGCCACGCAGGGGAGACCAATCACGCCCCCACAACAAAAACACCCATTAACCAGCAATAATGAGCCACGCAGGGGAGACCAATCACGCCCCACAACAAGAACTCGCATTCGCCATCAATAATGAGCCACGCAGGAAGACCAATCACGCCCCCACAACAAGAACACGCATTCATGGATTCTCCACATCCAAAGAACTGCATCTTACCCAAATCCCCCCAAAATCCTAGAATCTTGCACCAAAACAGCCATGCAAAACCAACAAACCTGATTTAAGGCAAGACGACGACGAGGCGACACGACCAGAGGCGATGCAATCGGAGAAAGGTGACCAGCGGCGACGAGACTAGAGGCGAAAGAATCGGAAAGAGGCGATCGAAGGCAATAGCGCTGCAGGCGGTGAATTTAACTTCAGAAAAGGCCCAAATCACCACTAGAACAAGTAAATTGAGAAAAAAATCAAAACAACAAACCTGATTTAGGGCAAGATGACCACGAGGCGACGCGACCAAAGCGACCCAACCAGAGTGAAGAGACGCAGCGGCGGGATTGGAGAGAGGCGACCCAACCAAAGGCGACGCGACCAAAGCGAAACGACCTTCAACTTCAGAAAAGGCCCCAATCACCACTAGAATAGGTAAATTGAGAAAAAAAAATCAAAGTAACAAACCTGATTTAGGGCAAGATGACCACGAGGCGACGCGACCAAAGCGACCCAACCGGAGCGAAGAGAGTGCAGGCGGTGGGATCGGAGAGAGGCGACCCAACCGGAGGCGACACGACCAAAGCGAAGCGACCTTCAACTTCAAAAAAGGCCCCAATCACCACTAGAACAGGTAAATTGAGAAAAAATAAAAGCAACAAACCTGATTTATGGCAAGATAACCACGAGGCGACGCGACCAAAGCAACCAAACCGAAGCGAAGAGATTGCAGGTGGCGCGATCGGAGGGAGGCGACCCAACCGGAGGCCAAGAGAGGTGGAGCCAACGGGACTGGAGGCAACCGGCTCGGACAAAGGCGACCCAACTGGAGGCGAAAGAGAACTGCGACCGGAGACGACGAACCGAAGAGAGGCAGCGACCGAATTGGAGAGAGGTGACCAACTATGAGCACAAGACCAGAGAGAGTCGACCGGAGGCTACGGGACTGGAGGCCACGAGACCGGCGGCGATGGGATTGAAGAGAGGCGATTGGAGGTGATGAGATCGAAGAGAGGCAAGCGGACGAAGGGAGAAAGAGAAGTTAGGGTTCGTAAAAAAGAGAAGGGTCGTGATTTGAGAAGGGAGAAAAAAGAGTTCGTAAAAATAGAAGGGCCGTGAGGAGAGAAATCGCTTCTTATTTTTGTTCCCGGGAACAAGAAGTAACTTTTTTTTGCTTCTTGTTTCTGTTCTCAAACCATTCCGGGCTAAGTTTTTATTCCGGGAACAAAAAAACAATGTGACGTTATCAAATAGGTTTCATTCTTTTTTTGTTCCGGGGGAACAAAAGAACAAAAACCATGAGAAATGTAGTGTTCTCATGCGCTACCTTAACGTCAAGCATTCAAATGAGACAATGATAATTTAGCTCATATTGTATTACATGAAATTAGACTAATTTCTATTGTTCGATAATTGGCACGTCAACCTTCTTTTTAATGATAGAGGTTCCTAGCAAAAGCCAACCTATTCCAATTACATTAAAAATGACTACAACAGAAGAACCGGATTTTTATACAAAATGCTCGCTTCTATCTCCCTCTCTCAAATAACTGCTCTGAGCAGCTACAACTAGCGGTGATTGATTACAGGTGGACTGGTTCCCACATTGGAACCGGGAACCACCCACGATGGACTTAAAGCCCATTGCAAATGCTGAAAGCCCAAAGCTACTTGGGAAAAATGCAATAGTGTTTGGTAAAAAAATTTTGCAAATGAACTTTGTGTTGAATGTGTGTTTGGTAAGAAGAACATTTGCAATGAGCTTTTGATGGGTATAATGTGTATATATATTTTTCTTTTTTTCTTTTCTTTTCTTTTTTTTTTTTTGAAAAATCAGCTAAACCCTTCGCCGGCCGGCGAAGGTCGCGCCGCCGGCGAGCCATATCCGCGCCGGCGGCCGTCGGGCCGAGGTCGCCCGACCTCGGGCGACCTGTGGTCGCGCGGCCCCGGGTCGAGCGACCCTCGCCGAGGGTCGCCGGAGGTCGCCCGACCTCGGGCGACCTGTGGTCGCGCGGCCCCTAGTTCGGCGACCCTCGCCGAGGGTCGCCCGAGGTTAGGTGACCTCCGGCGACCCTCGGCTAGGTCGCGCGACCCTCGCCGGAGGTCGCCCGAGGTCAGGCGACCTCAGCCGACGGCCGCCGACGCCAGATCTAGCTCGCCGGCGGCCGTCGCCCTTTGCCGGTCCAGCGAAGGCTGCTCCTTTTTCATTTAAAAAAATATAAATACGGGGACAATAATGGAAATATGAAAAATCAATGAGGGTAGTTTAGGAAAGAAAAATATTTTCAGCATTTCCAAGGACTCCACTTTCATTTGAAAGCTCCTTGGGGGGTTGCCAAACACCCTCTCTTTGGCTGAAGGGGCTTTGGGGGCTGGATGGGCTTTCTAAATGCCCATCCAAACACACCCTTAATGCACATGACGGAAGAAGACGAAGAAGCAGAGGACATCTAACTATCTATAATAGCGTAGGGTACAGCAGACATGATTTTGAAGAAAATAAATGAGAACAGTCACCCCTATTTCTCCTTTTCTTTTTATCTTTTGTTTTTCTTTTGAAAGAGTAAGTACTCAACACGGCATAGGCATTTGAATTTTTTTTTCCTAAATGAAGGGGGAGCAACTCAAGTTTGCGTAGTCCGTTTTGAAATATAAGGATTGGACTAGTAAGTAGTAAGTAGCTTACGATCAAATCTCCAACACTTCAACGAATATTTTCGTGTCAATTATATAATTTGTGCAGTTAATCTAATCACGTTACTTGTTTTTGTAGCTTGAAACTTACAATTAGCAAGATAGTGATGATGGGAGTTCTTGTGCTACTCATGTATTTGAGTTCTCAAACTTTTATTTCATTCGTCTAAGAATTGAAAATTGCATTAACAAGCATGTGAGAGATTCAATTTGCCCCATCAATTTCTAATGGACAGAAACCACATCCGGCTTATTTCATTCCCTATAGACATGCCCACTGATTGCGCGAGTATGTACGTTTAGATGATCATGAATTCCCATGTGTAAAAGAGAAACTTAATTTAACAATTATCATTTTCTACTAATATGAGTTATGGAAACATTTAGAATTAACATGTGATATCATCATTAAATTATCTTTTTGGTTTTATTGTCATCCAATACGGATGATCCTGAAATTATTATTTCGAGAAGTCTCCCAACTCTAAATTTTACACGCATTCTTACATATGAAGGCGATTATAAAGTTATTTTCTCATCCATCAAAATAAGGATCTCAAATATCTTGACATATGTATATAAAACAGTTTAGAGTTTACTTCGAAAAGGCATTTGTATGAATTGATATTTGTAGAGAGTGCTAGATATTTTGAAAAATTTTATAAAAAAAAAAGGACTAAGATAGGTGGAATATTAATTTTTTTAGAGAATCTTATTGAATATTTTTTTTTGTGGTCGGTCCTACTCTATTCCTATTTTAACTCTCACTCGATTTTTTGCCTTGCAAAAAAAAAAAAAAAAAAAAAAAAAAAAAAAAAAAGACTAAGATAGGTGGAATATCAATTTTTTTTAGAGAATCTTATTGAGAATGTTTTTTTTTTTTTTTTGTGGTCGATCTTACTCTACTCCTATTCTAACTCTTACTCTCAGACTTTTGCCTTGCAAAAAAAAAAAAAAAAAAAAAAAAAGACTAAGATAGGTGGAATATCAATTTTTTTAGAGAATTTTATTGTGAATGTTTTTTTTTTTTTTGGTCGGTCCTATTTTAACTCTCACTTTCTGAATTTTGCCCTGTCTCTTTACAAGGCGTGGGAGTCGAAACCCACTCCTAAAACTAATTTGTCCTCACCCCAACCCCTTAAGAAGGTAGGATTCGAACCCCCACCTCTCCCCTTCCAAATTGGAAGGATGGCCATTAGAGTAAACCCCAGTAGTTATTATTCTTAGTATTGAGAATGTTTATATTGTTAAATCTTAGTATTCTCTTATTTCTTTTATTCTTTGGATAAGAATTTTCATTTTTACACAAGAAAGCTATGGTAAGTTTCATTTCTAAACAAAAATTAATTGTCGTATTAATAATTTAAAGTGAGTTCAAAATCAATGAACAAATTAATGTTCTGAAACGGTTTCAGACTTAACGGTTATTTTAAAGTTTTGTAACAGTTACAAAGTCAATGTCCAAAATAAATTTTTAGAATGATTATATATTAAAACCTGAAATAATACTCTCTTTTTTTTGTTAATCAAAGAACCACTGAAGATTCTCTTTCGCTTACACTAATCGGGGTCACACCGCCATCCGATGACCGATAGTACCGTCGGACGTCGTCGTAAGTCACTATTTAAACGTAAAATCTCGAAGGGCTGGCCTAGTAATCTACCCCTAGAACCCCCACGTAAGTCATGAAATGCAATGAGAGGGTTCGAACTCTTCACCTCAGCGATGGGGAGAGTACTCACACTACTTGCGCTGCCCATGAGTGGGTGAAATAATACTTAATATCCGTAGCAGAAGGCTATTAATGCACATGACAGAAGAAGACGGAGAAGTAGAGGACATCTGGCTATCTAAAATAGCGTAGGGTACAGCAGACATGATGTTGAAGAAAATAAATGAGAACAGTCACCCCTATCTATCAATTTAGTATTGATGGGTGGTTCACGCTTGTAATCACAAACTAGACCAATTCAAGCGGTTCCAATCCCGTCCGGTTCTTTTGCTCACCTCGGGTACAAAGTTGTTAGGAGTCCACTTCAATCAGCCTCCAAAGCGGAAGGCTATTAATGCACGTGACAGAAGAAGACGGAGAAGTAGAGGACATATGACTATCTATAATAGCGTAGGGTACAGCAGACATGATTTTGAAGAAAATAAATTAGAACAGTCACCCCTATTTCTCCTTTTGTTTTTATCTTTTGTTTTTCTTTTGAAAGAGTAAGTACTCAACACCGCATAGGCATTTGAATTCTTTTTTTTCCTAAATGAAGGGGGAGCAACTTGCGTTTGTGTTGTCCGTTTTGAAATATAACGATCGGACTAGTAAGGCTGCGTTTGTTTTCGTTTCTTTTTTCTGTTTCTAAACAATTTTTTTGTTTTTTCGTTCCTGGAAACAAAAAAGAAACAGAAACGCATTTGTTTGCGTTTTTGTTCCAAAACTATTTTTTTTTCCTAAAAACACATCTGGAATAGAAACAATAAACAAAAAAAAGTTGTTTCTTATTTCTAGAACAAAATTTAGAAACACTTCTCTTTTTTTCTTTTTCTTTTCTTCTTCTTTTTCTTTCTTTTTCTTTGGCCGGGCGGCCCGGCCATTGCCGCCGAGGCCACGCCCGCCATGGCGATGACTTATGGCGACCGGCCGTTGAGGGTCGCCGACGCATTTCGAATTTCGATCGCCGACATAAATAATAATAATAATAATAATAATAATAATAATAATAATAATAATAATAATAATAATAATAATAATAATAATAATAATAATAATAGCATATAATTAATTTACACGAAAAATATTAAATAATATCATTCATTATTTTAATTTGACAATAATACACCTTAGAGGAAAAAACATTGTTTAAAGAAAAATACTGAAATGATATTTTAAATTTATTTATTTATCCTATATAGGATTTTTTTATTACTTCTTTCATAGTAAAAGACTTTTTAAAAAAATAAATCAATTCTAAAAAAACGAAACTAAAAAAAAAAAAAAAAAATTGACCCCGTGCGCAATTTTATTACTTCTTTTATTACTTCTTTTTGTGTATATTTATATTTTGACCCCTCAAGTATTAGAAATTTTTAAAATTGCCCGTGTCGGGCGTGTCGACCACGTGTCGGAGCGTGTCGGGACATGTCGGAGCGTGTCGGAGTATCGGACACGACACGGCTTCCGGAGAGTGTCCGTGCTACATAGCCGGCGACCTCGCCGAAGCATCGCCGGCCCTCGGCGAGGCTCGGGGCCGGGCGAGCTCAAGCTCGCCCGGCCAAGGCGAGGCGACCTCGCGCCGGGCTGGGCGAGCTCGATCTCCCGGATCCGGCAGGCCGAGCTCGCCCAACGACCGGCGAGGCTCGGCGTCGCCGGCCACCGGTCAAGGCGAGGCCGAGCTCGCCATGCCAAGGCAAGGCCGCCGGCCCAAAAGAAGGTCAAAATGAAAAAAAATGAAAAAAAAAAAAAAAAAAAAATAAGAAAAATAAGAAAGAAAAAAGAAAAAAGAAAATAAAAATATTAAAAAATTAAAAGAAATAAAAAAAAATTATACAAATTTACCAAACATGTTTCTGTTCATTTTTTATTCCCGGAACAAGTTTATCAAACACGTTTTTTATTCAAAATTGTTTAGAATAGAAACACTTTTTCTATTTCCGTTTCCCGGAATAATTTTTAAACATAAATGTTACCAAACGTGCCCTAAGTAGTTAGTAGCTTACGATCAAATGAACAACACTTTAACGAATATTTTTGTGTTAATTATATAATTTGTGCAGTTAATCTAATCACGTCACGTGATTTTGTAGTTTGAAACTTACAATTAGCAAGATAGAGATGATAGGAGTTCTTGTGCTACTCATGTATTTGATTTCTCAAACGTTTATTTCATTCGTCTAAGAATTGAAAATTGCATTAACAAGCATGTGAGAGATTCGGTTTGCCCCATCAATTTCTAATGGACAGAAACCACATCCGGCTTATTTCGTTCCCTTTAGACATGCCAACAGATTGCGTGAGTATGTACGTTTACATGATCATGAATTCTCGTGCATAAAAGAGAAACGTAATTTAATAATTATCGTTTTCTACTAATATGAGTTATGGAAACATTTAGAATTAACATGTGATATCATCATTAAATTATCTTTTTGGTTTCATTGTCATCAAACACGGATGATCCCGAAATTGTTATTTCGAGAAGTATCCCAACTCTAAATTTTACACGCTTACATATAAAGGCGATTATAGAGTTATTTTCTTGTCGATCAAAATAAGGATCTTAAATATCTTGACGTATGTATATAAAACAGTTTAGAATTTACTTCAAAAAGGCATTTGTATGAATTGATATATGTAGAGAGTGCTCGATATTTTGAAAAATTAAAAGAAAAAAGACTAAGATAGGTGGAATATCAATCTTTTTAGAGAATCTTATTGAGAATGTTTAAATTGTTAAATCTTAGTATTCTCTTATTTCTTTTATTCTTTGGATAAAATATTCAAAATAGAAAAAGAAATTTGGGTTCTGGGATTCGAGCCCAAGTCTCCACAGCCGAATCACTAAACTACAGCCCCCTCAAAACGAAAATTATATATACCAATCTGGATGGGTGGTTCTACTTTTATAACCATAAACCGGACTAATTCAGGTGGTTTTGCAATCCCGTCCGGTTCTTTTGCTCACCCTCTAGGTGCAACCGGAGAATCAAATTTTTACGGAAGTTTATTTAGACAAAAGTTGTTGCTTGAGAGGGTTCGGGTTGCATTCTTCCTACCGCTGATTTTATTGGTCATTCAAACGCTACCATTGCTGTAATCTTATTTTCTGTTTTCCACTTTTTTCTTTCGCCAGAATCCCGTAATCTTACTTCTTCTGTTTTTTTTTTTTTGTCTCCTTACGTGCTCACGAAATTAAATGCATATATAAAAAGGATTAGATAATAGATTGAGATTTACTCTAAAAATAAAAGGGTTAGTTATTTTTTCCATGAATGAAATGAGTGAAGGTAATTATTCTTTGAAAGGAGCATATAGATGTTTGAATTGTTGATATTAATTGTTTTTTTAATTTTATGCAGATAGGTGCTTGAATTTTGTCTAAGACTCTGTATTGAGTTGGATATGACTACTTTCCTTTCCTGCCTGACGGAGAGTTGAGAGATGTTTGTGTGAGAAGCTCTGTTGGTTTCTTGATAAAAGAATGCAAAACATATCGATGACTATGTCTTTTTCTCGGTGAATAATTATAGGGTAAGAGGCAGGCATTGCATTTTTTTTCTCAAAATATGTGCCTTTTTTAAAAACGGCATCTCAAAGACACAAAACAATTCCTGAATAGAGGCATGCTATGTTTCCCTGTTTTCTAGTATGGTGGTTGTGTGATGCTACATCAACGTTACATGTCTGAGAAAAAAAAAATGAAGAAGGAAACATTAGTCAAATTAGCGGAGGAAATCATAATCAAAATTACATGAAAAAACTAGAGTAACGGTCCTCAGTGATTCCGGATGCACGAAAGTCGAAACCTTTAGCCTCATTTTTTGCTATGTTCATGGGAGGATTATGGCTAGTGGGAGTGGAATGAAAGACCTCGACGGCAGTCCCAAAGTGGTTGGGAGTTCACTTCAATCAACGTCCACAGCAGAAGCCTATCAATGCACATGACAGAAGAAGACAGACAACTGGGAAAAATATTGGGTGGTCCGGGACCGCCACGTCAGCGTGGTCCCGGACCACTCACACGGCGCCACGTGTATGGGGAGCGCAGACAAAGGACGAAAACCGGGGCCCACTTCTCTGACGCTCTCTCTCCTCTTTCTCTCTTTTGTCCCCTCCCCTCATATGTGGCGCCATATGAGTGGTCCGGGACCACGCTGACGTGGCGGTCCCGGACCACCCAATATTTTCTCGACAAGCTGAGGACATCTGACTTGCTATAATTGAGTAGCGCAAAACAGACATGACATTGAAGAATTTATTTGGGAACAGTCTTTGTTGTGAAAAAAAAAAAAAAAAAAACAATGGTATTATAAAATAGACATGATAAAAAAAAATTAATTGAATATCACGATTCACATCTATAAGAAGGGTAGTTATAAATTTCATTATAAATCAAACAATACATGAAAATTATAAAGATTAATACCCTGAAAAATCCAAACTGGTATACATGTGACAAATTTACCTTAAATTATTTTTTTTTATCATAAAAAACTCCAAACTGATACACCTTATGATAAATTTACCCCAATTGACCATAAAAAATTCTAAACTAGTACATTTATGACAAATTTACCCTAAACTAATTTATTCAACCATAAAAAACCCCAAACTGATAAATTTGTGACAAATATACTATCCGCTAAATTGAATTAATACCACAAAAAAATCACAAAAATTGTAAACTGTGACAAATGAAGCGTAAAATCCCAAATTGGTATACCACTTAACTATCACGTGTCATTTAACTTAATAAATTTTAAAAAAACTAACATAGGGTAAATTTGTCACAAGTATACCAATTTAGGGTAAATTTGTCAAAGGTATACTACTTTATGATTTTTGGTGGTTAAAAAAATAGTTTATGGTAAATTTGTCACAGGTGTACCAGTTTAGGGTTTTTCAGGTTATTAACCCAAATTATAACCACGCCAAGTCACTTAAATACTTGTAATGTTTCCTATGATCCAATTATATCCAAATAACTCATACTATATTTTTCTCCCACAATTTCTCACAAAAGAATTAAACAAATCTTAAACTCACAAGATTTAATTAGCTTAACATTAATACTTCTTAGATGTACTTCACAAATAAGTTTCACCGCACAAATCTGTTGCCAAGTACCCAGCACCTATGCACGTCACGCACAAATTGCGCCCAGGGCACTCACTGAAAAACAGCATGGACAACGGCACAGGAAAGCTCCCTCAATCAGTACATACATACATATAAAACCTGCAGAGGCCGACTACAACATGGAATAGGAAATCCATGTTCAGACTCGGTCCAAGTCCATGTCCAAGTTGAACTTTCCTTCTTTATTATTATTTCTTGAACCGATTTACTTCACTTCCATATTTGGTTGGCCAATATCTTTTCATATCAAATTTGATATCAAGATAAATCTGGAAATCCTTATCCGACATGGAATATTTGGACCTCCACACATAACAAATAATTTCAAGTCAAGTTTTGTTTATTGGACTCAAATTCGAGACATATTCTAAGAGTGACTCTCATTTTTTTATCTTTTTTTTTTTTCAAAAGAGTGAGTACTTAAGACTTTTTCCTAAATGAAGGGACACTAACCCTCGCCTATGTCGTCCATTTTGAAATACAAGGATCGGGCTAATAAGTAGTTTACGATCAAATCTCCAATACTTTGACTTGTTTACATCTAATCATGTTACGTGGTTTTGTAGCTTGAAACCTACAATTAACAAGATAGTAACAGTAGGAGTCCTTGTGCTATTTACATATTCAAGTTCTCAAACTTTTATTTTATTCACTCAAGAATTAAAAATTGCATTAAAAAACATTTGAGAGATTCGGTTTGCTCCATCAATTTCTAATGGATAGAAACCATAGCTGGCTTCTTTAGTTCCCTATAGACTCAACAACAGATTGTGTGAGAATATGTCTACATGATCATGAATTTCCATGTGTAAAAGACAAATGTAATTTAGTAATTATCCCTTTTTACTAATATGATTGATCGAAACATTTAGAATTAACATTTGATATCATCCACTAAATTATTCCGTTGGTCTTATTGTCACAAAACATGGATGATCCTGGAATTAATCATTTCAATAAGTCTCCTATACCTGAGTTTAAAATGTTTTTTTTTACATATGAAGGTGATTATGGAGTTTTTTTTCTCATTGGTCGAAATAATGATACTCATATATCTTGATAAACGGATATAAGACTGTTCAAACTTTTCTCTGAAAAAAGTATCTATATGAATTGATATTTGTAGAGAGTACTAGATATTTTAATTTTTTTAATAAAAAAGACTACAAGGTGTAATATAAAATTATTAGAGAAATAAAAAGATTGAGAATATTTTAATTGTTAAATATCTTATTTTTTCACTCTTTGGATAAGAATTTTCATTTCTACACAAGAAATCTATTACAGGTTTTCATTATTTGAGTGGATTTGAGTTTTCGTTCGGAAACTGCTCTCAATACGAGACCAAAGGCATTTTTATTTTCATGTTCAAACGGAAACGAAAAAAACAAAACGAGAAAATTTTCTCTAAACAATGCAGGGGCGACCTGCTTTATTGACCCATAGGCTTTTGGTTTGTGGACCCCACACGTCTTTCGCACACCACCCAACATTTGCACGCGCTTGTCTTCGTATTGCTCAATTCCGTTCCCGCTGGTCGACTGAATTTTATAATGAGATGCCGTTGGCCTTGCTATATATGTTCGTGCATGAAGTAGACCACGAGGCACCACCAAACCATTGTTACCCAACGAAAGCATCAACCCTGCAACCTCCTCTTAAGCACTCCTCAACCCCTGCTTTTGCCTTTTGGAAATGGCGGAAGCAGTGCTCTTCATCCTCACCAACGACATACTGAAACTCGCCTGTTCCAACATATTTTCGAAAATCCAACTTGCACGAGGTGCGAGGGATGATCTCCAACGTCTCAAGTACACCGTCAAGACCATCCAAACCGTGCTTTTGGATGCCGAGAAGAAACAATGGGACAGCGAGCAGGTCAAGCTCTGGCTCGCGAGGCTGAAGGAAGTGTTGTACGACGCACAGGACTTGCTGGACGATGTCGCAACTGAGGATCTGAGGCGGAAGGTCACTCCCGGAAACAAGATGTCAACAGCGGTACGCTCTCTCTTTTCCAAATCAAATAAGCTAGCACAGCCCTACAAAGTGGCTAAAAGGATTCAAGAAATTAGGAAGAAACTGGATTGGATTGCAAAAGATAAGGAGTTCCGTTTAGAGGAGCATCGGAGTGAGGCAACTGTTGCTATTGTGAGGAAATGGACAACTGGCTCTTTTGCGTGGAAGGAAGAAATAATTGGTAGACAAAGTGATGAGAGGCAGATCATCAAATATCTGCTCGATTCCTCCATTTTGGTTGTTTCCATACTCGGTATGGGAGGACTTGGAAAAACCTCGCTTGCTCGGCTGGCGTACAACAATGTCGAAGTGAGAAACTACTTCAAGCTTAAGATGTGGGTGTGTGTATCCAATGTCTTTGATGAGGATTTTCTCATCAAAGAATTACTAAAATCTGCCCGAGATGAAGTGGATCCTAAGATGATAGATCTGCAAGACATTGAGAAGGAGTCTAAGACCCAATTGCAGATACTTCTTGGTAAGGTACTAGACGGGAAGAAATACTTGCTTGTTTTGGATGACTTGAGGAATGAAGATCACAGGAAATGGTCGGAGCTCGAAGGTTTGCTAAGGGGTGGTCTACCGGGGAGCAAGATACTTGTAACCACGCGCAATGAGTCAGTGGTGAAGGCTACAGGTACAAAATCAGTTATCCATTCTCTAGGTATCTTAGGTAATGGTGAGTCGTGGAAGTTATTCAAGAAAATGGCTTTCGGAGATGGGGAAGAATCATTAAACCAGGAACTGGAGGAGATTGGTCGACATATAGTTAAAAAATGCGGGGTGTTCCCCTTGCCATGAAAACTATAGGCAACCTTTTGTATGCCAAAAAGGTAATGAGTGGCTCCATTTCAAAGAGAGTGAATTCTCAAAACTCGATACATTGAACCTTGGAATAATGGAAGTTCTCAAAGTCAGCTACAATCATCTTCAGCCACAGCTAAAACATTGTTTTGCATATTGTGCATTGTTTCCAAAAGATTATGTCTTCAATAAACAAACAATGATACAGTTGTGGATAGCACAAGGTTTTATCGAGTCATTGGATGAGAATGAAGAGCTAGAAGAGATCGGGGATGATTATGTCTCAAACCTACTATGTGGGTCATTTCTTGAAGTTGAGAAGGTTGATCCTTACACTAGTAAGGTGGAAATGTTCAAGATGCATGATCTGATGCACGATTTTGCCTTGAAAGTCGCCGGAAATGAGTGCAAGATGGTCAATCTTAACAAAGGCAGAGACAATATTGATGAAGATACTCGACATGCAGTTTTTTATTTACAATCGCCCTTATTGCTGCAGGAAGTGACTTCTCTACTAAAAGCGACTAATCTACGAACATTTCTCATTTTGGAAGGAATAAAGTTGTCCCTAAATAAATGTCATCAGATTTTCTCCAAGTTCAGGCATTGCCGAACGTTGGGATTGAAACATGTAATTTTTTGCATCCCTCTTTCGTTGGTTAGTCAGTTGAAACACTTAAGATTTCTTGAAGTTTTTGCGAATCTCTCCATCAAGAGTTTGCCAAATTCAATCACGGATTTGCTGAACTTGCAGACTCTTAAACTCTCTGGATGTGCGAAACTTAAAACATTGCCCAAATCTGATTTGAAGAAATTGGTCAATCTTAGATATCTTTCGATTGCCACCTATCCCCGCTCAGTGAACTCTCTTCTCTGAGGACTTTGAGTCTCATGTCCTTGACGTCATTGGAGTTTGACCCTCTTCAACTGCAATCTAGTACTACACGGCCCTTCTTCCCATCTCTCGAGAGTTTGACCCTCTTCAAATGCAGTAAGCTAAAAGTGATGATGGCATTTCAAAAGCATCAGTCAGACAATTCACGGTTGTTGTAATTATGGTTATAATTATGGTTAATGGATCAACGGAAGCCAATAAATTAAGATACGTTTTTTCTGTTCACGTATCTCTTTTTGAATTCATGAATTTTCTATACTTTTATGTTCACGTATCTATTGAATTCATGAATTTCTTAGATTCATGTATCGTTTAGTTCATGTATTTATTGAGTTCATGAATCTCTTGAATTCATGTATCTTTGGATACGTGAATCTCTTGGATTCACGTATCTCTTTATTCATGAATCTCGTGGATACACGCGTCTATTTAATTCATGTATCTCTTTAGTACATGAACTAAAAATCTCTATATATAGATAGGAACATAGAGCTTCATGGGTTTTTTGGTTTTCTCGATTCGATTCCAAAAAGAGCTTTGATGTCCTTTCTACTCTTCTGTTTTTCCCGAGTGTCTTTGGTTCAATTGAACGGTTCGATGAGTCCTGTTTGTATAGTGCTAATCCAAACAGGTTAGAGGTGTTGTATCTTGGGAGGCATAGTTCGTGAATCTGCGGAGCACCTTTGGCAGGAACTAATCGCCTTAAGGAGATTCGGTTATCCGTACCTCACCTCCAATTTTATGTTATATCTTATTTCATTCTTTTCCAAGAGTTGTAAGTTTACATAAAAATAAGAATATTATATAGCTATTATCGTCTTCTTTACATTGATGTTCTGATTGCAACAAACAGTGTGCTTTCTCTAGAGTAATTTCCAACACGGTCATCCTTCCAAAACTTCGATCCATGATAATACAGCATTGTCCCGCCTTGAACTTCGTGCCACCGTTCCCCCAGGTGGAATACTTGAAGATAGATGACATTGAAATCTTGGAAGATTGGTTGACTAGGCAAGCGGTGAGATCCACATTCAACCCTTTGTCTAAATTAAAGCATCTACATCTTCATGGTACGGGTCTAGGGCTCTCGATACTTGAGAGACTATTTCAATTTGCCAGTAATCTCGAGTCCATGCAAATCCATAGTTACTGCCCATGGGATCTCTCTCCTGTCAAGGACCTTCACCGTATCTATGTACTCGAGAAATTGGAACTCAGGACGTGCAACCTAAGGGATCTCTTTGGTGGCATGCGGCACCTTTCCTCGCTCCAGGAACTTGGCATTTGGGGAAGTGTAGGACTTGATTTATCGTGCCAAGAAGACGAGCAAAGCACCCGATGTCAATTCCTTAAGAAACTTTGTGTTCTTAAAATCTTATACCATTGGAATTTGGTGACATTGCCTGAGTGGATTCAACATGCCACAAATTTGCAATCTCTCGAGGTTTTTCAGTGTATGACTCTGACAAGTTTGCCAAAATGGATTGAAAATTTCTCTTTACTTGAAAAGCTTGTAATATTTGATTGTGAAAGTTTAGAGCATTTACAATTCGAGACGCGCAACCTCACACGGTTGAAGGAACTGAGAATCATTAATTGTCCGGGTCTGGAAGAGGTGCCTAATAGATACGCACGTTCCGGTCAGTGTACGGGAGGGGATGAATCGGAACGATTAGCACAGTAGAGGTACGAGAAAAGACTTACATCACCTATCAACAGTGTTCCTTTTTCAACTCTTTTACCTTCTTCATTATTTAACTCATTTCTCTCCTCTACACTGTACGTTCGCAGGTCGCAATGCAAATATTTATGAAAAAGAAGGATAGCGTCTCTCCACTCCCGCTCCAGCTCGCCACCATCTTCCGTCGTCATGTCGCGCGTGTAGAACAAATGCCTCCTTTGCCTCCTCGTCTTGCTCGTACAACCTCCTCACTCCCCTCCCCTCCCCTCCTTCATCTCCTCCATCACTGCCGCCTGAAGCTGAGATTCTCGGATCCGCCGCTTTATTCGGAGCTGCCTACCTTCGGATGTCTCCTGCAGTCGGATGACGAAATTCTAGGGATTTCGGTGATCGCGACGTCGACGAGGCCTTTGACGCCGGCTTTCGAGTCGTCGCCCGCTCTGTCGTAGCTTTCTGCTCGCCGGAGTCGGAGGCCAAATCGATGGTAGGCTTTGTTCCTCTCTCTCTCTCTCTCTCTCTCTCTCTCTCTCTCTCTCTCTCTCTCTCTACTGCAGTTCAATTTTCACTGTGAATGTGTGATGAGTTTGGATTATGAATCGAATGTTATGGAGACATTTGGATTATGAATTGAGTGTTATGGAGACGGTACAGTGTCAATGCATGATATGAGCATCTTCTTTATAGCTGATTGATCGATTGAAAGAGAAGTGCAGAGAACAATGACATCCATTGTGAGGTTCCGCTTGACTTTAGAATTGTGAGATTCATAAAAAATGGAAGGAAAAAGTCATAGCTTATGAGCTACCCCTAGCTGAGAAAATTACAATGCTGTTTGATAATGGCTGATTCTTTGGGGGATTGGGCGGCTAGTACACACAGTTTTGCAATTTATGAAAACAAAATCTGTTAGGACAGAGTTGAACAATGATAGATGACTGGACGATTCGATGTTGTCTTAGCCCTTGACTTCTTCGCAGTTACAGAAATCTATATGTAGAGGAATCTTTGGTTTGGAGCCCTCTCTTTGTCATCACTTTAGGAGTGTTTCTGGACTTCTCAGGTAAACATAACTATTATCTACGATCTGGGTCCATATGATCTAGTAAGCATATATAAATCTCAATGTTCATCTGAGTGAAATAGACAACAACTTGGTGAATCTTGGACAACCTTGATTGATGCCAAGGGTTGCAATAGTTTTTATAAATCATTTAAATTTTGGACCCTTTTATAACTAAGGTGCTGAGCTTTATGAGCAGCTAATTTAACAATCATATGCCTTGGACTTGAGAAACTGAACTACGAAAAGATCTGGTTCTGGTTACTGATTAGAGGAAAAACTCTTCTCGCTTTCTTTCTGGAGTCCATGCGTTGAAAAGTCGTGTTAGGATGGGGACTTGCCTTTGCGTTGTTTCATATGGCAGGGCCATCCTCTCGAGATGTTGCAATGCATTAGAAAACTAAACTAGAGCTGTTGTAAAAGTATGGTGGAGGCCTGGGCTTCTGATAAGTGCTCAAACAGACGAGAGCCCAGTCTCATCACATGCTTTGGGTACTCCAGCATTTCTCTGCCAGAGATGTTGCGATGCATTAGAAAACTGAACTAGAGCTGCTGTAAAAGTATGGTTGGACGGATTCCTAGAGAATACGACAAAGGGTGTTGATATTTTGTCAACTTAGGTGCAAAAGTTTGCTATTGCTACCGCTAGAACGCGAATAAAGTCAACTGTCAAGGAACATCCTTTTTTTTCCAACCAAAAAGAATGGAACGACCACCTCCAAGGTTCCCATCGATGAAAATGATCAGTCATTGAGGATCGTCTTACTGATTCGTATCGTTGGTTGAGACTAGATGCAAGATTATATGCTATGACAGGTAGTGGAATTTAGGTGATAAACTTTGTACAGATTCAGCGGTAGCAATTGCCTTCGCTGGTTGAATGAAGTAACTGGGCACTTTCATTTCATTAGTGTTCAACATGTATTCTGGCTGACTCAATGGAAAAGTAAGTGATAACTCAAGTTTCGTACGCTTGCTATCATCATACAGTGAAAACCATTTACTTTGCACTTGTATGAACTCCTGCGATTTTTTTTGCGAAATGTTTTTTATCAATTCACTTTGTGAACTTTCTCGAGTTTTCCCTTTTTGAAAGGTGAAAAACACGCATCGGAAAGTCACGAGGCAAAAAATGATATTCCTCCAATCAGCAGCGACTGAATTACGAAATCTCTTCGGCCAAAAAAGGAAAATTATGAAGTCCCATGTTGCTGTTCTATATGACCTTCTTTGAAATTTTTTTTTTTTTTGGGCATTTGTCTCCTGCTCGAAGAACTTGCGCAATCCGTGGATCACCTCCCCCAAGAGGCTCTCAGGACCCCATAATCGCGCGATATTTTGCAACTACGTCATTGTGATGGGGGCTCATAAATGTTTGCTTAACCATTACATCACTTGTCTAACAGTTGGACGAAATAGACTACAATGATTAGTAATGCACGAAATTGCAATCACTTCATGAGATGTCTTCATAAGGCAAACGGTCATCAATTTACATGAATCATGTGTTATTTCAAAGCTATTGGAGTCCTCTAAGTATGTCTAGAAGGAATCACAAGAAAATTTTGCTCATAAGGAGCTTAATTAATGTCATCTTTATAGAGACACTGGTTAGTAACAATTGCAGCAATTTTTACACAGAACAAGGACTATTTTCCCCAATCGAATGGCATGACAAAAATCCGTGAGAATTCATGCCTATAGGTTATAATGTCCTGATCGTTTTTCATGAAGACATTTGATCCAATTTGAATCACAGAAATCAACAAAAAATCGAAAAATAGTGCAAACCGCAACTCAATAGAACGGCAAAACATTTGGCAGATTTTGGACACAACTTATAGTATGAGAAAAGCATATCAAATGAGGATTGTTGGGGACGTGCGATGAACTGTTGGAAAGCTATTTGAGTCATCTAAGACTTTCATGAAGGCATCCAAATTAGAAAACTGCATTTATAAGCTCATTTCGAAACGTTTACTAGATCAGTCATCCAGGCATCCGAAATTGCAAAACTACCTTAAATCAAGCAATCAATCACATTCAAGCTATCATCAACCATCTGTATCCATTCTAGGGCATCCTAAACATCCTTAAATAGGTGTAATTATCATTGATCAAACACTAGGTGTGAAGTCTTGCTCCGGTCTCCTAATGAGACCTCACTTCATTGAGCTCAAGATTTAAATGATACCTTTTGCACATTTTGATCAATTTAAGCTCGATTTAATCAGCGATCAAGCCTCCACGGCAATCAATGAATGCCAAGGGAACTCCGAGGGACCCGAGGACCATCGAAGAAGGATTGGAGTGGCCCGGATTTGTACCGATCAGCGGCTGAGGAAGAATCAAACGCCAATTTGGACCAACGAAGGAAGATCGGTTACCAAGAGGCCACCAGTGACTGTTTTGCTGGTTTCCAACCACCGGCTACTCGAGGACTCAATGGCGGATGCAACCAAAGTGATCCAAAAGCCAAGGAAATGCTGTGGACCATCGATTGAAGCTGAGGAAGACGCCGGGCTCAGTACCGGTGTGAGCGACATCCTTGTGCCCTCGAGGGAAGGACGAGTGAATCGGGCGACCATTGGAGGCAGCAGCGACGTCGAGCAGCATCGGGAGAGAGAGAAGTGGGGCCGGAGGTGGTGGCACAGTGCAGGATGCAGGGTGGTTTAGGCAGCAAACGACGAAGGCAGTGAGGTGGTTGTGTGTGAGAGAGAGAAAGAGAGGGGCAGGAAAGGAGAGAGGGAGATTTTTGAGCTTTTCTATAGATTTCCAAACTTGGAAATTGAAAAATATGAGACCCTCCTTTGGAAAAAAATCATTTTTATATTGGTTTAAGGGATGGAATCTTGGCCCTTGGATTAATCCACGGGCTAGGATGCCATCTTACCTTTAATAAACCCTAGATGACATCCTAATTAAGCATATGTTAATTTCAATGGTCACGATACATTCTTAATAGATGATAATGATCTAATTATAAGATAATTGGTTAATCAGGGTCTTCTTTTGCAATTTCACCAAACTTTGGGAATAAATTTGCAAATTTCGTAAAATCCATGACAAAATTGGAAATCTGAAAATTAAGGACATGAGTGCATTGGCCATGAGCCAGGCCACCGCGAAACAATCAAGAATCAGCCAAACTGGCTGGACCATTTAGTCTAGTTTGAACTGGTCTTGGCCAATTTAGCCTCAATTCCCTATTTATGCAATTAGGTCCTTGAAAAGATTTTTTTTTTCTATCCTAGGGACAAAACAAACTGATTTATGCAATTGGCTCATCGAAAATGTAAATTAATCGAAATTGAACTTAATCGGGGTCAAAGTGATATGGATCCATCCAATCGCCCATGCTTACAATGACCTATTCAACTCAAATTGATATCAAAATGATAGCGCGACTTTTATATTAAACTTGAACCGAGGTTTTGTGATAAAATTAGACCTCAATTCTCGAAATTAGACCTTAATCTCAAATGGGTCAACTTGAATTTTGCTAATCGGAGTTCCTTAGCCTACTTTTCTCAAATTCAGGAAGGCTAGATCTCCCAAATTGAAAAGTTCCCAAATGAATTTTCCAAAATTGACTTCAAATTCGGACTTATCTCACAAAAATGAGTGGAATGGAAGTGTCAATTTGCAAATCATGTAGAATCAATCTAGACCCCCTAATCATGGCTAAAAATGAGAATCCATATTTTGGCATGCCCGATCTTAAAATTGATTAAACGAGTGAATGGGTAATGATCTCTAGATCAAATTTTGTAAAATGAAATAGGCTTAATTATGACTATGATGAAAGTAATTTTATTTTTGGTCGATTTTAAACCTAAAATCGAAAAATTTAGAAAACAAAGTTCTTAAGCAATTTTTACAATATATATATATATGTTAAAGTCAAATTGAGACTAAAAGGAATCTTTATGTGTAAAAAGTCAATCTTTGACCTGAGAGTTTGACTTTTAATTAAAGGGTTGACCAAAAGTCAACTTAAAAGTCAATCGTTTGACTTTTTGGGTTTTCGATGAAAATGGCTAGGCAAAGAAAAAATGGAAATTGACACTTTTGTTCGAGAAATGGGCTTCATCACGATCAGAAGCCCTAATCTCAAGTTTTCTACCTATATCAACGCGTCAATTGAAAATCAGATATCAACACAACAATGTACATTTCGACAATAGTCATTGGACTAATGAAATAACCATTTTGGGTGTGGATTCGCACAACATCATAATCTAAATGGAAATAGTAATCGAAAAGTTAGGTAGTTTGATAAGCTTGTCAGAAACTATAGTGGAGAAACAACAAATCGATGCTATTTTTAGATAGTCTACAAATGTTTAGGAAAATGATTGTATGGATAGTTCTACCTTTGGATAAAAGCTCAATGGTAACTCTAACGGCTCTTTGCTTCTCCAATCCACCTCCAATGGATAGATTGAAGATGGCTATAAAAGAGAAGATCTCTCGAAGCCAAATGTTAGAGAGAGCAACATACCAAGATCTGAAAATTTTGCTTCTAGCTATGTTCTAAGCGATACACTCTCTTTCAATTGTTTTTCTAAGTATTGTATTCGTGCTATCTTAATAATTGTGCTAAATATTAAGTGTATAAGAGTAAGAGTAGTAGCTGCGTCCTGATAGTGTGATCTATCGTGCAATAAGATTAGTTCTTGCCAATTGTAACTTTCTGAGCAAATTACTAGTTTGAAGAGTAGACGTACACTTGGGGGATGAAGCCGAACCACTATATATTGTCGTGTGCTATTGTTCTCTATGTTATTACTTTTACAATTACACAATATGGTCACGAGCTTTGAAACATCACCTTAACCAGATCTTTACTTAGCATCAACTATTTTTCGCTAAAGATTGTCAAGTTTTCTAAGTTGTATTATTAACCCCCAACGGGTATTGGACAATTACTAGAGCCATTAAGATCAAACATTTGGTGAGCAATACCAATTGCAACACGCTTAGAAGGTTGAGTTGATTCGATGTAGTCAAAATAGCATATCTAACTTGGAAACTGGATGATATAATACGTTCAACAGATTCTATTTGCGCTTCAAAGAATTGAAAGAGTGTTTTCTAGCAAGCTATAGGCAAGTAATTGGATTGGATGGATGCTTTACAAAGACTTTAATTAGAGGGATGTTGTATGGGGTATTGTTGAAGCTGAGACCAAAAAATCTCAGACTTGGTTCCTCAAGCTACCAATGAAAGACTTGAATATAACACAAGATCTTGGCTAGACCTTCACGAGTGACAAACTAGAATGTTAGACTGTGCACTAGCTTTACTAATAGAAGTATTTGTTGTTTGCAGACTACCTTTTTTGCATGTCAATAAATGTGTTGCAAGGCCTTGTCAATGCAATTTCTAAACTCTCTTTGCAAGCAGAGCATAGGAATTGTGCTTAGCATATTTATGCTAACCGGAAAAAATTATACAAGGGAGAAACATGTAGGAATTGCTTTTGCAGAGTAGCATATTCGACATATGAGGCTGATTTCAACATAGCAATAAAAGAAATGAAGAAAGAGTCTATTCATGCAAACGAAGACTTCATGAGATAGGGTCCAAAACACTTTTGTAAGGCATTTATCAAGTGTGGACAAAATTTCAATGCTATTGAGGACAATTTAAGTGAGACGTTCAATGCATATATATGCAGAGAAAGGGAATGTGCCATTCTCAATACGTTAGAGGGCCTAAGAAAATAGCATTTGGGGAATTACATTTACAAAGAATCTTTGTGGTAAAAAAAAATATCAAAAGAAAAATTAAAAAAATTGACCAAAGGGCGGTGGCCTGGTGCTGGCAACCTCCGGCGACCTCCGGCGATGCCGGATCTAGGCAGCGAGGTCGCGGGAGGACCTCGCCGCCTCGGATCCGGGTCGCGGCGGGGTCACGCGACCTCGCCGCCCCGGATCTAGGGCGCGCGAGGTCGCGGAGGTCGCGCGACGCCGCCTCGACCCAAATCCGGGGGCCGCGAGGTCGCGCGACCCAAATCGGGGGCGGCAAGGTCCTCCCGCGACCCTGCCGCCCCAGATCTGGGTCACGGTGACCCTGCACCTCGCCGTGACCTTGGTCACGGCGGTCGCACCACCCCCCGGCATCGGTCGTCTGGGCGACGGTCGCTGGCAACCGCTCGCGGAAGAAGAAGACCGCATGCTGGCCTAGATCTGGGTTGCAGCGACCCAGCCCTCGATCGCGCCACCTCCGGCGTCGGTCGCGCCACCCCCCGACGATTGCCAGCGTCCCTCCAGCAGTCGCCGGCCGCTCGCGCAAAGTGAGCGTAACCGAACCCCCGGAGAAGATGAACGGTTGCGACACAAGGGCAAGAACTGGAAAAACAAAAAATTCATGAGGACAATTTTGGAAAAAAAAAATATGAACAATGCCCGTGTGGGCATGCCGAAAAAGTCGAAAGCCCAAGGTAGGTCCTCACCTGCCTTGGGCTTTCAGCTTCACAATGCTGGCATTTAGGGAATGGGGGCTCAAAATTTTTTGCCAAACGAGCTGGCATTTGCCCAAGTATCTTCATGCTTCAAAGGGACTTTGGGAAGTGGTTCCCAAACGCACCCTTAGTCTCATTGAATGCTCTCAATTCGCTCACTCGGTCATGTTTGGTGTCTGCGGTGATGACCATTGTGTGCTATGTCACGAGGCCTTACCTTATTTGAGCAAGTTGGGTCTTGATGAAGTCTTTACGTGGTTATATAGTGGTGATATTGGATATCCACCATTTTTTTATTTAGAGAAGCTAAACACAAGGGACAGGAAGGTGATCTCCGGCGGTTCCTCGGTATCAAAAAAAAAAAAACACACACAAGGGACATGAAGGTTGTCAAGAGTTGAGTTTTCTTCTAAAAGAAATTTGGCTCAGGAAGATATCAAACACTAGGATTGGCAACTTAAGAATTCCTTGTTTCTCGACTAAGAAAGTGTTTGTCGCCACATCCATAAAAGCACATGTTAACGGTATCTTCAAGTAAAATAGGAGGGAAAACGTTTTCCAATTGGGATTATTACATGGTTGGATAGATAGAGTTTGATAGTTGCTTGTCCAAATCTTGTGCATTCTCATCCTCCTTTTTTCATAACAAAAAAAAAAACAACAACATGATTAATTGACCGGGGGGCTATGTAAAGAGCTCACGAATGCTTACTTAACTATTGAAACATTATATTTAATAAAATGAAGAAATTAGGAGAAATAAGAAGCAATAAACTAATTATTTAAATATATTAATTAAAAATCATAAGTAATTAATTAATTTCCTAACAAGAGGCAATCCAATATTATTTCATTCATTCCTTACTCGAGAGTTCTTTTTTCACATTTATGCATAAACATGATTTATGCAAACAATACAGAAGAGCTTGTAAATTTTTACTAAACTATTGAAACACTATAATTAATAAAATGAGGTATGGTGAAAAATAGAAGGAGATTAATTGATTATTAAACATGTGAATTATAAGCCACAAGTAATTTCCTAGCATATAAAATTTATTTTTATTCATTCCTTCTTTTTCCAAATATATTGATGCGCACAATATCGGAAAGGTTCATGAGTTAATAACTAATTATATCATGACTATTTAAAACTCTAAACAAAGAAAAATGGAAATCATAAAGAAAGATCAGGTAAATGTATGCCACTTTCCCTACTTAAAAAGGAAAAAGCTAGAAGCAAAATAATGTAATTAGTATTTAAATTTTGATACTCCCCTCAGCAGCCCTATATTAGATATTATGACATAAGAACATATAAAAAAATCTAATTAATGCACGACCTCAAAAAATTAAAAGAAAAATTAAGATAATTGCAATGTTGTGATACTGGAAACTATGAGAGTGGCATACATGTTACCTGATCTTTCGCAATGTAGTTTACAAAAATGTCTCAAATTATGAGAGTATGTACACTGGAAACTACTTAGAGATTCGTTACTTAAAAGTGAGCGTTGTAATATTTTCACCTTCGTCAATATCATAAATATAAAAGCTTCATCAAACTTCAATAATTTTCCAAAATACCAACTAAATTACAACAAATTTACTTCAACTGGTTCTAAAATATTCAAACCCAAAAAAAAAACTAGTACTATAATATATATATCGCCCCAAAATTGGATAGAGACCTCGGCTTCTCTCTGCCTTTGGGTTGGGCTGGACTGACCCAAATAATCTTTTGTCTCCACCACCCTTCACCTCACTGCCATTTTCATGCCGCCATCCATAACCCTACTCTCAAACCCAACTCGAGCCCTCTCACTATCTCGGCAAGCCAATCCACAAAATTGCTTGCCCATTCTTCGAAAGCAACAATTTAAGAAGAAAAATTGCTAGAAATTGGAGACTAGATCGGTCAGTCTGGGTTGAGTTTGAGTCGGGTTGGGTATGTTTTGTTAAAATTATATTATAATAAATTGTGATATGTATTAAATTGACAAATTTGGGTCAAAACATTTTCAACTCAATCGACTTGTTTGAGGTTGTTCAAAAAAAAATCGACTTGTTTGAGGGCCTATGTTTGAGCCTCATTCGTTAGAAACTAAAGGGAAAACGACGTTGTTGGGGCATCAATTTCTATCTCAGTTGTCAGTTCTCTTAATGAGAGCAAGAGACGCTAACGCAAAATGAATTGTAGTGTGCTTTCTTCCCATGGTTCTTTATTTTATCCCGTGGTTCATTGGCTTGTTTTACTTCATTTATCGTTAGGAAGAGGTTTCTTTTTTATACTATGATTGAGAGAGGTAGTATCCCATTGCTGTAGCTAAAGGTTACTCCAAGAGAGGACCTTTAAGGTCTTCATTTAATGTAACATTCTTTAGGTTGACAAGAGGAAACCTAAATTTGCCGGGATTAATGTTTTTTTGGAGGACTTATTGAGCAATTGGTGGCCTTTTCTTAAGCTCTAAAATAGGGAAAAGTACCAAAAATATTCTAAACCTATTGCATTGATACCAATTCAGTCATAAATTTTTCAATTTAACCAATTTAGTCATAAGCATTTTCACATTAGTATCAATTCAGCCTATCCTGCCAATTTAGGCCGAAATCACTGATGTCGATGCCGACCTCTTACTTGGCACGGTCGGTATTAGGTTTATGACTAAATTGATCTAATTAAAAGGTTTATGGCTGAATCAGTATTAGTGTAATGAGTCTATGACTTTTTTGGTACTTTTCCCCTCTAAAGCTTGGATCAATATATATAAATTGGTCTTTTTTGCTTCAGGAGTTTATTATAAGACACGCAGTTTATAGGGAAAAGTACCAAAAAAGTCATAGACTCATTACACTAATACTGATTCAACCATAAACTTTTCAATTGAACCAATTCAGTCATAAACATTTTTACGTTGGTACCTATTCAATCCATTTGGCCAGCTGGCACTAACGTAGACTCTGGCCAGTAATTGGATGCTAATGTGGATATCGGCCGATGGCCAAATGTTGACTTAGCAATTTTTTCGTAATTTTTTTTGTATTTTTCTTTCCTTTTTTTTTTTTTTCCTTTTTTTTTCTTTTTCCTTTTTTTTTTTTTCTTTTCTCCCTTCTTCCTCCTTGGACTGTCCTCCAATGGTCGGCAAGCCTCACATTGGGCGACGCCCGTGAAGCCCTTGCTCGGCCTAGCCCATAGCTAGCGAGGCCATGGCGGCCATTGACAGGGCCTAGGCGAAGGCCACGATGGCCTCGCCAGCCATGGGCGAGGCTGCCTCTACTCGCAAGGAGTCCAGGGCGAGGCTAGCCTCACCCAAATTTAGGCGAAGTAGCCTCGTCTGTGGCCTTGGGTGAGGTTGGGCAAGGGCTATGGCCCTCATTACGGCTGTGAAGAGCTTCGAGAGCTGCTAGTGGGAGGCTCGCTAACTACCACAAGGGCAGATCAAGGAGGAAGAAGGGAGAAAAGGAAAGGAAAAAGAAAAGACAAAAAAAAAAATAAAATTCAAGATTAAAAAAAATTAAAAATTGCCACGCCGGCATTCGTCATCGGCCAACATCCACATCAGCATCTAGTCACCAGCCAGTGTCCATGTCAATGTTGGCCGACTAAAATTAGCTGGATGAATTGAATTGATACTAATGTAAAAAAGTTTATGACTAAATTGGTCCGATTGAAAAAGTTAGGACTGAATTAGTACCAATACAATAGATTTAGGATTTTTTTTTTTTTGGTACATTTCCCTAGTTTGTGTGTTATCTATAAAGAAATTTCCATTTATGTGGGGGTGCATGATAGGGTCATTAACTTTTCTGTTTACTTGTGAGGGGCTTGAGGTTTAGAAGATCCTAGAGCCAAAAAATGAGATGAGAAGCTGACATAGAACTTTGGATATAAGGTCGATCTGCATGTATCAAAATCATGCTGTCATCTTTTTCCCACCTTATTTTGGATGTACTTTATAATTCTTCAGTTGGCAAAGCGTCAGAATAAATTCTTCAGTTGGCAGAGCGTCAGAATAATATCGCAACGAGACATTTTCTATTGGAAAGCACAAGATAGACTACTTGCAAAAAAGTTACTAGAGGTTGCCACCCCTGCGAAAAATGATTTTCTATAAATGACCTCTCTCAAAAAAGTCCTTGAGTTCTGAAGTAAACGCTGTGTTTTGCTCCTTCTATCGGCAGCTAACATTATTTTCTTTAAATCAGCAATAATACTGATGGAGGAATGGAATCTTTCAATCTCTTCTTCTCCTTGCTTTTGGTGGTAGGCATTCTTATCCATGCCCGGAGTTCATTTGATACTTAAGAAATGATTGGAATCTTAAGGACCTTAACTAGCTAGGATCTTTACATGGTCCCAATCCTAAGCTAACAAAAATTATCGAATTGATGCAATCCTACTGATCCCATTGATCCAACTTTGACATACTTTGACCTTCAAATATGTATATTCAATATTCAGGTGACAAAAATACTAATATTTCTTGTACATGTGGTATATAAACTATAAATTCATGCCATTTTGAAGTTTTAATGTCATGCGACATTCATAATTAACAAACTTCCTAGGACTATCCAAGATTTTTGTATCATTGGTGTGATTTCTGGGATCTTACGGTCCACCATTTGATGTTACAATCCAATCCTTTAGACGCCTTCATTGATTATAAGTTGGATCTCGCTCCTACCAACCTTGTCCTTGACTGCAGAAAACTCAGCCAAGAAAGCACCAACAGTTAATGATTGTTCCTAACATCCTCGTGCCTAACAACCCTAGGGCAGACTTACAAAAGTGCCTAGAACCAGAATCAAAGCCGTTCAGCTTGTTACCGATTGTCATAATGCTATTCCAAACAGCCTTCTTGTTCTAGGGAAAGAAAGCCACTCTTTGAGGTACTTCCTTTACTAGTTTTTTTTTTTTTTTTTTTTGAACAGGACTTCCTTTACTAGTTGACTCCATGGAAATTAGCCTTCTCACTTGTATTTGTCTCAGAAATGACAGATTGGTACATGGTAGGATTGAAAATACCTATCAATAGACAAAGACCAAATGATTATTATCTTCAGTGTGATCCACACTCTCAATATTGTAAAGAAAAATGAAGGAATACCACACCGTTCCCATTCCCAATCTTGGATTAGCTATCCTTTTTTATCAATTTCTACTCTAGGAGTGCTCCTGCTCACTTCCATCATCCACGTTATGCAAGAATTTGTGTTTTCTTAGGTAGTTAAACTTGTAGAATGTGGTTTAGCTTTAGTAGTTAAATAGTTCTGGGCTTATCCCATTTATTGAGTTGAAATTCTGTAGGCCTAGTCATGTTGTTGATGGAAGAGGTAATTATCTAGATTCTTTGATGGATTCTTCATCCTTAGTTATGCTTTTCAAAAAATACTTCTATAGCATGAAATTGTGATTGCAACATCAATGGATGAAGGATGAGTTTCATTTTATTGAGGTTATTTCACATCGATTATGAAAGAGTTGGTTTATAAGTGTAAGAGAAAACATTTCTCCTTTGAGCTAGCCTATGAGGTGAGAGAGACTCAAGACCAACCAATACTGGTATCAAAATCCGATTGCCAATAAATCTAGACTCAACAATCACACGGGAGAGTTATGGGTTGTCCCCACTCCAATTTTGGTATCAGGATCTGATGTGTGAGGGGAAGATTGTTGAGACTATTTCACGTCAATTTATGTGCTCTAAATATATCTTTTATTAGGTACAAAAAAAAAAAGGTTTTTCTAGGGCAACATTTCTGCAAACAGCTTCCCTTGTTTTCTTGTAAGTTGAGCTTTATTGCATTAATGCATGTGTCCAAAATCGACAATCAAATTATAAAAAAAATTGTGAACAAGTAAATAAGCTTGTGATTTTATGCTAAGTCCATTCCATGATATGATATTGTCATTACTTTCAAAAAGCCATGTCCACTAAGTTGATGGAGCAAAAGTTGATATATCAAAGAATATATAGCCACCATCTTTTTGATTCAAGGCATCGACCTTTCCCTAAAACTAAATAATCATGTTACATGATGCTCTTCGATCAACCCTTGATGAATAGTCCTAAATATTATAAGATGAAAATGCATCATTACGTTTTTGATTCAAGGCATCAGAAATGTTGGCCAGAAACGTTATTTGGGGGCCTCCTTTCCTTTTGGTTCTGTGCACTTTATATGAGGAATCCAATGTACCCTGCTATGCTCCAATTTATGATAAACATGCCGTCATCTCAAGGATGGAACGTGCATGCTGTTTATGGTGAAAACGATAAGCAATCAAGACTACCAGAAACCGGATTAGGATTTAATGGGTAAGACTCATTCAATTTCACGTTTGGTTCATGTTTAAATTAATCTTTCAGAAACATGCTACGTGTAAATACCAAACAAAACCCTTTGAACAAGTTAAGATGCAAGTCCAAACTAGGATGATTGAACCAAACATGAGTCGGTCACCTTTCATCTTGTGCTTTGAAAGGTTCATCATAAAGGTTTAGATGTGCAAAATTCTTGAGCTATGACTTGTGAACAGTGCATGTGAGATAGAGAATTCCTTTAGGACTAAAATTTGTGCACTTCTGGATTGAGCAAAATGAGTTGTAGTTTTTTGTTCAACGCTGCATATGAACTCTGTGCATGTCTTCAATGGGTTTTGCAATTAAGAACGCACCCTACTTTTGTGTCATGGAAAGGTAGAACAATGAGATAAGCATTGTATAAGATTTTCTCACTTTTTCTCTATAAGATGATGAATTTTGTCTTAGATTTTATACATTTAGTGAGTTGAATATGACTTGTTTCCTATGCCTAATGGAAAATTGAGAGCTGTTCTGTTGGTTTTTTTATTAAATTATGCAAAACATATTCACGACCATCTATTTTTATTGGCAAATTTTAATGTCAGTAAAAGCAGTTACTAAAAGTAGATATTGCATTGCATTGCATTGTACCTTACCAAAAAAAAAAAAAAAAAAAAGTAGACATTGCATTTTCAAAAAGTATGTGCCTTTTTTAAAAATGGCATCTTAAAGACATGGAAAAGCTTCTTCAAATAGAGACATGCCGTGTTTCCAACTCTTCACATAGCGGCGATTCTATCCTTAAGTCAGACCTTGTCATGGTCTCTTAAATAGTGGATTGAAGCACTAGCTTAAATTTTTCACCAATGTTGATGTCTATCGTTCAAATTTGCAACTTCTTATTGATGAGCTTACTTGTTTTAGGAAGTTGTTGTTGGATTTTTGATGTCTCAGTGCTGCTGTTTTTAGACTAAAGCTTCTCTGTTCTGTTTTATATTGTTTTAGTTTATTTTCTTACTTAGTCAATTATGTTATGCAGTTGTTGTTGTGTTATTTAGGAAGTTAAGGTGCAGTTACAAGCTGAACGTGTGTGTGTGCAGTTATTTTTTTTTCTTTTTGGTTTAAGTTGTGTTTTGTACTTGACTTTTTACTAGAGAACTGTAGAAGGCAGTTTTTATGGTCTGTTCTCTCTGTTTCCTCTGTTTTTCTTCTTTCTTCCTCGATATCTATAGTTCTAGCATTTATGCTTCTTTGCTGCTTTGATCAGCATCAACAGTGGTATCAGAGCATCGAATGATCTTGAGGGACTGTGAAGTGAAGCGGGTATTGTAGTGCAAAGAGGTTAGAGGGTGATGGAGACAAGTTCAAGTGGTTTTTCTATGATGGCTTCTCCAGTATTTACTGGAGAGAATTATCAACCATTGGCTGTTAAAATGAAAGCATTTTTGGAGGGTCATGATCTGTGGGAAGCTGTGGAGGATGATTATGAAGTTGCTCCACTTCCAAATAATCCGACCATGAATCAAATCAAGCTTCATAAAGAGAGAACCACAAGGAAAGCCAAGGCAAAATCTTGCCTGTATGTTGCTGTCTCGCCTACCATCTTCACTAGAATTATGAAGTGTGACTCGCGAAGGTCATATGGGATTTCTTGAAGGAAGAATATGAAGGAGATGAGAAGATAAGAGGTATGAAGGTGTTGAATCTCTTGAGAGAATTTGAGAGACAGCAGATGAAGGAATCGAGTCGGTGAAGGAATACTCGGATAGGCTAGTGGGAATAGCTGATAAAATCGAGTTTTGGGAACCGACTTGAGGAATGATAGGCTTGTTCAGAAGATCCTAGTGTCTCTTCCAGAAAAATTTGAAGCTACTATAGCTTCTCTGGAAAACACAAGGGACTTGGCTGATATAAAACTTGCAGAGTTGCTGAATGCTTTGCAGGCACAGGAGCACAGAAGACTAATGAGGAGAGAAGATCATGTTGAGGGGGCATTGCAAGCCAAAGTAAAGCAAAATGATGGAGGCAAAGGGAAGAAATGGATTCAGTTTAAGGGAAATGTTGCCGATTCGAAATTTTTACCAAAAGAAGGAAATGCTGGTGGATCTAGCAAATGGAAAAATAATAAAAGGCCATGTCAGTACTGTGGTGGAACCAACCATCAGTCCTTTAGATGCTGGAAAAGGCCAGATGCGATGTGCAGAAGATGCCACAAGTTGGGTCATATGGAAGCTATTTGCAAAGGGAAAGCCTATCAGCAAACAGGAGAAGCACAAGTGGCAATGAGTGAAGTTGATGAAGAGCACTTATTTGTTGCTTCAGCTGGTGAATATTCAATCGAAAATAGTACATGGCTGATAGATAGTGGTTGTACTAATCACATGACGGCAACTTAGAGCTATTCAAGAGCATAAACAAAACAAGAAAAGTCCAAAGTCAGAATTGGCAATGGACAGCATATTGAAGTTCAGGGTAAAGGTGTAGTTGTTGTTAAAGGAAACCAGGGGGTGAAGTTAATCAGGGATGTCCTCTTTGTGCCAAACATTGACCAGAATCTGTTAAGTGTTGGTCAGTTAGTGGAGAAGGGCTATATAGTGAAGTTCGAAGGAAGGGAATGTCTCATTAAAGATACCGACAAAGCAATGAAGTCTTGAGAGTTCAAATGAGGGATAAAAGTTTTGTGTTCAAGCCAAATGAGATGTAGCGAGATGGCTTTGAAGTGTACATAAGAGAATATAGAGTTGTGGCACAAAAGATTGGGGCATGTTCATAGGAGGAGTATGCTGGTTATGCAGAGAAATGGCCCGGGTAGATGATTTACCAAGCTTGAAGGAAGAGCTTCCACAATGCGTAACCTGCCTTCTTGGCAAACAAACCAGATTTCCCTTCAAAGGAGGAGTCTCGAAGACATATCAAAAGCTGGAATTAGTTCACACCGATGTGTGTGGACCTATGTCCGAACCTTCTTTAAATGGAAGCAGGTATTTTATTACTTTTACTAATGATCTGACTAGAATGAGCTGGATCTATTTTCTGCAAGCTAAGACTCAAGTAGCTGATGTATTTATGAAGTTTAAAGCATTAGTTGAAAATCAAAGTGGGAAGAGAATCAAAGCTCTCGGGTCGACAATGGATCGAGTATACAGCTAACAAATTCAAACTGATTTGTGAGCAAGCTGGAATTGTACAGCAATTTACAGCCCCTTACTCACCTCAACAGAATGGGGTTAGTGAGAGGAAAAATAGAAGCATTATGGAGATGGCCAGATGTTTGATGCAGGAAAAGAATTTGCCTAAAAGTTTTTAATGAGGCAGCCAACACGCTGTATTTCTTTTAAATAGATTACCTACAAAAGCTTTAGAGAAACTAACACCTCTCGAGGGCTGGCAAGACACTAAACCTTCTGTGAAAAATTTGAAGGTTTTTGGAAGTTTGTGTTATACTCATATTCCTGATGTCAAAAGGAATAAGCTTGATAAAAAGGCTGAGATTGGAATTTTTGTTGGATATAGCTCTCAATCAAAGGCTTACAGAATTTTCTATCCAAAGACAAGGAAGATTACTGTGAGCAAGATGTTATGTTCTTAGAGGAAGATGAATGGAATTGGTTAAATGGAAGGAACACTGAATTGAAGCACTTTGAAAGATAACCTGAAACCGATGTGGAGACTAATGAAATTACAAGGGAAATGGAAGAAAATATAGATGATGAACCTGTAAGAGGCACAAGGTCACTTGCTGAGATCTATGAAAGGAGTAATGTGGCAGTGCTCGAACCATCAAATTTTGTTGAAGCCAAGGAAGATCAGAAGTGGTTTGCAGCAATGCAGGAGGAGATGACAATGATTCAAAAAAATCAAACTTGGGAATTGGTAGATAGGCCATTAAATAAGAATGTAATTGGAGTTAAGTGGGTCTTTAGGACAAAACTCAATCCTGATGGCTTTGTTAACAAGTATAAAGCAAGGCTGGTTGTGAAAGGCTATGCTCAGGTATGGGGAGTAGACTATTCTGAAACTTTTACTCCAGTTGCAAGGCTGGACACAGTAAGACTCCTGTTAGCTGTTGCAGCCAAGAAGGGTTGGACTATTTTTCAGCTTGATGTCAAGCCTGCATTTCTAAATGGTGAGCTTGAAGAGGAAATTTTTATTGAACAACCTGAAGGGTTCTGTGTTAAAGGGCAAGAAGAGAGTGTATACAAATTGCACAAAGCTTTATATGGACTGAAGCAAGCTCCAAGAGCCTGGTATGGAAAAATTGATCGATATCTACTGGATTTAGGTTTTAAAAGGAGCTTGAGTGAGTTCACTCTTTATATTAAGAAAGTGAATCATAGTGTGGTAGTTATGTCTCTATATGTGGATGATCTTTTGGTAACAAGAAATGATGTTCAGCTGATAGAAAATGTTAAGCAAGGCTTATTTGCTGGTTTTGAGATGACAGACTTAGGAAAAATGGCTTACTTCTTAGGTCTGGAAATCAAGCAAAGTCCTTATGAAATCTTCATTTGTCGAGGAAGTACTTAAAGGAAATTTTGAAGAAGTTTTAGATGGAAGAATGTCGAAGTGTCGGTACACCTATGGCAGCAAAAGAGAAGTTGCGAAGAGTGATGGAACCGAAGCTGTGGATGTCTCGATGTACGAAGTCTAATAGGTTGTCTCATGTACCTCACAAAAACTGCACTGACATTCTATTTGTTGTAAGTGTTCTGTCCAGATTTATGAGTGATCCAAGTCGCTTCATTTGATTGCAGCTAAAAGGATTTTAAGGTATTTGAAAGGAACCATGTTTTTTTGGAGTGAAGTTTCGAAGGAGTCAAGAATTCAATCTACAAGGTTATTCGATAGTGATTGGGCTGGCTCAATGGATGATATGAAGAGTACATTTGGGTACTTTGTTTCGTTTAGGATCAGCTTGTTTCACTTGGTGTTCTAAAAAGCAAGAAATTGTAGCTCAATCTACTGCAGTAAGCGAGTTTATAGCTGCTACCGCAGCTGCAAATCAAGCCTTATGGCTGAAGAAGATAATGAAAGATCTTTGGCTGAACTCCAATGAATGTATCAAGATCAATGTGGATAACCAAGCTGCAATTGCAATATCTCATAACCCAGTTTTTCATGGCAAAACTAAGCATTTCAAGGTCAAGTTCTTCTTTCTACGTGAGGTGCAACAAAATGGTGAGGTCATGCTGGTTTATTGCAGATCTGAAGATCAACTTGCTGATATGTTCACTAAACCACTTCAAGCTGGAAGATTTGAAGCATTGAGAAAGAAAATTGGAGTATGCAGCAGCTACGATCCAAGGAGGAGTTTGTTGGATTTTTGATGTCTCGGTGCTGCTGTTTTTAGACTAAAGCTTCTCTGTTTTTTTATATTGTTTTAGTTTATTTTCTTACTTAGTCAATTATGTTATGCAGTTGTTGTTGTGTTATTTAGGAAGTTAAGTACTTGTTCGGGTGCAGTTACAAGCTGAACGTGTGTGTGTGCAATTATTTTTTTTTCTTTTTGGTTTAAGTCGTGTTTTGTACTTGACTTTTTACTAGAGAACCGTAGAAGGCAGGTTTTATGCTCTGTTCTCTTTGTTTCCTCTGTTTTTCTTCTTTCTTCCTTGATATCTATAGTTCTGGCATTTATGCTTCTTTGCTGCTTTCATCAGCATCAACAGTTGTAGCCTTTCTTGAGTGGTCATCACACTATTAATTTTGAGTACAATCCATGAAAATTGTTTGGTCAAAATTTGGTATAACACTAGCTTTTGAAAGAATATTGTCGGGAGCGTTCTGACTGGTTATGTATTCCTTTTTTACTGTGACATGTTTTTTTCTTAAGAGAAATTAGCAATTCTTGACATTGGTTGAGATGCTTGGATATATTGTATGGACTGGTTTCAGAATGGAATCTATGTTGGGAGTAGCAGAAAGTACAAGAACTCTTCCCAGATTTTCCTTAATAAGAACTGAACTTAAATTCTTGAAAGGTAAAACAACTGAGGCTTATGGCTACTTCCATTAAACTGGTCTACTGATATGCTCTCATTATGACTTGCGGGATATTCTAAGTTTATACGAGCATCTCGCTACTGGATGTTGGAAATTGCGTTTGAAGACGTCGGTTGCTGATCCCCGTGGCTCTAAATATACTTACGTGTCTACCGGGCAGCATCAGATGTTGAAGTTTTATATCATTTTCACTTGCACAGAGGTTGCAGCAGGTGGCTTCCCCTTCTACGTGATCCACGAGTCAGGTCATAAACCTGCTGTCATAAACCTGCGTGGGGTCCTCGTAAATGTTGGGTGGCGTGAAAGACCTCCACGGCACGGTTGTCCTAAAGTCATCAGGAGTTCACTTCAATCACCCTCTACAGCAGTATGCCTATTCACGCACAATGATGGTTTTGAAGAAAAGAAATGGGAACACTCACTCCTGCTTGGGCTAAGTGGCCTTGTTATATTCAAATTCTCTTTCCATTCCATGGAAATTAAAACAGCAATATTTCATTCCTTGTGCATATATTGATGAAAAAATAATTCTTGTTCTTGACGTATTAAGCTACTCTTATTTCTTCTCTTTTTTGTTTCTATTTTTTTTCCCTTTGAAAAGAGTGAGTACTTAACAAGGCATAAGTAATTGATATATGTTTTCCCTAAATGAAGGGGAGAACCTATTTGGAATACAAACATGGATATCTCCAATACTTTGACTTTTTTTACATCATCAATGACAGCTTACGCGGTTAACCTAGCGATGTTGCATTGTTATGTAATTTGAAATTTGTAATAAAATTTCTTACTGTCATCGCCGTCGTTATCATTTCCTAAGAAATTAATTTTCTTGGCGAATGATTATGGCAGTAGAGGTATACATAGCATTTTCAAAAAATATGTGCCTTATGGCATCTCAAAGACACATAATAGCTTCTAAGACATGAGTTGTTTCCATGTTAATGCAAACTTGTCACGTAATGATAATTCAATCCTCAAATTGAACCTTGTCATGGTCTCTTAGATAGTGTGTTTGAACACTAGTTAACTTAAATTTTTTCACCAATATTGATGTCCATCATTTAAACTTGCAACTTCTTGTTTCATGAAATTGTAGCCTTTGAGTGGTCATCACTAATAATTTGCAGCGCAATCCATGACAATTGTTTGGTCAAAATCTGATATAACCCTAGCTTTTGAAAGAATATTGCTAGGAGTGTTAAGTATTCCTCTTTTATTGCATCATGCTTTGTTCTTAACAGATATTAGTAATTCTTGATATTAGCTGAGATGCTTGGATTCATCATATGAAATGGTTTCAGAATGGAATCCATGTTGGGAGCAGCAGAAAGTACAAAGACTCTTACTGTGTCCAAGCACAAGTAACATGTTAAATAAATTCTTGAAAGGTAAAATAACTGAGGCTCATGACACTCCCATCAAACTGGTCAGGTATCTGATCAGAGTTTGAACATCTGTATTCTCCTTCCAATTTTGCCTTTAAGTTTCCTTAGCGCCCTCGGCAAGAGTATATCTTCTGCTATGTTTGTCACTTCATTTGCTCGGTTCAGAAAGCAAAATGTTAGAGCATAACAGTGGTATGTGGATCTCAGTGGTTGGCCTTTACCTTTCCTGTTTGAGTTACAGATCAAAGTTTCCACAAAAATCGACCAGCTCGTCATCAATTAATTTCTTCGCCCTCTCCTTCTTTATAAGCTGACAGAAGTAGAGCGGGTGTAAAATATTTTGGGTGGAGTGAAATTTAACTTCAGCTTTTCTATCGAGTTACAATCGGTATGGACGATTCTTGCTTTTCCTTCGTATTTTTCCATGGCGATGAAGCGTTTCATATGCATTCATGGAAACCCCATTAATGTGTACATTTTCATGGTTATTAGGTAAACTTGTAATAGCAAAACTTGAAACTCAATGTTTGGAAAAATACTTAGTCAAAAATGAACGTTTGTATAATTTACATCAACAAAACAAATGAAAAGTATATTCTTCATCGATGAAAATATTAGGCATAAATTGTTAATAATATATTATTAATAAAATCAACAATTTGGAAAACACTTTTGTGGAAAATGATTACTTATATCGTTTACAAAAATAACTTTAGACGTAAAAGGCTATTGATTATTAAAATATTTTTATTGATTAATTATGCTAAGCGATGTAAACAAGTATTTGTCAATGAATCATCTATTAGTTGGACACAGATAAATAATTAATGTGAAAGTTTGTTAATTTCTTTTATGGGTAATTTACACTCGAAAGATATGGTTTCAATAACTATCCATCAAAGTTGTCATATCATATCTGAAATTTACGCAATCTTAGGATCGATGCGATCACAATTTTGGATCTATCCTCTTTTTCTGATCCCCACGCGTCTTTTCCTTTCACGCTACCAAACGTTTGGGTTGCGGTCAAGAGCCGCAACTTTTGGGTCAATCCTCCTTTTCTCTTTGGGTGGACCCCACGCGTTCTTCTTGCACCCCACCAAACATTTGCACCTATGTTATCTTCTTATTGGGTCAATTCCATTCCCACAACGGATCAAGAAAAAATTTCCATTCCCAACTTGGCAGATTCGGTCTCAAGAGAAAATGAACAGAAAGTGTGTTGGCACACCCTCCCCCACCCCAACCCCCAACCCCGTGCCCCCTTCTCTCCCTCCCCCTCCCTCTTCCTCTCCCTTATTGTTTTCCAATCTTTTTCCAATATGGCGGTATGGTGCTGCATTAACATTGTTTGTCAAACATAAGAGAAAACGTTAGTCATATCAAGAGAGGAAATCATAATCAACATTACAATAAAAAAAACCAAGAGTAATAGTCCACAGCGGCTCCAATTGCACAGAAGTCGAAATCTTGACCCTCATTCGTTGTTGTGTTGATGGGAGGAAATCAAAATTGCACAAAAGAAGATAAAGCTGGTGCAAAAGTTAGGTTATATGAAAGAAGAGACGGGTGGGTTCTTGCAAATGTTGGGTGTCGACCTCCACGACACGGCAATCTCAAAGTTGTCGGGAGTTCACTTCAATCAACCTCCACATCAATAAGCCTATTCATGCACGATGGTGATTTTGGAGGAAAAAAAAATGGGAACACTCGCGCCTACTGGGGCTAAGTGGCCATGTTACATCGAATTTCTTGTTGCATTCCATGGAAATAAAAGCAGTAGCATTTCAAAACTTACGTGGTTAACCTAATCATGTTGCATGATTTTATAGTTTAAAATTTACAATTAATAGGACGGTAATGATTGGAGTCCTTGTGCCATTTACGTATTTGAGTTCTTGAACTTTTATTTCGTTCATTTAAGAATTAAAACTTGCATTAATTTTTTTTTTGAGAGATTCCATCAATTTCTAAGGGACAAAAATCATAGCTGCCTTCTTTAATTCCCTGTAGACGTAATAACAGATTGCATGAGAATATGTCTAAATGACCATGAATTCCCATGTGCAAGAGAGAAACATAATTTATTAAATATCCTTTTTTGCTAATATGAGTGATTGGAAAATTTAGAATTAACATGTGATATCATTCATTAAATTATCTCTTTGGTTTCATTGTCACAAACGTGAATCATCCCAGAATTAATTACTTCAATAAGTCTCCCAACTCTAATTTTTACGTGTATTCTTACATATAAAGGCAATTATGAAGTTATTTTCTCATTGATCAAAATAAGGATCCTCAAATAATATCGTTTAAAATTTACTTCCAAAAGGTATTTGTATGAATTGATATCTATAGCCAGTGCTACATATTTTGAAATTATATAAATAAAAAAAAGGACTAAGCAAGGTGCAGTATCAATTTTTAGAGAAACAAAAAGATTGAGAATGTTTTAATTGTTAAATCTTAATATTCTCTTATTTCTCTTATTCTTTGGATAAGAATTTTCATTTCTACACAAGAAAGCTATTACAAGTTTTCATTTTTTGAGGGCATTTGAGTTTTCGTTGGGGAACTGCTCTCAATACGAGACCAAAGGCATTTTTATTTTCATGTTCAAATGGAAATGAAAACAAAAAAACGAGAAAATTTTCTCTAAACAATGCAGGGGCGGCCTGCTTTTTTGACCCATAGGCTTTTGGTTTTTCCTCTTTCTTTCTTCAGTCCCTTCATTGTGGACCCCACACGTCTTTCGCACGCCACCGAACATTTGACACGCGCTTGTCTTCGTATTGCTCAATTCCGTTCCCACTGGTTGACCGAATTTTATAATGAGCTGCCGTTGGCCTTGCTGTGTATGTTCGTGCATGAAGTGGATCACGAGGCACCACCAAACCATTGTTACCCAACGAAAGCATCAACTCTACAACCTCCTCTCAAGCACTCCTTAACTCCTTCTTTTACCTTCTGGAAATGGCAGAAGCAGTGCTCTTCAGCCTCGCCACCGACATAATAGAACTGGCCGGTTCCAAAACCTTTTCGGAGATCCAACGTGTACGAGGTGCGAGGAATGAGGTCAACAGTCTTAAGGACACCGTCGAGACCATCCGAGCCGTGCTTTTGGATGCTGAGAAGAAACAATGGGACAGCGAGCAGGTCAAGCTCTGGCTCGTGAGGCTGAAGGACGTGTTGTACGACGCACAGGACTTGCTGGACGATGTCGCAACAGAAAATCTAAGGCGGAAGGTCACTCCTGGCAACAAGATGTGGAATGTGGTACGCGTTTTCTTCTCTAAATCGAATCAACTTGCACACCGCCTCAAAGTGGCTAATGAAATTCAGGAACTTTGGAAGAGGCTGGATAAGATTAAGAAAGATAGGGAGTTCCATTCATTTGAGCATCAGAGAGAGGAATCAATGGCCATTGCGAGAGGAAAGAAAGAAAATTTATTACCCGACGCAAAAATAATTGGTAGGGAAGAGGACAAGAAAAAGATCAAACAACATTTGTTTGATTCCTCCCCTAGCCAGAGTGTGTCATTTGTTGCCATAGTTGGTAAAGGAGGTCTTGGAAAAACCGCACTTGCACGACTAGTGTACAACGATGGGGAGGTAGAAAAACATTTCAATCTTAAGATGTGGGTGTGTGTAACTGATGTCTTTGATGTGAATTCAATTATCAAAGAAATTCTTGAATCAGCAAACTATCCAAATCTTGAGAATAAGCGTGAAGACCAGTTGCCGAGTCTTCTTGATGAGACTTTAAGTAGGAAGAAATACTTGCTTGTTTTGGATGACTTGTGGAATACAAATCGGGATAAATGGGTGATGCTTGGAGATTGGCTAGAGGATGGTTTGCGGGAAGCAAGATACTTATAACCACTCGCAATCACAAAGTTGCAGAGATCACAAATACGAAAGCAGTTATCTATGAACCACGTGGCTTATCTGATGATAAGTCGTGGGACTTATTTAGTAAAATGGCTTTTGGAGATGGGGTAGAATCGTTAGACCCAAAACTGGAGGAAATGGGGCGAGATATAGTTAAAAAATGCAGCGGGGTTCCCCTTGCCATTAGAACTATAGGAGGCCTTTTGTACGGCAAAAACAAAGATGAATGGCTCCGTTACAAAGTGCATGAACTTCCAGAAATACCAGAAATTGATGTGGATGGAGGAATTACGCAAGTCCTCAAATTCAGTTATGATCATTTCCCGTCATGCTTGAAAAATTGTTTTGCATATTGCTCATTGTTTCCGAAAGATTATGTCTATGAGAAAGATACAATGATCCATCTTTGGGTCGCACAAGGCTTTATTGAGTCATGCAACGATAACCTTGAAAAGGTCGCTGACAATTACTTGTCGAACTACTATGTGGGTCATTCTTTGATGCTGAATTAACAGTCAAATATGGCGATGGCTGTGGTCAAACTATTCAAGATGCATGATCTCATGCATGATCTTGCCCAAAAAGTTGCCGGAGGTGAATGCAAGATTGTTAATTTTAAAAGAGGAGATAATGCTAGAGGAATTCGACATGCATCGTTTATTTCAAAGACTTTCTCTGAAGAGAAAGTGCTGTCCCTACTCAAAACATCTAAATTGCGGACGAATCTCTTTTTAAAAGGTGAATCCTCTATACACAACTATCATAAAGTTTTCTCTAGTTGTGGACATTGTCGAGCATTGTATTTGGACCATACAGATATTCCTCTCCCTCCTTCCTCCTTAGGAAAGTTGAAGCAGTTAAGATTTCTTCATATTTTTCTGAATCAATCCATCCAGAGTTTACCAGATTCAATCACTGATTTGGTGAATTTGCAAACCCTTAAACTCTCGCTTTGTACGCAGCTTCAAACATTTCCTAGAGATTTGAGGAAATTGATCAGACTTAGACACCTCTTAATTAATAACTGTCGTTCACTAAGCCAGCTACCACCCCTGAGTTAACTCCCTTCGCTAAGGACATTGAGTCTCAAGTTCTTGGGTAAGTTAGTTTTCGTTCAAAAGACAAGTGACCTAGAGCCATCTAATACCACACTCCCCTTCTTCCAATCTCTTGAGAGTCTGAAACTCTTCAGTTGCAAACTGCTGCATGGATGGTGGTGGGGAAGAATTGTTAGGGAAATCCCTTATGATGTTTTGAAGATGACAAAATAAATCAAAGGCTACTAACATGTTTGATGGTTGAGTAATAGACCATGCAGATAATAGAACATGTAAAGGATATTATCAAAGTCCGAAGACCGCGACTCAAGACTCAAAGTCTCGAAGACCGCCGACTCGAGACTCAAAGTCCAAGGCGCTAGACTCAAGACTCAAAGTCCGAAGACCGCGGACTCAAGACTCAAAGTTCGGAAGACCGGACTTTAGTATCAAAGTCTGTTCTACCTTAGAGAAGTCCGTCAACTCGAGTAATTCCGCACGAACGTGAATGATGAACCGGAAGATAGACTCTATCTTTGAAGCCGAATCGGGTGCAGACCTTAAAGTCTAAAGACCCGAGGTTGTAAAGTCTCAAGACTCATATCGTAAAGTCTCAAGACTCGGACTTTACATCCAGCATTCGATGAATCGTAACTCAAGCCCAATCATACAACGGCTAGTGATCTGGTTTGGATTCCACATCAAGATTGATTTGATTGAAGACAAGATCTTTCTATACGAAGAAGCTTTACTTATGGAAACCAAGATTTCGTTTGTATGGGCGATCGGAATCAATTTGGGATTTTACCTTTGTCACTCAACGGCTACCAAATCTTCTAAGATACGTAGCTGTCCAATGGGTATATTGGAAGACGATTCTCCGGATGCTGTCCAACGGTAGTTTGGAAGTGGAGGAGTATTTAAGGAGATCATGGACCGATGAGCAAGTAAGAGACGGAGCGTAGAATTTATAATTCCAAAGTCTAAGCGACTTTAGATCATATACTTGTCTCTTGAGAGCTTAAACGTTTGTAATCGTGAGAGAAATACCAAGAGAGTGACTTAGTGAGATAGTGTGATCTACTACTAAGTGTTTGCACTCGGAGTTGTAATCTCTTGTTGATTGCATAGTGGAATCCAGCCAAGAAGGCTGTTATCGTGGGAGAGTGGACGTAGGCTTGGATTAAGCCGAACCACTATAAATCTCGTGTTCTTATTCTCTTCCCTAACTCCTTTATTTTGTTCATACTAGCACTCTCAAGAATGCAAGAAATGGGAGCACATCAAAAGCATCGGTCAGACAACTCTCGGCCATTCTTCCCAAAACTTAGGTCCGTGCATATATACGATTGTCCCAACTTGATTTCTATACCACCATTCCCCCAAGTGGAATACTTGTCAATAGATGGCAAGACATGTTGAAACAACAATGGATGGCCAATCCAAAGTGCCCATCGAAGGAACAGTGGAAGCCACATTCATTCCTTTCCCGAACTAAAATATCTAAAAGTTGTTAGTACTAATAAGGATCCAGAGCCCTCCATGCTTAAGAGTCTACTCCGATCGGCCAGTAACCTTGAGTATATGAGCATGAGCCAATGCGACCTAAGGATTCTCTCTTGTGAGATGCAGCACCTTTCCTTGCTCAAGGAACTCAAGATTTGGGCTTGTCAAGGACTCAATTTATTGTGCCAAAAAGATGTGTGTGGCAACCAATGCTTTACGAATCTTCGTGCTCTTACCATTGGAGCTTGTACAGATTTGGTGGCATTACCCGAGGGAATTCAACATGTGACAACCCTACAATCTCTCTATATTTCAAACTTGTTGAGGCTAAGACTTTTGTCATAATGGATTGGAAATTTCTCTTTGCTCGAAAAGCTTGAATTATCTTCCTGTCATAGATTAGAGTATATACCATATAAGATATGTTACCTCACACATTTGAAGAAATTGAGAATTCATAAGTGTCCCTTATTGGATGGAGGGTGCCTTGCTGATGTGCACATCCCAATCGTATGGGAGGGTGATGAAACATATGACTCGTCCGATTCGGATTAGCATGAGAGGTACCATAAAAGACTTAAATCACCTATCGATAGTGTTCCTTTTTCAACTATTTCACCTTCTTTATTATTTAACTAATTTCTCTTGCCTTCACTATACATTCGCAGGTTGCAGCGCAGAAATTTATCAAAAAGAAGGATAGCGTCCCTCCACTCCACTCCAGTTCGCCACCATCTTCCCCGTTATGTCGCGCGTGTAGAACAAACACCACCCTTTGCCTCCTCGTCTTGCTCAATCCCTCCTTCATCTCCTCCATCACCGCCGCCGGAAGAACCCCCGCATCCTCTCGATCGCCTCCTTCCTCTTTGGCCGGGTCCGCCCAGGTCGATGATCGGGAAGTTGAGATTCTCGGATCCGCCGCTCGATTCGGATGTCTCGTGCGGTCGAATGAAGAAATCCTGGGGATTTCGGTGATCCCGGCGTCCACGAGGCCTTTGACGCCGGCTTTCGAGTCCTTGCTCGCTCTGTCGCAGCTCTCTGCTCGCCGGAGTTGGAGGCCAAATCGATGGTAGGCATTGTTCCTCTCTCTCTCTCTCTCTCTCTCTCTCTCTCTCTCTCTCTCTCTCTACTGCAATTCAGTTTTCACTGTGAATGTGTAATGAGTTTGGATTATGAATTGAATGTTATGGAGACATTTGGATTATGATTTGAGTGTTAGGGAGACATTACAATGTCAATGCATGATATGAGCATCTTCTTTATAGCTGATTGATTGATTGAGAGAAGAGAAGTGAAGAGAACAATGACATCCATTGCGAGGTTCCGCTTGACTTTAGAATTATGAGGTTCATAAAAAATGGAAGGATAGCTTATGGGCTACCGCTTGCTGAGAAAATGACAATGCTGTCTAATAATGGATGATCCACTGGAGGATCGGGCGGCTAGTACACAAAGTTTTGCAATTTATGAAAACAAAATCTGTTAGGACAGAGTTGAACAACGATAGATGACAGGACGGTTCGATATGGTCTTAGCCCTTGACTTCTTCGCAATTACAGAAATCTATATGTAGAGGCATCTTTGGTTTGTAGTCCTCTCTTTGTCATCACTTTAAGGGAGTCTCTGGACTTCCTAGGTAAGCATAACTATTATCTACGAGCTGGGTCCATATGATCTAGTAAGCATATAGAAATCTCAATGTTCATCTGAGTATAACAAACAACAACTTGGTGAATCTTGGACAACCTTGATTGATGCTGAGACTTTCAATAGTTTTATAAATCATCTAAAAGTGGACCCTTTTGAAACTAAGGTACTGAGCTCTGTGAGCAGCTAATTTAACAATCATATGCCTTCGGACATGAGAAGCTGAATTGCGAAAAGATGTGGTTCTGATGTTACTGATTAGAGGAAAAACCCTTCTCGCTTTCTTTCTGGAATCCATGCATTAAAAGTCTTGTTAAAATGGGGACTTACCTTTGCATTGTTTCATAGGGCGGGACCATCCTCTCAAGCGTTACTTGAGATGTTGCAATGCATTAGAAAACTGAACTAGAGCTGCTGTAAAAGTATGGTGGAGGCCTAGGGCTTCTGATAAGTGCTCAAACCGACGAGAGCCCAGTCTCATCACGTGCTTTGGGTACTCCAGCATTTCTCTGCCAGAGATGTTGCGATGCATTAGAAAACTGAACTAGAGCTGCTGTAAAAGTATGGTTGGACGAATTCCTAGAGAATACGACAAAGGGTGTTAAATCCTTTTTTTTCCAACCAGAAAGAATGAAACGACCACCTCCGAGGTTCCCATCGATGAAAATGATCAGTCATTGAGGATGGTCTTACTAATTCGTATCATTGATCGAGACTAGATGCAAGATTATATGCTATGACAGGTAGTGGAATTTAGGTGATAAACTTTGTACAGATTCAGCGGTAGCAATTGCCTTCGCTGGTTGAACGAAGTAATTGGGCACTTTCATTTCATTAGTGTTCAACATATATTCTGGCCGACTCAATGGAAAAGTAAGTGATAACTCAAGTTTCGTACGCTTGCTATCATCATACAGTGAAAACCATTTACTCTGCACTTGTATGAACTACTGCGATTTTTTTTGCGAAGTGTCTTTTATCAATTCACTTTGTGAACTTTCTCTTGAGTTTTCCCTTTTTGAAAGGTGAAAAACACGCATCAGAAAGTCATGAGGCAAAAAATGATATTCCTCCAATCAGCAGCGATTGAATTACGAAATCTCTTCGGCCAAAAAAGGAAAATTATGAAGTCCCATGTTGCTGTTTTATATGACCCTCTTCGTAATTTATTTTTTTGGGCATTTGTCTCCTGCTCGAAGAACTTGCGCGATGCGTTGATCACCTCCCCCAAGAGGCTCTCAGGACCCCATAATCGCGCGATATTTTGCAACTACGTCATTGTAATGGGGGCTCATAAATGTTTGCTTAACCATTACATCACTTGTCTAACAGTCGGACGAAATAGACTACGATGATCAGTAATGCACGAAATTGCAATAACTTCATGAGATATTTTCATAAGGCAAACTGTCATCAATTTACATGAATCATGTGTTATTTCAAAGCTACTGGAAGGAATCACACGAAAATTTTGCTCATAAGGAGCTTAATTAATGTCATCTTTATAGAGACACTGATTAGTAACAATTGCAGCAATTTTTACACAGAACAAGGACTATTTTCCCCAATCGAATGGCATGATAGAAATCCATGAGAATTCATGCCTATAGGTTATAATGTCCTGATCATTTTTCATGAAGACATCTGATCCAATTTGAATCACAGAAATCAACAAAAAATCAAAAAATAGTGCAAACCGCAACTCAATAGAACGGCAAAACATTTGGCAGATTTTGGACACAACTTATAGTATGAGAAAAGCATATCAAATGAGGATTGTTGGGGACGTGCGATGAACTGTTGGAAAGCTATTTGAGTCATCTACGACTTTCATGACGGCATCCAAATCAGAAAACTGCATTTATAAGCTCATTCCGAAACGTTTACTAGATCAATCATCCAGGCATCCGAAATTGCAAAACTACCTTAAATCAGGCAATCAATCACATTCAAGCTATCATCAACCATCTGTATCCATTCTAGGGCAGGGTCTTTCAACCGGTGCCTTAAACGCCCCAATCAGGATTAAACGTGGCTGCCCTCTAGGTCAAATGGGGCCGGAATCTTTATCGGATCCCGGCTACCGGAGGGGCGTGAGGGGTCACTCTCCCCAGGTGGAGGTTCTCCTCCGTTTCCCTCATGAGCAAACACTAGTGACCCCTTACGCCCCTCCTAAATATCCTTAAATAGGTGTAATTATCATTGATCAAACACTAGGTGTGAGCTCTAGCTCTGGTCTCCTAACGACACCTCACTTCATTGAGCTCAAGGTTTAAATGATACCTTTTGCACATTTTGATCAATTTAAGCTCAATTTAATCGGCGATCAAGCCTCCACGGCAATCAAGGAATGCCAAGGGAACTCCGAGGGACCCGAGGACCATCGAAGAAGGATCGTAGTGGCCCGGATTTGTACCAATCAGCGGCTGAGGAAGGATCAAACGCCAATTTGGACCAACGAAGGAAGATCGGTTACCAAGAGGCCACCAGTGGCCGTTTTGCCGGTTTCCAACCACCAGCTACTCGAGGACTCAATGGCGGGTGCAACCAAAGTGATTCGAAAGCCAAGGAAATGGCGCGGACCATCAATCGAAGCTGAGGAACACGCCGCGCTCGGTACCGGCGTGAGCAACATCCTTGTGCCCTCGAGGGAAGGACGAGTGAATTGGGCGACCATTGGAGGCAGCAGCGACGTCGAGCAAAGATCGGGAGAGAGAGAAGTGGGGCCGGAGGTGGTGGCATAGTGCGGGATGTAGGGTGGTTTAGGCAGAAACGACGAAGGCAGTGAGGTGGGTGTTGAGAGAGAGAGGGGGGGCAGGAAAGGAGAGGGAGATTTTTGAGCTTTTCTATAGATTTCCAAACTTGGAAATTGAAAAACATGAGACCCTCCTTTGGAATAAAATCATATTACCCTCCTTTGGAAAAAAATCATATTTATATTGATTTAAGGGATGGAATCTTGGCCCTTAGATTAACCCAAGGGCTAGGATGCCATCTTACCTTTAATAAACCCTAGATGACATCCTAATTAAGCATATGTTAATTTCAATGGTCATGATACATTCTTAATAGATGATAATGATATAATTATAAGATAATTGGTTAATTAGGGTCTTCTTTTGCAATTTCACCAAACTTTGGGAACAAATTTGCAAACTTCATAAAATCCATGGCAAAATTGGAAATCTGAAAATTAAGGACACAAGTCAATTGGCCATGAGCGGGCCACCACGAAATAATCAGGAACTAGCCAAACCGGCCGGACCATTTAGTCTAGTTTGAACTGGTCTTGACTAATTCAACCTCAATTCCCTATGTATGCAATTAGGTCCTTAAAAAGAATTTTGTTTCTATCCTAGGGACAAAACAAACCGATTTATGCAATTGGCTCATCGAAAATGTAAATTAATCGAAATTGAGCTTCATCGGGGTCATGTGATATGGATTCATCCAATCGCCCATGCTTACAATGACCTATTCAACTCAAATTGACATCAAAATGATAGCACGACTTTTATATTAAATTGAACTGAGGTTTTGTGATAAAAGTAGACCTCAATTCTCGAAATTAGACCTTAATCTCAAATGGGTCAACTTGAATTTTGCTAATCGGAGTTCCTTAGCCTACTTTTCTCAAATTCAGGAAGGCTAAATCTCCCAAATTGAAAAGTTCCCAAATGAATTTTCAAAATTGACTTCGAATTCAGATTTATCTCACAAAAACAAGTGGAATGGAAGTGTCAATTTGCAAATCCTGTAGAATCGATCTGGACCCCCTAATCATGGCTAAAAATGAGAATCCATATTTTGGCATGCCCAATCTCAAAATTGATTAAATGAGTGAATGGGTAATGATCTCTAGATCAAATGTCATAAAATGAAATAGGCTTAATTATGACTATGATGGAAGTAATTTTATTTTTGGTCGATTTTGAACTTAAAATCAAAAAAATTAATAAAATAAAGTTCTTAAGCGATTTTTACAAAAACAAAAACTATGTTAAAGTCAAATTGAGACTAAAAGGAATCTTTATGTGTAAAAAGTCAATCTTTGACTTGAGAGTTTGACTTTTAATTGAAGAGTTGACCAAAGTCAATTTAAAAGTCAATCGTTTGACTTTTTGGGTTTTCGATGAAAATGGCTAGGCAAAGAAAAAAAATGGAAATAGACACTTTTGTACAAGAAATGGGCTTCGTCGTGATCGGAATCCCTAATCTCAAGTTTTCTACCTATACCAACGCGTCAATTGAAAATCATATATCAAGACAATAATGTACATTTTGACAATAGTCGTTGGACTAATGAAATAACCATTTTGGGTGTGGATTCGCACAACATCATAATCTAAATGGAAATAGTAATTGAGAAGTTAGGTAGTTTGATAAGCTTGTCAGAAACTATAGCGGAGAAACAACAGTCGTTGCTATTTTTAGATAGTCTACAAATGTTCAGGAAAATGATTGTATGGGTAGTTCTACCTTTGGATAAAAGCCCAATGGTAACTCTAATGGCTCTTTGCTTCTCCAATCCACCTCCAATGGATAGATTGAAGATGGCTATAGAAGCCAAATGTTAGAGAGAGCAACATACCAAGATCTGAAAATTTTGCTTCTAGCTATGTTCTAAGTGATACACTCTTTAGATTGTTTTTCTAAGTATTGTATTCGTGCTATCTTAGTAATTGTGCTAAATATTAAGTGTACAAGAGTAAGAGTAGTAGCTACATCCTAATAGTGTGATCTATCGTGTAATAAAATTAGTGCTTGCCAATTGTAACTTTCTAAGCAAATTACTAGTGTAATCCAACCTAATCTACAATTGTTAGTTTGAAGAGTAGACATACACTTGGGGGATAAAGCCGAACCATTATATATCATTGTGTGCTATTGTTTTCTATGTTACTACTTTTACAATTACACAATACGGTCACGAGCTTTGAAACATCACCTTAACCAGATCTTTACTTAGCGTCAACTATTTTTCGCTAAAGATTGTCAAGTTTTCTAAGTTGTATTATTAACCCCCAACAGGTATTGGACAATTACTAGAGCCATTGAGATCACACATTTGGTGAGCAATACCAATTGCAGCATGCTTAGAAGGTTGAGTTGATTCGATGTAGTCAAAATAGCACATCTAACTTGGAAGCTGGACGATATAATACGTTCAACAGATTCTATTTGTGCTTCAAAGAATTGAAAGAGTGTTTTCTAGCTGGCTATAGGCGAGTAATTGGATTGGATGGATGCTTTACAAAGACTTTAATTAGAGGGATGTTGCATGGGGTATTGTTGAAGCTGAGACCGAAAAATCTTGGACTTGGTTCCTCAAGCTACTAATGAAAGACTTGAATATGACACAAGATCTTGGCTAGACCTTCATGAGTGACAAACTAGAATGTTAGATTGTGCACTAGCTTTACTAATAGAAGTATTTGTTGTTTGCAGACTACCTTTTTTGCATGTCAAATAATGTGTTGCAAGGCATTGTCAATGCAATTTCTAAACTCTCTTCGCAAGCGCGGCATAGGAATTGTGCTCAGCATATTTATGCTAACCAGAAAAAATTATACAAGGGAGAAACATTTAGGAATTGCTTTTGCAGAGCAGCATATTCGACATATGAGGCTGATTTCAACATAGCAATAAAAGAAATGAAGAAAAAGTCTATTCATGCAAACGAAGACTTCATGAGATAGGGTCCAAAACACTTTTGTAGGACATTCATCAAGTGTGGACAAAATTTCAATGCTATTGAGGACAATTTAAGTGAGACGTTCAACGCATATATATGCAGAGAAAGGGAATGTGCCATTCTCAATACGTTAGAGGGCCTAAGAAAATGACTTATGGTATATGAGAGAAGCCAATTAATGGTTGGTTCAAAAGATGAGATTTGTCCAAAAATCATATTGAAGATTGAGGAGGAAAAGATGAAGTTTGGGTTTTGTAGTCCAATGCCATATATGGCTTCTAGATTCAAAGTTGAAGTAAATGATGACACTTATTTGTTGATCTGAATGAGAAGACATGCACATGCAAACAGTGGGATATATCGGGGATACCATATGACCATCCTATCTCATATATCAACTTCATGAAGTGTAAACTAAATGATTATGTAGTTGATTGTTTCAAGAAAGCTGCATAGGAGCATTGCTACCAATTTGCATTACCTACAAGAAAATGTGGCCAAAGACCAATGAGAGCCTTTATTACCTCCGCCATTCAGAAAGCTTCCAGGAGGCCCAAGAAAGACAAGAAGAGACCCAATGGTGAGAAGAAAAAGGATGAGAAAAGCAAAAGAATGAGAAAGCCAAGGGTCAACAAATTTGATCCTACTAAAGTATCAAATTATGGTATTACCATGAAATGGTCCAATTGTCGTGGTATTGGACACAACAAGATAACATGCCTCCAACCTCCGGCACCTTTCTAGATTAAATTGACCTATAAGGAATTCTAAACACAAATGTGATGTATTTTCTTTTAGAATACCTTATATATGTCTATTACACAAGGGAAAAAGGTAGGCCAAGGAAGCATCCAAAGCAACCAACCATTGACGAAGAGGCATCTAACAAACGAAGTGAAACTACCTCAATTGGATTAGTAAGAGGACAATCAAATATTGTCATATCTAAGAAGAGGAGGGTGACTAGTCCACCAGTACAATTCATATGATTTTTGATAATACCAATGTAAAACGTTAATATGGTTTGTCTTCTTATAGGTTCTACAAGGATATGGATTATATGTATCAGAAGCCACTAGAAACTCATATTTGAGTGTGAACATTTTATTTTGTTAAGGATTTTTTAAACCATTATGATTAGCATAATAACATTATGTTTTTCCCTCAATTTTCAGATGCCTGGTAGTAACATAGTACAATAAATTCATCAAGGTGGTGCAAATCATACATTGGATCTTTTAAGCCAAGTTTTTGGACCCCCTCAAACTAAACAATCTCAAAGTGAAGCAAGGCAATGAACCTATTGGGAGAGTTGGATGTTGGGTGTAAAGCTTGTCTTGTAAAGCTTGTTCAAGACTAGCATATATTGACTTTTTTTTTTTAATGGTTGTGATATGGAACATGCTTTTGGACCTCTGATGTATGTTGTGGATTGTGCCTTTTTTGGCTAGTTGGCTGGTTGGATGTCTAGAGTAAAGGCTATTTTGTAAAGCTTTTTCAAACATATATTGATATGTGGTTTTAATTTTGTCCTCTTCATTTTGTGTAGTTGATGTTATGTGCCTTCTTATGATGAATTTGGTCAATTGCATATGGCTTGTATACTGGAAGGGTCTCCCTCTCTCTTTGCCCATTGTGGTGATAAATATTATTGAAATTGATTTATGGTTCCACAGCTGCTAGAATAGGTTAATATTCTAATTTAGACTTACTACTCTACAATATTTGCATCTTAAGTCTTCTTTTATATTTAGAAAAGTATATTGCTCCCGGCTCATAATGTAAAATATTACTTGTTTGTAGATTTGCACATGCAATTTGTCCATCTTTTAGTTAGTGGGCATCATCTGCAGCCTAGGAATGAAATGTGTATTGGGTAGGCTTCAAATTGTCTTCTAATGATGATTCCAATAGAAAAAAAAAATCAAGTGTTAATGATATAGATGCAATGTTAGAGTACAACTCAGTCAAATTTAAGAAAATTGAAGGGAAGTAAATGTGTCACACGTGTACCAATTTAGAGTTTTTAATGACATGAAAAAATTAGTTTTTGATAAATTTGTCACAAGTATATCAATTTGGGATAAATTTGTAATAAATGTACTAGTTTGGGATAAATTTATCATAAGTATACCGGTTTGAAATTTTGTGTGATATTAAACCTATGAATTGATGCCATGCCACCATATGTCATCCACATTAGTAAATTTAATAGAAAAATTTAACGGAAGTTAATGAAGGGTAAATTTATCACAAATATATCAGTTTGAGGATTTTGATGATCAAAAAATTAGTTTGAGATAAATTTGACATACGTGTACCAACTTACGTTTTTTGTGGTATTAATCTTAAAGAAAATAATCTAATTAGTATTTAAATTATAATACTCTCATTGGTAGCCCTATATAGATATCCAAGACATATACAAAATCTAATTAATGTCCAATCAAAGAAAAGAAAAAGGAAAATTAAAATAATCACAATGTTGCAATACTATCCACATATGACCCTAATATACTTGAAGTTACTTAAAGATGCTTTACTTAAGTTGATGTAAAAGCTTCATCAAACTTATACAATTTTCCAAAATACCAACTAAATTATGACAAATCTACTTCAACTAGTACTATAATTCCGAAGGTTAATATCCTAAAAAACCCCAAACTGATACATGTGTGATAAATTTATCACAGACTAATTTTTTGACTATGAAATACCATAAACTGGTATATCTCTAATAAATTTACCCCAACTGACAAAAAAAAAATCCTAAATGGATATAGTTGTGACAAATTTATCCCAAATTAATTTATTCATCCTTTAAAAATCTAAACCGATACATTTGTAATAAATATATCATCCTTTAAATTAAATTAATATCACAAAAATCACAAAAATTTTATAACTATGACAAATGGAAAGTAAAATCACAAATTGGTACACTAGTCAACAATCACTCTCAATTTATTAATTTGACAATAAAATTTAATAGAAACTAACATACGATAAATTTGTCACAAATGTACCAATTTGGGATAAATTTGTTAAAAGTGTAACAATTTAGGGTTTTTTGTGGTAAAAAAAGTAGTTTGGGATAAATTTGTCACTGATGTATTAATTTATGATATTTAAGGATATTAACCCTAATTCCGACAAAAAAAAACAAAAAAAGTAGCATAATCTTTTGTTTCTCTTATGTGAAGGGAAGGGAAAACGTCGTCGCTGGAGGCATCGGCTTCTGCCTCGGTCGTCAGTTCTCTTTCGCTCTGAGAGAGAGCGAGAGACACTCGGACGAGAAGCGCTTCGACCTTCCTTCGCTTCAGCCATGGTGATCATCTCCTCTCTCTCTCTTTTCTCTTTTCTCCTAATGACTGTGCTTGAGTTTTCGAGCTTCTTCACTGAATCTCTCGCAATTCCCTTCGTTTTTTTGGGGCCAGGATTATCTGAAGACGGCGATCCCTTCGCAGCTCATATCGGAGAGAGGCTCCAATCTCGTCGTCATCAACCCCGGTACTCCTCCCACCTTCCTCTCTCTTGAACTGAATAGCTCCTTGCGTTGAATGCTGTGGCTTGAACGCGACTCGTTCCTTTTGGTTTTATAGGTTCTGCGAACATCAGGGTGGGCCTCGCTCAGCAGGACGCGCCTTTCATCGTCCCTCACTGCATCGCCCGGTACACCAGCCAGGTCCCCAAGCGAAACGTGCAAGATCAGGTCCCACAATGTTCATGACTTCTTCTTCTTCTCTTTTGGGTTTGATTTTATGTGCATTTGGGTTTGGCATTGTGGGATTTATGGTTTGCGTTGAGCTGAGCGTTTTCTGAATTCGTTGGGTTTCATTCGACTTCGTTGTTGTTGTTTTGGAGTTTTTAGATGCTCAATTCTCAAGTTACGACGGCCCAACACATGGAGCGAGAGAAGGCTTATGATATTGTGAGTTCACTTCTGCTGTTTTGTCCTTAGTTGTGACAATGTAAATGCCTTGAAATTTTCAAATTTTTCTCAGTATTAACGTGTGGGTTAGTGTACCTCAGATAGCATCTTTGTTGAAGATTCCGTTCTTGGATGAGGAGGTCCCAAACAGCGGCTCTTTCCAGCGCAAGGTTTGTAAGTTCCTTTGAAAATATTGTTGGACCTGGTTCTTCATCGCCCGAGTTAAGCTGCTCTCTTGCTTCTACTTAATCTTTAAAATGATATGGCAGACTTAGAGGAGGCTTTTTTTTTTTTTTTTTTTGTGAACTTCGCTGTTTACATCTCCAATTCATACAGTATTCAAGATAATGAAGTTTTTTTTCATTTTTATGGGCATATTGTCCTCTGAGGAAGTCTTATTTCTTTGATGGTTAGTAAAGGACGCAAAAGATTTTAGTGCCTTTCTTGATAACTTAGGGAGAAATTTCTCCTCTTGTTCTATTTAAATCTGTATTGCATTGTTGTCTAAGAGGAGACTGCAGTGTCATTGAACCTTGGATCTAGTATATTTGTCAAATTTAAGTACTGTCAGCTCAGTACCTGCCCCCCAAAACCTAATTAATAAATAAACACACCCAGCACCGCCCAAAACAGAATAGAGGTCTACCCAGAGTGCTTGGATGTCTATGTGTCTTACATGTAAATGAATGTCCTTTGCCACCCTTTATGTGTATTGTTTTGCAGTCTTCAGTTTCTAATGCATCATGATATTTGTTATTGGAGTTCGTCCAGGATTGTGTCAGGCAACCCAATTCCTTGTCAATTTGTTTTCAAGATGAAAGGAAAACTGACTTACCTGTTATACAGATGGGACGCGTTGATGGTTATAATCCACAGAATGTTAGGAAAGATTCAGTCTTTGCTTGGACGGATGTGAATGAGAAGCAAAGTTCGACTCTGGTAACAGGTCTATTTATAACTATTATTCTCAATTTGTGGGCTGATGATTCTTTTGAGTTAGTTGACTTCGCTATGGCTCAGACCTTTTACATTTCTCTTTTTATTTATGTTGTCTGCTGCTACTTATTTATATGTCATAGACTCAGAAACTTTGCTGTTAGATCATGGACGACTTCTATGCAAAGAAAAATGGCAACATAGATCTTTCCTTCCCTTGTCTAAGATCTGATGTAGTATAGGCTTCTGTCAATTAAATAGTCGTAGCAATTTAAGATTTTTAGCTTTTGTCTGGACTGGAGCATGTCTCCAATACACTAGATGCCTAGGATATTGACCCACTACCATGAAACATTGATCATCTCTATATACTTTTTGGAACTAAGTAGAGAAATTATGCAGTAGATATAAACTAAAAATGCCATATGATTATTTTGTCTCTAAATTGGAGTATCAGGGATGTTAAGTAGCTTATATCATTAGCATGCCATGAAATGGAAGCTGTCATCTAAAATGTAGATAGCTAGCAGGATGGTGCACTCTGTCAATGTTTGGAACTTCTGACCATAAACCTTTAATCGTGTCTGCAGCTGATTAGACGCATAAATGCTCGTTCCGATTATTTCTCCGATGAGCATGGTATAAAGTTCTGCCTCTTGTACAGAAGCAGCTGTAGCTGCTTATGATTTTGAGCAGAAGCATCCAGCTTCAATGCTCCTAGCCTGTAGTCAGTCCACTAAAGTTCTGTTGGTTGTATTGGTGACTTGGTTTGTTTAAGAATGTATGAAGTTGATAAGGTAATGGGTTGTTTTCAATATTTTCTTGTTTATTCAAGGATATGTAAAGTCGGCTCTCGGCTAGAGCAAAGGTCTTGTCATTTTATAAATAGTCGGGGTTGCTAAATGACCTACAGAATGAAAAGTGGAAGCATTTTTTTCCCCTGCAATTATGTGTCACCTGCATTTGTGATTGCTGAGTGATATGCATTATCAAGGTTGTTTATTTTAAATACGAGTTGCATAATCCAATATGATTATTTTTTGTGCTGATATTGAATCCACAGCAAGTCTTTAGTTTGTGCTTTTGTATATGACTTGTACCTTTGCTTTGCAGATAGCTCAAAGGATAAAGATGTGCCTAGTACTTCATTGGACCAACATGAAGGAATGGATATGGACTTAGGTGAACATAAATACAGAAGGTTCATTTGTGGTGAGGAGGCTCTGAAAATATCACCCACAGAGCCTTATTGCTTGTGCCGTCCTATCCGAAGAGGTCATCTTAACATTTCACAAGACTATCCTATGCAGCAGGTGAGATACCCCTAAACATTATGTGTAAAAAGAAGTTGCCGTCTGATTATTACTGAGTTTTACTCTTTCATTCCTAGAAGGAATAAATTAAGTACATTGCTTAGTTAGATTCATTGGTATCTACAGCCCCATCAAGAGTCAGCTTTAAGCATCCAGCAAAACTCCTGTCATACATCTGCTACGTAATACAATAGTAGTATGGATATGGTGAAGTGAAAAAAGAATGATATGGAAAGATGTTGCTCAACCCTATAATTTTGCTTCACAGGTATATGAAGATTTGCATACTATCTGGGACTGGATATTGGTGGAGAAACTGCATATACCCCAATCTGAGAGGAATATGTATTCTGCTATTCTTGTGGTGCCAGAGACATTCGACAATCGTGGTACTTATTTGCATTGCTCTGATTATGTTCATTTGTTATATCCACGAAGGGCTTACTTTTAGTTTTTCTGCTTATACATTTCATAGGATTCTCTGTGTTTGTAAGTGGATACATGAACATATGCTTGATTATAAATAGAGAAATAATAGTGCGGTTTCTTTCCATGCTTCTTTATTTTTTCCTATGGTTCATTGGCTGATTTTACTTTGGTTTATCTTTAGGAATGGATTTCTTTATTCTACTCTACAATTGAGAAGTAGTGTACCATTGCTGTCACTAAAGATTACTCCAAAAAAGGACCTTTAAAATCTTAAGTTAGCGTAATAATCTATAGGTTGACAATAGGAAAATTAAATTTGCCGGGATTAATGCTCTTTTGCGGATTCTTTTGCGTCTTGTTGAGCAATTGGTTGCCTTTTCTTAAGCTTTAAAGCATGGATCAGTAATAAATTATGTTGGTCCCTTTTGCTTCAGGAGTTTATACCAGGTGTGATTAAGGTGTCTGACATAGAACTTTGGATATGAGGTTTAGTTGTATGTTTGATCTTATATCAACTTCTTCCCACCTTTTTCTTCAAGTGCGCAATGATTTTTCAGATGGCAGTGTGTCAGATTCATATTGCAACATAGCATTTATGTGAGAAAGCATAACATACACTAGTTGTAAAAGAGTTATGGAGAGTTGCCACCCCTGTTAAAACAATTCTCAATAGAAGACCTCTTCAAAAGCCGTGAATAAGTTTTAAAGTAAATGCTTCATTTGCTTCTCCTATAAAATATTAACATTTCTCTCTTTAAATCAGCAGTGATACTGCTGGGGAAATTGAATGGAATCCTTCAATTTCTTCTTCTCCTTGCTTTTGCTAACATGGATTCTTATCCATGGTGATAGCTCATTCTTGACCATGGCTGTTAGGATCCAATCTGGACTCTAAGATCTTATTTGAAACTAAAGAAGTGATTCAGATATTAAGTAGGATCTTAATTAGCTAGGATCTTTATATGGTCCTGATCCTAAGCTAAAAAGTGATAGGATCAATGCATCCTACTGATCCCACCAATCAATCTTGACATACTTCAACCTTGAAATATGTATATCCTAACATCTATGTGATAGAAATATAGATTTTTCTTGAGCATGAACTATATGAACTATAAATTGACACCATTGGAATTTTATCGTTGCACAATGTTCATAGTTATTAAATTCAGACGAATATTCAAGATTTTTGTATTGTTGGAGTAATTTTTAGGATCTTACAATCCACAACCTGATGTTACGATTTGATGCCTTAGACACCTTCATGAGTAGGATTCTGATCCTAACAAACTGGTTCTTACTATAGAAAACTCATCCAAGAAAGCACCGATAGTGCTAAATTAGTGTTCCAGAAATGTACTGCCCTTGTGGAGTGGCTTAGTAGGTGATTTAACCATCTCTAGGGCATACATACAAAGAACGCACCTAAACCAGAATCAAAGCCGTTCTGCACATTACTGATTGTCAAAATGCTATTCAAAACTGCATTCTTGTCTAGGGAAAGAAAGCGACTCTTGAGGAACTTCCTTTACTAGATCCGCCTTTGTGGGAAATTAGCCTCCTCACTCAAATTTCTCTGAAATGACAGATTAGAACATGCTTTGATTAAAATACCTGCTAATAGACCAAGACCAAATGATCCTTATCTTCATTGTGGTTCACACTCTCAAGATTGTAACAAAGGATGAAGAAATACCACACAGTCTCAATTCCCAATCTTGAGCACTTCAAACGATATTTGATCTCCATCAGGTTCTGTTGTGACTGGTATACAAAAATCTCAAAATTGTACTGGCTTGCTACAAGCCTTAAAAGAATGGGGGAATAATTGTTTTATGAATGATTCTACACTTAAACCACTATGCCTGAAGGAGATGGGGTACTTTATAATCAATAGATTATGATAGATTAGCTATCCTTCTCTGATCAACTTCCAGTCTATAAGTGCTCCTGCTCCCTTAAATCATCCATGCTATGCAAGAATTTCTGTTTTTTTAAGTAGTTAAGGTAATTCATTCGGGTTGAAGATGTGGTTTAGTTAAACTAGTTAAATAGTTCTGCGTTATCCAATTCATCGAGTTGAAATTCTGTAAGCTTAGACATGTTGCTGATGGAAGAGGTTTTTATTTAGATTCATCAGTGGATCCTTCATCCTTAGTTATATGCCTTTCCAACCATACTTTTAAGACATGACATAGTGTATGTAACATCAATGGATGAAGGATGAGTTGCATGTGTACCTTGAGTGGGTGGTATCCTTTTTCATCTGTGCTCAAAATACATCTTTTGTTAGGTAAAGCAAAAAGGTTTTTCTATGGCAATATTTCTGCAAACATCTTGCCTTGTTTTCTCATAAGTTTAGCTTTTTGCATTGAATACATGTATCCAGAATCCAGAGAATGGTTCCTTGGTTGTTTTGCTGTTTTTCTTTGCCAGGGAATCTTGCAGATTCCACATTGAATTTTCTGTTTTCTATGGTTTCAAGCAGAAATTAAGGAAGTGCTTTCTATAGTGTTGCGGGACTTGCAATTTAGCTCCGCTGTGGTCCACCAGGTTGGTAACTTTCTGCCTTCTAATGACTTTCAGAAAATTATTCCCATTTATGTTAAACTGTGAAAGATATTGTGTGATAAAATAGTTAAATCGTAAAATAGTATGTGCTCTAGCACGTCATACTGTTCCGATGACAGTAATTCCCAAATACCATAAAATTATAATTAATTTTTATGGACGTGCATATTTTGTAACTTCATTACCAGATTATCTTACAGCTTGTTTACTTTGCATGGCATTAACTTTTTCCAAACGTGTGATTTTTTCTCTTCTGTACTCTGCAAGGTCCAAATTGTGTTTTGAGTCTCATGATGTGATCATCGTCCTGGACAAATATATATCTATGGCTGTACATTCCCACTGTTTTCTGCATTAGTAGACTAAATAGTTTATTGACCTGAACTGATTCCTCAGGAAGGTCTTGCTGCAGCTTTTGGGAATGGTTTGTCAACTGCATGCATTGTAAATATGGGAGCTCAGGTGACGTCAGTCATATGCATTGAGGTACTTGCGGTTCTCTAACTTTTTTCCTTCCTTGGAGGACAAGTCTTGCTTTAAATGATGCAGAGCAGATGATGCGGTGCTAATCATTGCCTCCTAGCTTTTGAAGCAAATTCACTGGTCATTTCAACATAGATTGACCTTAGATATAACATCCTTCAATAAATCAAAGGAAAAGAAAAAGGAGCTATCCTTGTTTGTGTTTGTGTGTGACCAATGATCTGTATAATTATTTGCAAAATCCATATTGCCCAGTAATTATTATGAAAGACGGTGCAGTCTCCACTTTGAACATCATTCTTGACTTGTCATGACCAATACCAGCTGTGAGATTGTTGCTCACGCCTCCGTGTTTATTTTACCTCTTTGCTATAAATTTCTTGTTCCACCATTTCTCATTTTGTTAATGATAATGTCACCTCCAAATTAATGGATGAAAACTGAATCAAAACGACAAAAAAATTCTATTTAGGTTTGGATTTTGCCTTCCATCAATTACACTACTAAGGTAATATTTGCAAACAGGCACTCTCCTTTTCTAGACCACTATGATGCTGCATTTTATGTCTGACTAACATTCTTCTCGTAAAAAAATAACCCTCAGCTGTGCCAATATTTTATGAACAACAATGAAACAAATTAGACTTTTACACATTCTGCCCAGACATTATATCTACTGATGACTTGAAAACTATGATATATTATGTTCCGCTGAGTTAATGAAGGAATTGTCTCTTTTAATTGTCAGGATGGAGTGGCTCTACCTAACACCGAGAAGACATTACCATTTGGTGGAGAGGTGCTGTTTTTTATTTGTCATAGATCCGCATTAGCCTAGCTACCATCATTTGCTGAATGTTTAAAGTTGATTTACCTCCCCACCTTACATACTTGAATATTCCTTTTTGATTTGCTTGTAGTATGTGAGGTCTGCCTTCGTTCTAGAGATAGAAAGCTTTTGACAAAATTTTATATTATATCTTGAGATAACTTAATTCAGCGTGCAAATTTTTATTATTTGTCCAATATATCTACTTTGTTGTTTCCTTGGACTTGAAACTATTTCATAAACATCAATGGTTATGATATTGATGTGTAATGTGGTTTCAGGATATATCCAGATGCCTCCTATGGACCCAGAGGCATCATCAAACTTGGCCACAAGTTCGCACAGACATGTTGACCAAGCCTATAGACATGTTGATGCTAAACGAACTGAAAGAATCCTACTGTTACATCCAAGTGAGTCTGATTCGGTAATTAAAATTCAGTGTTCATTAAAAATTTATACTCACGAGCACTATAAATTTATATCTATGCTCCACTTTTAATGGTGGAAATCCCACGCGAGAACAGGGATTTATTGAGTTTAGGAACCATAAATACGTATCACTGTGTATGCAGAAACATGTGTTGCATGCTCTCTCTCGGACTAGTTGTGTCTTAGCATTCTTCCACAACTAAGTTTCATGCTTACAGGAGGGGGAGGTTGATGCTGTAGCAGTTGTTCACTCGTACGAGGATGGGATGCCAGCTGCATCTCATAGGACAAGGCTTACTGCTCTCAATGTATATCTCCCAAATTGAATTCTCTTTCTCTATATTACTTCGCTTGCTAGATGTTTAGCTGTTTAGAGATGGACTAATGGTTCTTTTCTAATTAGGTACCTCCTATGGGTTTGTTTTATCCAATGCTTTTGGTTCCAGATGTATATCCTCCACCACCTCGTTCTTGGTGAGTGAAATTGTTACGTTCAAAATACTTTTCTGAGCAAGTTTAATTGTGATAAAACGTCTCTACCACGGTGATTGTTTTACAAGGTTTAATGACTACGAGGATATGCTAGAAGAAACATGGCATGTTGATTATCCCAGACGACCAGACATGGCGGATGGTCTCTATCCTGGTTTTAACATTGGATTGCCAATGTGGGACAGCTATCCGATATTTCAAACAAAACCGAAGAAGGAAGAGAAGGTTGGCCTTGCTGAAGCAATCACTAGTAGTATTCTTTCGACCGGTAGGTCCCTACCATTTTCTTCTTTAACTCTGCTTGCAGAGTGTCATGTGGTATGGATCGTAATATGTTACTTTGACAGGCCGCATCGATCTCAAGAGAAAACTGTTCTGTACCATACAACTGGTGAGTCTAGTGCACACAATGAGATGTTTCTTGAATTGCTATAAATTGACTTGGAAAAATGACTTGGTCTTGTGATTCAGATCGGTGGTGTAGCTCTGACTGAGGGTCTCATTCCTGCTGTGGAAGATAGGTTAGTTTACTGATGCTTTAAACATTTGCAGAGTCGTGGCTTTGTGAGTATTCTGGCATGGGGACAGAATTTCATGTTTGACTCTGTATAAACGGGTCTAAAGAGCTTTGTCTATGCTGAAAGAAAATCAATGAATTTATTTATGGAAATCTGCTGGAGTAATCCCCTCTTAAATCAAGACATTGGCCTCTTTTCTGGCAAAAAGTCCTAAGAAAGATCACATTAATATAAGACCATGGGCTATATACTTGTATGTTTCGGACTTGTCATAAATTCATGATATTTAAAACCCTAAGTTATTCTTCTATGTTACTATCTTTTATACTGTTGATGGTTTATCAGTATTTGAGCTCCCTTTTATTTTGACAGCTATTTCTTATATGGCTTTAGTTTTTTGGGCTCTTTCCGTAAATGGGGTTGCACCCCCTTGGTGCCCTATATTTGAACTTTTTCCATATATCAAGCAACAATCATTGTTAGGACTTGCAATGTTAGCTCTTTGTTTATTTACATCTCTTCCATTTAAATAGAAGGATTTTTGTTTGGAGAACTTAAAAGTCCAAACCTTGGGTCAATGATAATGTGTCTCAGTGCCCATCATGGACTCTGGTGTCATTGTCCGGTATTTTTATTTTTATTTTCGCAAAGAACCTTTTCAATAGAAATGCCAAAGCCTAAAATTGTTTCTCATTACTCATTGATTCTGTTGTTACAGAGTATTGCATGCAATTCCTTCAAATGAAGCAATTGATACAGTCGAGGTCAGTACACTCTTTCTTTGCTTCACTGCTGTCATGTTAAGTATTTCTTTGCTATATTTAGTTGTGGACTAGCCCTGGAGATTAGGTGGTCGTGCAGCTTATGTTCATTTTACTGGCAACTGCATGATTAGCAGCATTAATTGGCACAATGTTTACGTGTTAAATAGGTTGATTTGTGGATGTTTATATTGCTGGATCAAAGAACTACATTCTATCTATGCTGCTCGGTTGTAGTCATCCAAATAAATTAAAACATGTCTTATTCAAAGGTTATAGAGGCTCGGCTTTTCCTGGGCGTATCATTTGTATCACATAACTTGAGTTTGTCACCTTTTCATCTCATACTTTGAAGAGTTCATCATAAAGATTAATCAGATGTGCAATATTCTTAAGCTGGACTTACCAATAGTGTATGTGAGGTGAAATTTCAATAAGACCAAGTTTGTGCACTTCTGGATTGAGTAAACTGAGTTGTTGTCTTCAACAGGTTTTGCAATCAAGAACACACCCTACTTTTGTGTCGTGGAAAGGCGGAGCGGTAAGATAAGCATTGTCTCAATATATCTTCTCACTATTTTTTGCTGTAAGAAGATGACTTTTGACTAAGACTCTGTATTTGGTGAGTTGAACATTACTCTTTTTCTTTCCTGCCTGTTGGAGATTGGGGGCTGTTTTGTATAAGAAATTCCATTGGTCTTTTAATCAAAACATGCAAAACATATTCACCAAATCCCCTTTTACTCAGCCAGTAATTATGGGAGTAAAGGCAAACATTGCATTTTTCCAAAAGTACGTGCCTTTTTATAAAACACCGTCTTAAAGACACAAAGAAAAGCTTCTTTAAAAAGAGATGTGCCATGTTTGCATTACCATCAGATAACATTGATGGTGATGCAAACTCGTCTCATAATGTTGATGCTATCCTCAAGTCAGACCTTGTCATGGTCTCTCAGATAGTCTGGCTAATTTAAATTTATTCACCAATTTTCATGTCCATTGTTCAAACTCGCAACTTCTTAGTGATGACCTTACTTGTTTAAATTAAGTTGTAGCCTTTCTTAACTTGATTGATTATCATGCTATTAATTTGCAGAGCAATTTATGAAAATTTTTGTGTCAAAATCTGATATATCTCTAGTTTTGAAAGACTATTGCTGGGAGTGTTCTGACAGATTAAATTTTCCTTTTACTGCGGAGGCATGCTTTGTTCTCAACAGATTCTAGGAATTCTGGATATTGGCCGAGATGCTTGGATACATCGTATGGACTGGATTCACAATGGAATCCATGTCGGTAGTGGCAGAAAGTACAAGGACTCTTATTACGTCCAAGCACAAGCAACATGTTACATAAATTCTTGAAAGGTAAAACAATTCAGGCTCATAGCTACTCCCATTAAACTGGTCAACTGACATGCTCTCTTTATGACGTGCGGGATATTCTAAGTTAATATGAGCATTTCGCCACTGGATGTTGGAAACTGCATTTGAGGACATTGATTGCTGATCTCCATGGGTTTAAATACACTCACGTGTCTACAAGACAGCACCAGATGTTGACATTTTAAATCTATTTCACTTGTACAGCAGTTGCAGTAGTTGGTCTCCCCTTCTACACATTCCATGGGCAAGGTCATAAGCCCGGTAAGTGTCCAGTGTCTCATCTGAATGATTGCATAATTGCAGAGTAGTTATAACTGTTGCATTTCATTCCTTCAATCTCAGTATCTGATCATAGTTTGCACACCCAAATTAATGAAGCTTCTCATTGTTAGTTGAAGTGGATCTGAAGCCGGCTGATTTTTGTGGACAAAGAAAGCAGATGCTTCAATGGCAGTGTTAGGTGGCTGGGAAGAGTTTATCTTCGTTTGTACTCGTCACTTCATTTGCTCGGAGTCGGAAGCAGAACGTTAGAGCATGACAGTGTGGATCTCAGTAGTTGGCCTTTTAGCTTCTCCTGTTTTGAATCAGTTTAAGGTATGCGAAAATCGATGAGCTTGCCGTTAAGTAGTTTCTCTTGCTTTTTAGCTGACTGAAGTAGAGCAGGTGTAAATCTTTTGGGCAGTGAAATTAACTGCACCTTTTCTATTGAGTTACAAAGGGTACGTTTGATTCTTGCTTTTCCTTCGTCTTCTGCCACGGGAACGTAAGCGCTTTGTATGCATCCGTGTATAATGGTCGAGCCAAAGTTAGGATGATCGTGAAAAAGAAATTTATCTTATCTTACTGTACAGATCCAACAAAATGTAAAGTCATTTTCAGCAACTATAGAATAAGGATTTAACTTGGTTAAGAACGTTGATCTGAATAGAAATCCAATTGATGTGTATTTTTTTCATGGTTTTAAAGTAAACTGGCAATAGCATAACTTGAAAAGATATAGTTGCTCAGGCATGTGTTTGTTTTGCGGAAAATCAACAATTTTTCTATAAAATTTGCTTGTATGACTTATAAAAGTGAATGAAGGAAAAGTATTATCATCGTCAATGAAAATGTGAGGTATAGATTGTTGTTGATTATGAAAAGTTTTTTGGTAAAATCAAAAATAAATAAGACATTTTTAAAAATATGATCATTTGTATTATTTACGAAAATAATGATAAAAACATTTTTCTTTGATTAAAATAACCAGACCAAATTACTGATACGTAATAATTTCGATTCAAGCCATGCTGGATTTTCTTATACGAAAACGTAACGAATCGAAATAAAGGGCGCTCCTAGGGGGATCCAATCTTCAAAATTTGTATACCCTTCAAGCGGATTATAAATCCTATGAAAGTCAGCGAGAGGTAAAACGATAACCCAAAAGCAAAACAAATTTCTAATGCTTCAAATCGTGATTCATTAGATATGCAATTTTTATATCTCGAACAATTCTGTTATTTGGTAATATTTTTCTATTTGTAAAATGAAACCAAATTCTAAATATTTTTCTTCTAATAATTAGTTTTTGATATTTTAATCGCCATGCTAAAAGGTGCACTTATATACTAATATAAACGCATAATGCCCTAAGAAACCTTTAGTTTTAGCTTTAGTTCTAATTTTATCCTAAATTTTTTCATCTCATAAAAAGCCCTCAACTTTTGGTCATGTCCCAATTTTATCTTAAATCTTTTTTTGTCTCATAAAAAACCACTAACTTTAACTTCAGTCCCAATTTGTCCTATACTTATGTTTGTTTCATGGAAAAACCACCACCTTTGCCCTTAGTGATATGGCATTTCTATGTCATTACTCTATTTTTCCCCAAATTTCATATTCAAAAAGGATTTTTTGAAGATGAATTTCCATGTTGACTAAACGATGTCTTCTTGGATCTAAAATTCGTGTAAAAATAGATGAATTAGAATTGGCCTTCTTCGATTGCTCTTAATTTTACGTGAGTCTTCTAATCATTTTGCTTGGAAATCTTTGATTTTACACTGAATATTCAATCTCTTGTACTCAAGAGTCTTTCATCTCTTGTGGTCAAAGAGCTTGCACTTAGGAGTTTTCAATCTCTCGAATGTCAAAAGAAAACTTGGATGAAGGGTTAATAATGACAGATTTAGGACTTAAATAAAAAATTTAATTTTTTTATGAGATGAAGAAAAGTTTATGGTATAATCAGGACCAAATCTAAAATTGGAGGTTTTTATGGAACCAAAAAAAAAGTTTAGGATCAAAATAAGATTGGACTTAAAGTTAGGATTTTTTTTTAGGGTATTATTAAGCTCAAATACGAATACAAAGATAGCAAGGCAAATATTTTTAGGGTTTTTGCTCAAAAAAAAATCTTTTTAGGGTTTTATTTAATAACATTTTTGTTTTGGGGCATAATTTATAAGTAAAAAAATACATTTAATAATTATACAAAATTTATATTTTCGAAATAAAAAAGAATATAAATATGTTTGATACGATCCATAATTTTTTTTTATAACATAGTATTTCTTTTATTTTTTGATCTTTTTTTTCTTGTCACCCATTTTCCTTTTTTCATCACCCATTGTCCACCGCCGCCGCCCCCACCCGCCTGTCGCCATCCACCCACCTGCGGTCTTCACTTCTGGCCGTGCCGTCGTCCACCCACCATGGCTGGCAGCCATGGTGGCAAGGAAGAAGAAGAAAAGAAAAAGATGACTTATTTAAAAAATTTTTCCCAAAACAAAAGTTATTTTTTATTTGTTATTTCTTTTTCAAATCTATTCCCATTACTTTTTTCTATTTCAAGGAATAAAAAAATTAATTGATATTATTAAATGGATTTATTTTTTTCTCTTTCAGAAAATAAAAGAAAAGAAAAATAAAAAATAGAAGCGTCATATCAAACGTAGCCTTAACTTCTAGGGATACCTCCCTCTTTTCTACCTTTGAAAAAGAAATTTTAAAAATTACCTTTTTACCGCTCGCTTCCTCCCTTTCTTCTTTTTCACCCCGCCTTCACTTTTGGCGCCATCTTTTTCCTATTTTTTCACAAACCTTTTTGCACGAGCCAAAAAAAAAAAAAGGAAAAAAAAGTAAAAAAAAAAAAAAAAAAGCAGCGCCAAACCGAAAATCCCACGTCATCTAAAGACTCCCCCTCGCGCCAAAAAAAGCAACAACTCAGCTTCTCCATTTCACCTCTCTCTCTCTCTCTGCCTGCAACGCGATGATGATGCGCGACGTGGACGGCGCCGGCGAGACGCCGACCGAGCGATCGGAGAAGATCGAGCAGATCCGGACGTACATCGGCTACGAGATGTCCACCCCCGACGTCTCCTCTGCCCTCTCCCAGTCCCTCGACGACGTCGACGCCGCCATCGACCTCATCCTCCGCACCTGGAAGATCCCCTTCAAAGTCCGGCGCGCCCTCGCCGGCGCCGGCGCTAGGGTCTCCGCCGGAACGGAGCCGCGCGAGGCGCCGGAAGGCCCGAAGGGAGGACCGGTCGATGGGATGTCTTCCGGCGAGTCTCGGAAGGCGACGGACGCGAGAGCGGCTGCGGATGAGGAGCGTCTCGGGAGCCGGAGCGCGGTGGAGGCCGCGGCCGCGGTTCGGGAGAAGGAGGGACTCGGTTCCGTTCGGGTGGAGAAGTCCCCTGCGTGTGAGCCGAGTAAGAGAGAAGTTGTCTCTGGAATCTGAAGCAGAGGAGTCGTCGTTTGGGAAGACCGTGGTCAAACAGAGCCTGATGTCGTCGTCGTCATCGATGACGGTATGCCGCCCAAAAGAAAGCAGGCGGCGGAGCACCGGAAGGGCCCCGGCCGGTTCGGCTGTCGAAAGCGAAGGGACCCGGTGATGTATCGACGATGTCGTTCGATGAGTTCCTCAAGGCCACCGGTACGAGAGTGGTGGCCGATGAGGAGTACCTGAGGAGCCAGAGCATGGAGACGGGGGCAATGGCTCAGGTAAAGGTTGAAGCTGACTCTGTTCGTGAGGAGAAGGCAACCGTAAGGGGGGGAGAAGAGAGTTTGGTTAGAGGAGAGAAAATGGTACCTGATGCAAAAGAGGCAGAGATGGTGGTGTCTGAGGAGGGATGTTTCAGGAACCAGGGTGTGCAGGGGAGTGGTGAAGGATAAAAGTTGATGGGTCATCACAGATGACCACAGTCAAGGCGGAGCCCGATGCTGTCACCGGTGCAGAAAGTACAGTGCCGAGAGCAGAGGAGGAGAAGAAACTTCAGGGCGATTTTCAACTCCAGCCCTGGGATGGCAAGAAGTATGTCAATCCCAAAAAGAGGAAAGACATGGATGCAGATGCTATAGATGCTACTCCGATCAACTGGGCTAAACCAGAGCCGAAGCTGGAGAGGCGTGATCCGGGGTTTGACCAACTGAGGCCGAAACCATCTGGTCTGAAAAGCAGAGTTGTTGAAGATAGGAGTCTAAGTTGTGTCGCAGTGGAAGACACGATTTCGCAGTAGAGCCGGACTGGTGTTTGGTGGGAAGGAGGGTGATCAATGGGATTTCGACTACGAAAGGAAGGAAATTAGTCGACAATGAGATCATCCATTTCAATTTTCCTACCGCAAACTCTAAGAATAATGCACAATGGATAGTTCGGTTCTCTACAAAGAGACATGGGGAGGTTAGCTATGTTTCTTTGTATACTGATTTTTTAGTATCTTACTTGGATTGTTACGAGATCATGAGAATGCGTACTTTTGCCTGGTTGATAATTTTTATATCCTCTGTGATTGATAATTAGATTGGTCGGCTTGAAATGGCGTGGGCAAAATGCGTTGTTCCCCTTGTCAAATCTTCAAAGGTGAAGGTTTGTGGTCGCTGCATAGCTGCCCCAGCAAACATGTACATAGGGCAAGAAATAATGTTGTATGTAAGGTGAATGTCTTTCCCTTTCACCGCAAGTATTTTTCTGTATGAGCTTTGATTTAAAAAGTAACCTTCTGAGATTTGAGTTCTGTTTTCCTATTTGTGAAGCTTTTACATGCACAATTCCATCTTCACCAATGATTCTAAGTTGTCCTGGAGGCTAGATGATCCATCCAACATTGACTCCACCGAATATCCTCTGTTGACCCTATTCAAGTTGTTGAAGATCAAACCTTATCGAGAGGTAATTCTTCCTTATTTGTTGTCTTCATCTCTTTGAAGTTCGATGTCAATCGTGTAGCGTCATCATTGAATTCTCTACTTTGGTTTATCCAGGCTGCATACAACCCAGAAGAAATCAATACGGGGAAATGTTTGGTAAATATCAACCAGTGTAAACTTACCACCTTGTGTTGTTTTCCTTTGTTGTGAGCAGATATAAGCTTTATTGCTCAAATGAACACAGATATCCTGAGTAAATTGTTTTCTATGATGAAGCACACATTGTATTCAGCCTTGACACGCATGATACTGTGGAAAAGCCAAATATCCCAAAGTGTTCACTTGTCCTAAAAGCTTTCCCAAAGTAGCTAGAAGAATCAGCTTTATCAAAGTTCCAAAATACGAGATATTATTGCAAAATGAGTATATTGCATGCATAGTACTACTACAACTTCTGCTATAAGCATGGGTCTGAGTTCTGACAAGACGTCGATTTTTTGTTTCTTTAAACCACGTGCTTACCACTGATCAAAACAGGGAAATACAAATCTAACTGTGCCAGCATTGCCATTGGCCATTACAAGAAAGAGTGGCCAGAAGTGTCTGGAAGAAAATAAGGATGAGCAAGCCATCTCTGAGGCAGCCTTGAACAAGATCATTGGTTCTGCAGGTGTATATGGCTTGGAGGTAAAATTGCATGATATTACATACTTTTCTAGTTTTTCCATTGTAAAATCTCTTCTTAATTCTCTCAATGAACTGTCTAGGAGTTGGAGCCCCCAGATACCCTCACGTGTACCCTAAAGCCATACCAGAAGGAAGCTTTGTACTGGATGTCACGGCAAGAGAACCAAACATATGTTGATGCAGGGAATGGCACAAAAACTCTTAATCCTTGCTGGGCAGAATACCGTATATGTGATGAGTACGTGTTTTACCTGAAAATTTTGTTAGCTTTGCACTTCATTTATGTTAAGCATACGGGACACGCCAGGATGCTAAAACCACTTGACTGAAATTTTGCAGGGCGGCCTCTTCTGTATATGTAAATGTATGCTCTGGCGAAGCAACCACACAATTTCCAGATGCTCAGCAAATGGCAAGAGGAGGGGTCAGTTTTCCACTTCTACATCTTGCACTCTTGTGTTGCGCTTGCAAATGGCAAAAGCAGGGGAGATTGCTGACTCTGTAAATTGTAGATTTTAGCAGATGCAATGGGGCTTGGGAAGACCGTGATGACAATTGCTTTAATACATGCAAGACCAAGCAGGCAACATCCTGATGCTAAAAAAATTCTCATCGAGGATGCTGATGACGCTGGTCACACAAAGAGAATGAAGAGAGATTCAAGTGCGAGAAACACACAAAAAGTAAAAGGTGGCACTCTTATTGTATGTCCAATGGCTCTGTTAAGCCAATGGAAGGTGGGCTCTCTTAAAAATCTTCACTTATTTCTCTCTTTTGCTTGAATTATGGACACCGCAAACGGCCATGTATAAGCTTGAGCTGAAGTTTGTTGTCTTTTACTCCTTGAAACGGCAATATTTAAGTATTCCTTCTGTTGACTTCCTCAGGATGAGCTTGAAACTCATTCGAAGCCTGAAAGCATATCAATTTTTGTTCACTATGGTGGGGATAGGACAAATGATCCCAGGGTGTTCTCAGGATTTGATGTAGTCTTGACTACATATGGTGTCTTAACAGCTGCTTATAAGCATGTGAGATTGCATCTCTCAAAACTCTTCTTTTGGCTATCTTCAACCATGTAAAACCCCTCCCCCAACCTAATGCTGAATAACCAAAAGAATAATAGAGTGATTCAAATTCCATCTCAGGATCAAGAAGACAGCATTTTCCACAGAGTTGAATGGTATAGGGTAGTTTTGGATGAAGCTCATACAATTAAATCTTGGACGACCCAAGGTGCTCAGGCTGCCTTTGCTTTGCTCTCACATTTTCGGTGGTGTCTCACTGGAACCCCCATTCAGGTCTGTTCTGTTACCAAGTGGATCCATGCTTTGCTGCATTATAGCAGTTTAATTTTGCATGTAGGTGATTGATTATAAAGAATAGAAGCTGAGAGATTCTTTGCCATGCACAACTGGTGTTTAACAACCAACTTTTGGTAAATTTGCAGAATAACTTACAAGATCTCTATAGTCTTATCCATTTCTTGCGCGTTGAGCCATGGTGCAACTGGGCATGGTATGAGTTTATACAGTTAGAGTGTTGAACTATATTTGAGTCATGCTTCATTTTGATTTCTGTGAACCAATTGTAGTTACAGTTATCATTTGCTTAAAACCTCAGGCTTCTTAGTAAAATGGGAGCTCTTCAAGATACAAATGTCATTGTCATTTGCACCTTATAACTGTGTTCATCATATTTATTCCTTCTTCCTCATTAGGTGGAAGAAGCGTATACAAAGTCCTTATGAGAGTGGAGATGGAAGAGGGATAAAGCTGGTCAAAATAATATTGAACTCTCTGATGTTGAGACGAACTAAAGAAAGCAAAGATAAAGAAGGAAGGTAATCAACCGATGCTCACAAAGTCTTGTTTTTCCAGACTCAGATGAGTGATTTCATATCATATCCTAATATTTTGATACTTCTCATTCAGGCTGATACTTACTCTCCCTCCAACTGACATACAAATTATTGTATGTGAACAATCAGAAGCAGAACAGGATTTTTATGATGCGCTCTTCAGGAGATCTAAAGTAAGTCTCACTGCTGTGTGTAATAGTGTGCATGTTAGTTTGGATGAATTAGTTATGTTCCACGGGCCTGATGGATGAGAGGATGATTCGATCCAAGTATTGAACTATTATTTTAGTGCCTGCGGTTTCTTCCAGAGACACCTTCAGCCAGAATATTCTCTTTTACTGATGCAGCTAACATTCTTTTGCAAAATCACAACAGGTACGGTTTGATCAATTTGTAGCACAGGGCAAGGTTCTTCACAATTACGCATCTATCCTGGAACTTCTACTTCGATTGAGGCAGTGCTGCAACCATCCATTCCTTGTCATGAGGTATCAATAGACTCAAAAGTTCTGTTTTGTTGGTTTGTGCATAAAGATTTTCTTGACACGCCATTGGATGCGCAGCCGAAGTGATTCCCAGCAGTATGCAGATTTAAACAAGCTTGCAAGAAAGTTCCTTGATATGAATCCCCATTCAGCCTCCTGTAATCAGATAGTCCCATCTAGAGCTTATGTTGAAGAGGTAGTTGATGGCATCCGACGGGGCGAAAATACAGAGTGCCCAATTTGCCTTGAGTCAGCAGATGACCCTGTGCTCACACCTTGTGCTCATAGGATGTGCAGGGAATGCCTTTTGTCAAGTTGGCTTACACATAGCTGTGGCCTGTGCCCAATCTGTCGCCAAATGCTGAGGAAAACCGATCTTATTACCTGCCCAACAGAAAGCCAGTTCAGAGTTGATGTAGAAGAGAACTGGAAGGAATCTTCAAAGGTGTCGAAACTTTTAGATTGCCTGGAAAAAACTCGGCAGTCATGCTCTGGCGAGAAGAGCATTGTATTTAGCCAATGGACTTCGTTTTTGGATCTCTTGGAGATACCGCTAAAGAGAAGAAAATTTGGGTACCTGAGATTTGACGGGAAACTGTCGCAGAAGCAAAGGGAGAGGATCTTGAAGGAGTTCAATGAGACAAATGACAAAATGGTAAGACTGATTAGAACAGCTTGTGATTATCCTGCTGTGACACTTGACCAGTTGTTTGTGCTGATTCCTGTTCCTTTGCTTGCTCATAAACTTCAGATACTTCTGATGTCTCTTAGATCTGGTGGGGTAGGTTTGAACTTAACTGCTGCCTCTCATGTCTTTCTCATGGTACGTTTCGAGATAGCTTTCATCTACTCCTACTTACACCCATTACAATTAGAAAATTTGTGAACCAGTCATTTTATACAAATTAATCTTTCTCACACATGTAGGATCCATGGTGGAATCCTGCCGTAGAAGAGCAAGCAATAATGAGAATTCACCGCATTGGACAAAAACGAACTGTTTCGGTTAGAAGATTCATTGTCAAGGTGAGTTTGATGTTTGTGCATATTCTCTCCTACGGCGATTGATCAAACTATGGTGTCAAAACACAGCAGGAATATCTAAGAATTTAAGCATATGGGTCAAACCAAGCTTTGGGCTTGCCAACCCAACAACATTTTTCCCCTTCCACGCGCTTTTTGTATCTTAACTCTGAACAACCACATACTGGTATGCCCTGTAAGTAATCTAAGACCAAGTCCAGAGGAACTTAGCTTCGTGGGGGGTCAACTTATGGAAAAACTTAATTAGGCAGTCCTAGTAAAAAAAGAACCATGAAGTCCCATTCATCCAGTTCTCTTCAAGTTTGACATCAGCCTATTGTCCAAATCTGACTGTTCCCCACTGAAAATTGCCGTTCGTTAGTTCAGAGTATGCCAATCTTTTCTGTTCAACACAACTTGGACGAACAGGTTTCCATCTAGGTCGATTCTCTTCATTATGTTGCGGTTCTTCGTTATTTCTCCAAATGAGTTGAACCAAACTGAGACTGGACCGAGTAAAAGAAAAATCAAAGCCAATTTGGTATTTTCCCTATTGAACTGTAGTCTTGAATATGTCAAAGAAAAACACCAATTTCAAGACGAAAACTACTTCTGTCAGATTAGAATGATGCCAGTTGAAACTGAAAACCATGCAGGACACAGTAGAGGAGCGGATGCAGCAAGTTCAGGCAAGGAAGCAGCAAATGATCGCCGGCGCCCTCACCGACGAGGAGGTCCGGTCTGCCAGACTGGAGGAGCTCAAGATGCTCTTCAGATAGAGAGAAAAAGAGAGCCCGACAAGATCAAAGAAAAATGCAAAGCCACGCTCCGCTTTTCAGCTAATCTTCCCGTAGTTTAACATGAGAGGACACTTATGCAGACAGCTCAGGTCCAGAGATAAGATTTTGGTCTTTTGACTATTTAAGAAGGAGGGCATCTCCAACTTATGGCCAGGAGATGAAGCCCGGTTTTCGTAGATTCTTGGGGGGTATCCTATTCCATCTGGTCAAAAGCTGAATCTATGAATGAACTCACGAAGGAATGGGAATACTTTTTTCCCTTGTTTCTCCGCCGTTATATCGTGTTCCCGTGTCTGCATTGTCCTTTTTTTGTCGTTGCTGACTCGCAGGATGTAAAATGTCCTCGGGAATATTCTCGAAAATTCTCTTCTTTTTTTCTAATGCTTGGACTGGCAGGATCTTTGACAGAAAGGGGGCCGCGGAATATAAAGCGCACGCCCGTGTGAATGGTCTTGGATGCACGCCTCGCATGGACCAGCGAAATTTTCTAAAGTTGTGGGGAACTCTTCGAGAAAGTTTAAACAAAAGGGGTAAGAATTTCTTGAGCAGATTTCGACTTTAATTACAGTTCACACGTGAAATGTTCTCCTTCCATTTTGAAAACTTAGGATTATCCTCGCTTTTTATAATAAATTTTGGGTTGATCTTGGTTACGCCTAATTTATTCAAATTGTCATTTATTTTACAAACTACCTCAACTTTCAAGGGAATCCGATATATGCCCACTCTCTCCTTCCATCATTGGAGAGGCTTGACCTCTGACCAGGGCTAGGGACTCTCGCCGTGCCAACTCAAGGCCAAATTAAGACCGAACGACCTTGATCTAGTGGGGCATGACCACATGGCCGAGCTCTGTTGCGGAGCCTGCATGCCTCGTGAACTCAAGGCCGATCTAAGATGGCCTTAGAGATCATAAGCTGGGGGCTCTGGTCAAGATCAGATGTCTCATTTTCGTGAGCAGCGAACAGTCTCACCACAAACAAAGATAAGGATGAGGAGAGAGGGGCAAGGGTGAGGGCATCCTTAACGAATCCGAGGCCGGGTTCTCTCTCTCTCCATCTACGATATGTTGTGATATTACAAGTAAGGAGAGAGAAAGAATGGGAGCCGTTTGATAATGATTTCAAAATTTACAAGAAGAGAGTGAGGATATTGGTTCGAAATCCTCAAATACAAAATAATAGGAAATAATACTAATACATTACAAAAAGTTGAAAATACAATTTCAGAACTATTACATGTGTTTACATTTTATGTAATATTTTCTTTTCAAAAAATAAACAACGTGGCAATAAAAAAATCAAGACAAATGTTTCGTTATGTTTTTAATTGTCAAATAAGTCTAAATGCATGATTATAATAGTCTAATTAAAAAGTCTAACTTCAAGGTCTTGTCACCAATTTTTTTCAAAATTATCAACACTAGGATTATTTAAAAATTTATTTCAAAATATGTATTTTCATCAATACTCTTTACAAGGTATCTCTTTTCCTTATAAAAGAAAAATCGGATGAAACCTAATGATTTGACCCATTTTCTTGTCTCAATATGAAGTTTATGATTAAAAAATAGTTAAAATTGAAAACATATGTTAGTTGAATGTGGCAAGTTGACTATTACCATTGAAATCTCTTGCGTGTATCTTATTCACCTTATGACTATTTTCAAACAAATTTTAATGAGAATGAAACGTCGTGTTCCCAAAAAGTCAATAGGTTTCGGATTTCGATTGAAGACATGAGGAGCAAACATATGGTTAGGGCTTGGTATCTTATTCAGACTATTTTCCATTGAAGGTTTCGTGTTGAAGAAAAAATTCAGGCATTGAATTTCACGTCATCCCAGATTGACCGACTGAAAAAGGTTGTGCCACATGGAGCGCCCCAATAGGATCCCATCCTACGTGTCTTCGTCGAGATGGAGGAGGAGGAGAGAGAAAGAGTCTTCGAGGCCCGGCCATAATTGGTCAAAATCTGGTGGTGGTGGAGACGGTACGTGACAGAACGGGGAAGAAGAATTCAGCGGACGCACCCGGATTCGCGTGTACACCCAGCGCGTCCGGACCCTCCGATCTGGCGGGGCCCGCTGGCGGGTTCCAGCGATCCGACGAGCCGCGTCTATGGGATTTACTGCGTCGGTTGCACTGGATCACTTGGAGAGAGAGAGAGAGGGGAAGGGAGGCGGTGGGGTCGGTCGGTTAGAAAAGCGTGGGCAGTTCCGTTTGGAGCGGAGTGCCTAGAATTTATCGAGGCTTTTGACGATGCTCTCTCTACGTTGTCCTAGAACGAGGAAGATCCAAGAACGAGTAAGAGCGGAGAGAAACGTCGAAACGATAAACAAGAAGTTCACAACGGCTTGTCGGCTCAGCCCCCGCGCCCCTCGACACGACGTCGCTTCCAGACGAGATGATGCCCTTTGATGCCGTTGGGAGCCTATTTCCACTTGTCCTTCTGTTTTTTTTTCTTTTTTCCGGGACGAGGGATACCGATCTTGTTACGGAAGTGCGAATGAGTCTCGAAACCTTCTGGAATATGCAACCAAATCCTCATGTTTGTCAAATTGGTGCAATCAAATCTTGTCGTTGATCCCATTCAATTTTGACTGACATAGCTTTTCTTATTGCTTTTTCTCTCTTACATAACATTAAGGTTAACTTAAAGTGCAAAAAAGATGTCGTTTTAATATCAATCATAGTTCGTATATCAAATCTTAATTAAAAAAAACTAGAACAAAATAAGAAAAAGAAGAGATAAAAGTTAATTAAAAAAAAAAAAACAAGGACTAGGCCATCTTGCCTATGGCCGTCAACCTATCATTGGTGGGATCTCGACAATGGCGCTTTAGTGAGGGCTGATGACCTTTGCCAACCACAAACGAGCCTGCAAGGCCTTTGACCTTGTTGGCCATTGTTAATGCCCCATTAGTGATGGGGCCGCCGCCACAAGTGAGATGCCCAAGTCTTCATGGTTGATCTTTTTATTTTTATTTTTAAAAAGAAGAATCTAGCTTTTGTATTTTTTAAATATGATTTAACTTATATTTAGGTGTAAAAATAAAATAATAATGCAAACGGCTCTTGAATTTTAGCTGAGTATACAATTCCGTGAACTTTAAAGCTATTCAATATGATATCTGAATATTAACCTAATATGTAATATGATTTCTAAAATTTTAATTTAATCAAAGTAATTTCCACAATTCGATATGCATTCTATTTATATTCAGTTTTTGAACTGTATAAAGATGTTGAGCATTGTCAGTCCACTTATTATAAATTTATAATTAGGGACCATCTCACAAGGAAAATCAAAATATTTATTATATTTAAGAAAAAAAAAAAAAAGGAGAAGAAGGAGAGGAGAGGAAAGAAAGAAAGCCCCCGTCGCAGCTCGAGAGGCAGAGCCGAGCCGAGCCGACAGCAGAAAGCAGAGAGCCGCGTGCGCCGACTCTCCTCCTCGACAAACTTCCGTTCCAACCTCCACACCTCCCTTTCGACCCCAAACAAAAAAAAAAAAAACTTCTCGATTTGACCCCTCTCTCTCTCTCTCTCTAGCGTGCCTTCCACATGTCCACCCCCTCTCTCTCTATAAAACTCTCTTTCCCCACCTCGTCTCCATCATCATCCTCCTCCTCCTCATCCTCCATTCCCGTTCCCCACATTCCCCTCTCTCTCTCTCTCTAAACCATAGATTTCTACCGTCGCTGACGCACGCCTCGACTCCTTCTTCTCCTCCTCCTCCATCTCCCTCCTCCCTTCGATCGAAGCTCCATGGCCGACAGATCCAGAAGCGCCGCCGCCGCCGCCGCCGCCGCCGCCGGCAGACGCCAGCCCAGCCGTCTCCAGCGCCGCGCCCCGGCCTCCCTCCAGATCGCCAGCCCGGCCTCCCAGCAGTGGAACGTCGCGATCCCCCTCCTCTCCCCCCTCGCGTCCTCCCCGACCTCGCCGCCGACGAGGCTCGCCGACCTCCGGTCGTCGTCGGCCGCGCCGGCCCCGGCGGGGCCAGGGCGCGCGAGGACCAGCCGGAGAAGAAGCCGGCGGCGATCGCGTTCAAGAAGTGGCAGCACCCGGCGGCCCCGTTCTGCTACGAGCCCGCCCCGCGCAAGCCGTCGTTCGTCCCGGGGTGAAGCGCCGGAGTTTTTTTCCTCTGCGCGTGTACAGGAGGGATTCGTGTCTCACGGGGGGCCGTCTGATTTAGATCCGACGGTGCTCGTGCGCTTTCCCCGAAGCGCGCGGGCCGACCGACTGACTTCAATGTAGCTGCTATAAGAAAAATGTAATTACTATATTATACACCGAATACGACCCCCCATTTATGTTGATAATTTGACTTTTGATGGGGGCGATTTCGTCTTTTCACGGCGCAGCAACGGGTTTCCTGAGCCTAATGATTCATGGTCGCACCCAATTTCATTTTTGCCTTTCTTCCTTGTTTTTTTCTTTCCTTTAAAATGAAAATCTCAGGGATTGTCGTTCATCAAACTAATTTCACGAAATTCTGTCAGTGTGCTCGCTCATTGTCCTTGAAGCTCATTGTCGCAAGGGAAAAGTATCAAATAAGTGTCTCAAGTGGCCTTATTTGAGACTAATTGGCTGACTACTTCGAACCCTCGTTGCAGACAAAATGCAAAATCTGGAAAGTTTTCATTTAGGCTTATTGGGAATATTCTCCAACGACTCGATGATTCTAGTAGCATTTGGAGAGAAAATTATGTGAAAGTCGTATAAGCTCATTCAAGGATAAGAGGTAGTCAGTGTGAGGGTTAGGTAAGTAAGAAGGGTCTAGAGATACCCATTGATAGAAGCTCTACTTGTTCCAATTTGGTCAACTGGAAAAAATATAATAGAATCGTAGATAAAAAGGAAACTTCTTTATTGACATTAATTGCTACCGGATTCTCTTATTTGAACTAATAAATTTGGGACTTTTATTTTCCTTTCTTATTATACATTTCAAGAACATGTCCTTAAAAGGTTCATGGAGGAAACAGGCGGGGTGAGAGACCGCGTTGTCACTCATTCACTCTGTCGAGAAAGACAGATAGACGAGGAAATTATGGGGAACTCTGCCGTAGGGGGAAATTAGGGGCCTATGATGGTGAAAGTAGACATCACGTCAAAGCTTCGATTTTGGTTATTATCGAGTAGGCAAATATAGTAACCTCTCACGTTTGGAGTAAGTAAGGGTGGTTAAAATGCCCATACCCAGATACGCCTTGATTAAATTGCCCACAACTAGATTGATACGCCTTACGGCACTGTCCTCAACCACATGTTGATTTAGTTCCTCCATTGACATTAATTTCTATCAAATTCTCTTATTTGAACTAATAAATTTGGGACTTTTATTTTCCTTTCTCATTATACATTTCAAGGCTTTGTTTTAGGTCAAAGCCCATATTGGTCAAAGTCCATATTGGGAAAATATTGGATAGTAATTGACAATGATCCCATCAAATTTTACGGACTAGAAGCAGTTTCCGTATTGATATTAATTACTCTGATATTTGAACTAATCAATTTGGGACTTTTATTTCCCTTCCTTATTATACATTTCCAAACTTTATTTTAGGTCAAAGCCCAGACTAGTCAAAGTTCATACTGGGAAAGATATTTGATAGCAATCGACAATGATACCATAAAATTTTACAGACTGGAGGCATTTTCAGCATAAATGGATTTTTTCTCAATTCAAGCATAGATTCGTGTATTAAGACAGGCCGGTCATGAAATTCTAGTCAAATGAAATTTAGATGCCAATGATATCATTTTTTTTTTTTTTTCTTTTTTGCCTATCAATAAAACCCAAGCTTGTCCCACCATTTTCGCCACGCCTTACTTGGTCCACATAGAGACCGGGAGGAGATGAGATTATGTTCCTTTGGGGTTTGAATGGTCATACACGAAAAGGACGCAGAAAACATGCGAAAAGCTAACCAACAAAAAGTGTTCGGCAATGAAAAAGAGATGGTGGGAAAAAGTATAGGGTATATTATATCCCATCGCCATTCACGATCATATTATAAATTTGAAAAATATATATTTACCCAAAAAAGGAAAATTTAGAAGGAAAAAGGCAACATTGCATGACCCAATCACGTTGGCTTTCCGTTGTCTGACATAGGAATACACAAGGAACGGTCTTTAGTCTGTTTCTAGCCATCCATTTTGATAGTATCTTAGAAAAATAATATTATCCCTTTTATTAAAAAATGTTGTTGTGGCCACCACAGTTGGCAATCAAAGCTTGTGGAAAAGGCCACTCATATCTGCCCAAAAGCACCCCAAGATAACAGTTCAATTATGTTGGAATGATTACATCAATCAACTCCGTGGAACAATTTTATTGGGAGAAATAATCAGAAAAGTTTTCAATGTTATATAAATGTTAATTGAGTTCTAAAATTTTCAATTAAATAAATTAAATCTTAAGTATTTTAATGATTTATCAATATAATTATTTTGGCTAATTTTAGCTAAAATAATTAACTTTTACTTAATCATCTAACGTGACATGAATGGTATTGACATAGATAATTCTTTAAAAATATTTTGAATTTTTTTGATTTTTTTTTTTTTATTATGGCCAGCAATGGCTTGCGAGGATCGCTACGAGTGTCATAGCCTTTGCTAGCAATCCCCAAGATTGACATGATGGTACATCATGTAAGACGGTCAGTAATGACTAGATATTATGTCGGTAATTTTTGACGAAAATTGATCAAAAAAATGATATTGGAATTTCGCTAAAATATTGATGATTAAATTGATAAAATTAAAATATTTAGAGATGAATTGTCTTGTATACAATTAATTTAGGATTAATTCTATAATTTTTCTCTTTTTCTATTAATGAATTCTGAAATCTATATAATGTTGAAAGCAAAAAGCTTCAACCATAAATGGGGGACCGAGGCCCCCTATTAACACCTTTACCTAGTGCAAAATAGCCGAAAAAGTTACCCTAGCACTGCATATGGAAAATGGGATAGAAAGATGCACCTATCGTCTAAACCATGCATTGCTTTCGATACTTTTTGTTATAGGTATTGAGGTACACCGGTGATAATTCCTAATCTAACACAAGCAAACAAATCGAAAGCTACATGAAGTCATTAAGAAATATCCACAACCGACCCAAACTGAACTCGAGACTAATGTGAACAAACACATTTTTACCACTTTTTCAACGGAAAATATTTCATAAAAAGTTTGACATTAATTGCTTACCAACTGGGCAGCTAATCTAGTCCATTCTTTTTTTTTTTTTTTTTGATCGGTAATCTAGTCCATTCGATAGTAGCAATTATGGTCATGGTCCAAGCAAGTGACAGCCCCACCTGCTAAAGCAACCCTGAGTGATTTGCTGACCAATTTGCCTAATCTAGATCAACAAACGCCACCCTTCAATCCCGGAGTCACATCAACGTTTTAATTCATTTATTTATTTATTTATTTTAATTCTATTTCATTTTGGCTTTTGCAAACTTCTTTTTCAGAAGAAGTAAAGTGGAATGTCTAGCAATAGAGATAAAACGGGGACTTCGAAAATTTTGAATCTATTCTTAAATTGTTGATGATTATTATTTACAAATTAGTGTAGAACAGCAGGAGTTAGGAAGTGCAACCAATCTTGGGATCTTGAATTTGAAATAGCATCAATGCAAAATCTCCAGCCAGACCAAAAAAAAAAAAAAGAATTTTAAATAGCAAGTAACGTCATATCTAGAACGAGTATGGAAATGCTTTAATTTTGACCAGAAAAAGAATTTAAAATAGCCTTAATTTTGAAATTTTGCATTGATGCTAAAAAACTCGAGTTAGAAGCGCTTCCCTTGAAATATAGGAGCGTTTGGCAATTACTGTTGTACAAAATACTTGTAATGCAATTTTCAAAAAATTACTGCTCGGTAAAGGAGTACTTACAAAGTCCTTTCATTAGTTTTTTTTTTGGGTTGAATTACGATAAGTAATATCGATGGTATAAAATCATCGGAGGTCCCTAAGTTTTTTGATCTATACACTCTACTCCCTGAATTATTACTTTACCATTTTGTCCCTAAACTATATAATTTTTCGTTTTAAACCAATGGGTTTCACGGAAATACAAAATATTTTTAGCATGTCTTTATTTTTGTCGTAAACCAATGCAATCACATATCAAGAAATTTAACAACTCACGTTAGGACCCACGAAAAAACACATGTTCTCATATAAATTTTCGACTGTAATTAATTTTTATTTATCACATCATCCAAAGAAGAAAAAACTTAATATTCACTCAAGAAACTCATTGAAACTATATTCTTTTCTCTTAAGCCGAAAAGCAATGGTTAATATTCTTGCATAAATGTTTTTATTTTCAATTGGCGCTAAATTTATGGTGATTAGAAGTAGTTTTTAAAATCATAATAAATAAAACGATCATTATTACATGAACCGCCGTCCTAATATTAGTGGTAGAGACTAGGGTAGATCTAATTAAAAAAAGAGTGCCCTTATCTCAGAAGAATTATCATGCGGCGCCTCCGTCAGGGGAAACCAACCGCTAATGCACCAGATTTCGCCACGTGTCAAGGTCAACGCCGTCCGATATCCATCGTGGTGTGCCTATTTTCTTCCTCCCCCTACTTCTTTTTTCTCTGATTGTTCCTTTCCTCGTCACTTTCTTTCCACATTAGATTAGACACGTAATAAAGAACTCCATCTTCATCCAAGATTCCAATGCACCAATTTTCAGAGGATACCAAAATCTGAAATCTACCATAAATTGCTAACCTTTATCCTAAAAATCTTGAACACAAAAATAAAATAAAAGTAAATTTATAAATACCACACTCTATCAATTTTTTTTTTCGGTTGGAACACTCAATTAATTTACCGATAATCTTTGATGATGCTTGTAAATAACTCGTCAACTTCTCTGAACATCTCCTCTAACATGACACTTTTCTCCTATTTCTTGCTGTTTTCAACCGGATCTCATGCAAATTTATTACCGATTTTTGTACTTTGATTAATTTTTACCCCCGACATCGTCAAGAAACCACACCTTCGCCGGAAAAACCTGTCGCCGAAGAACAATTGTTGAATTTTCTATTGTATAACTAGCAAAGAAAGACTTACACATGCACGCACGCTAAAGATTGAGAAACAATAGCATGTCCCACACGTGACAACAAGTGCAAAACAAAAGATTTTAAGGAAGCAACTTCTTGAACTTGCAGTATGAGTGACACGAGGATAAATGTACGGTGCTCCGGCGGAAGAGACTTACCGTGAATACACCGGATTCCGCCACGTGTCCAGGTTCGGTGTCCCTATTATCTTTATTTTCTATGATTTCCTTTCCTTAAACTCAACCCTCATCCAAGATTCCAAGGCACCAATTTCGCAGCTTACCATAGCTAAGATCTCTCAAGAAATAGTGCTCTCCCTATCCTGAAATTCTTGAACACGAAAATTACAAATAAAAGGAAAGGAAAGAAAATTACCTCTCCAACCCATTGAACAAATATGAAAAAAGATAAGTAGGAAAATCTGGAAAAAATGTTTGATATCACGAAAAAATTCAAATCGACGAACAAAAAACTCTATGTATGAATCGAATGGCGCCTTAAAGGCAACAATATCCTTGAGAAACAGGTCCTGGAAAACCGCTTTATTGTGCCTAGAAAAATCCCCCAAAACGAGCACCATTGCCCGGAAAATAAAAAGGACAGAAAAAATGGCTTTGTAGATGATCACTTAATGACATTAGATGGACAAATTTTCTAGTTGATAACTTGATAATGGATATCAACGTGAATTCAAAACACGAGATGGAAAATTTTGCACCATAATCGCATATTTGTATTGCCTATTCTAGTTTGGATCACATTTTATTTAGGTTTACAAGCTTGGTATGACAATTATTAGTGTAATATTCACATACCTAAGTTGGATTTCCCTATCATCCAAAGAGAGGAATCGACAGTTAGAGGGAGCACCAGTCAATTTTCCAAAGATCTTTTTTAATATCAGGAGTAAATAATTCTTTGATCACTCATTTCAAATTAAAATTTTAGAACTTCTATGAACCCACGAATGAAAAGGATAGGACAAAAAGAAAAAGAGGCTTAAAAGTAGTGAGGCGAATAAGTGGATAAGTGAAGTCAGAGAATTTTGATAGGTTTATCATATTTTGAAGAAGAGGCACGTATAATCACTAGTAATTATTGGCGAAGACAAGTTGTGGTACGCTTTGATTATATCATGGAATATGACTCATTTGAAAAATATTTTCCTCAAAATAAGTGTTTGAATTGGGTTGGTAAGGCGAAATGGGGCCAGCCTAGCCCATTGAGTGCTCTACCTCGGGCCATCGACATCATACGCTCTACTGAAATAGATTTCGCGGAAAACCGGCTATATCCAATCTTTACAAAAATAAATTAATGGATTTTTCTACTATTTATGAAAATATTTAGATATGAATCATTATCGATAATTATAATATTTTTCATTAACTAATTATTTAAGTGATACAAACAATCAGTTTTAGGAATATGTTTTTCGCATCAGTTATTTTTCTCAAAACAAACGTAGCCTTATTCACATCTATCTCATAAACTTTAAATTCCGATTCACTTGTAGGAACACTTTCCCAATCGACGCATTTCTCAATTTGATCGTTCAAATTCACATAAAATAATTACGCTCATAGTGCATGCATGCTCGAAATCTAGTTCTACTTTAAATGGAACAGTTAAAGCCTTTTGTTTCAAATTGTTTTTCATCGAAAGAAACGCGCATTTGGCAATCATTGTATTTCGAAATGACGGTAATCCGTCTTCTAAAAAGATGTGTTAGGCAAGTTTGGTCTTCCAAAAGTCCTTTCATTAGTTTTTCTTTATTAGTCTATTAACCCTAAAGAACGTTGACGATAATTAGGTAGAAATATAATAGTTTAACCCAAATAAAGCATCAAACTTGCTTTCCAGTGAAATTAATGGAATGATTAGGACGGTATTTGTTTTCGAAAAATGATAATTAAAGATTAAAAAAGTAAGGGGATAAAAGCACTGCTGGTCTCTAATCATTTTAATTTAGGCAATTTGGTCCTTAAACTATGTACTTTTGGTTTGAATTGGTGCTTCCATTAGAAAGTTAGACCAAAATGCCACCGTGGATGCTAAATTGCCGTAAAATGCTATCGTGTCATCTTACTTATATTTTAATTCTTATTCAGAAGCATAATAATAAAATATGTTTTTAAAACTCATGAACTGTGAAAAAAGACTCGATACTACTTGGGCAAGGAGTGGTAGCGTGGCAGTGGTTGCTGTGGCAAAGGCGGTGCCTCCTGAACATCGACATGGATAACCACGTTGGTTATAAGGTAGCATTTCATCCATGTGACAAGATGAAATTCAACGCTTAAGAAAGTTGATTAAATTATGTTTTCTTTTTTTGCCTCTTAGGCTGACAAACATTGGTTAAATTCCTTATAGTATAACTAGCGAAAAAGACTTACATGTTCACACGTGTGCTAAAGATTAAAGAGCAATAGGTCAATCTTGTACATACTCAGATGTAAATAGAAGTGTTCAAGAATGCAAGTTCCCATACTGTTACTAGGAGAAATTGTCTGATGTCATCAAACATATATACAAGTTCTTGAAACAAGAAAAGAGATAGTAAGGAAAGAGAAAAACTAACTTCAACCGCCAACTAACATATCCATCGTTGCGTTGCTATTTTCAAATTATTTTTTTTTTTTTTATGATTTTTTCTTTTTCTCCCCGTTAATTTCTTACCTTAAAGAATTATACACGTCAATAAAGAACTCAATCTTCATCCAGGATTCCAAAGCACCAATTTTCAGAGGATACCAAAATCTGAAATCTCTAAAAAAATTGCTCTCTTTTATCCTGAATCTTGAACGCTAAACTAAAAACAAAAGTAAAAATAAGAACAGAAGTAAAAGTAAAATTAGAAAATATCACCCCAACCGCACTCAATCAAGTTATGGATGACCTTCGATGATTTTTTTTCTCCTATTTCTTGCCGTTTTCCATCAGAGCTCGTGCAAATCCAGATTTTTTTTTACTGTGATTAATTTTTTACCCCCAACATTATCCACGAAACAAGAAACCATGCCTTCGCTGGAAAAACTCACCCCGCACTGTCTTTTTATTCCCTCTCTGTTGGGAAGAGAAAGATAGACAGAGAATTAGAGAGCCTCACGGTATATCACGTCAAAATTTCGATTCTATTATGACTACTACTGGGTAAGGATGTATAGTAACCCCCCACGCCTGGAATGAGTGAGGGTGGGTTAAATGCTCACAACTAGGTTGACACGCCTTATGATACCGTTCTCAACCATATGCATACGTGTGCTAAAGTTTAAGGAACGATAGCATGTCCTACACGTGACAATCAATAGGTGCGGACAAAAGAGTTCGAGAAAGCAAATTCTCGTACCTGGTACCGATAGAATTCCTCTGTTATCATCATCGAACATAATCAAGTTCTTCACGCAGAAAAGGGACTGATAAAACATGAAACTGGAAAAGAAGAGAGAGAAAAACTTACTCCGATTCTACTCCACATCGTCCTTTGGCTTCGGGCATCGCATGAGGACGATCCCTTATTTAGCACATGAGAATTAATGTCTGGTCATCAAGCCTATCATCCCTTTTCGACATTAATTCTTAGTGGGATGATAAGCTTGAAGAGACCAAAATATTATTTCTCGGTTCTTTTTCTTTATGGGATAGATCTTGAAAATTGATGTTCTCTCTGAATTAAGCATATGGGAATGAACTTGTGAATATATAGAGGCGCAAAGATTTATAAGAAAAAGCTGTAGCAAATTTTTTTTTTTCAAATTAGGGCCGACTATGTGGCGGTTGGAGGCAGATCAAATATTATAACAAATAAAAACAATTATTGTTATATCTATTGCTAATGCAATAAAAAAAAAAAAAATTCCAATACGAGCGACACGAGGATAATTGTACGGTGCTCCGGCGCGCCACGTGTCCAAATATCGATGACGTGTGCCTATTCTCTTATTTTCTCTGATTTTCTTTTCCTCGTCAATTCCTTTCCTTAAAAAAAAAACTCAATCCTCATCCAAGATTAAGGCACCAATTTAGCAGATTACCAAATCTAAGATCTCTCAAGAACTACTGCTCTCCCTATTCTGAAATTCTTGAATATGAAAATTAAAAATAAAAGGAAAGAAAAGAAAATTGCTTCTCCAACCCATTGAATAAATATGAAAAATATAAGTAGGAAGATCCGGAAAAAAAATTGATATCACACAAAATTTCAAATCGACAAACAAAAAACTCCGTGTATAAATCGAATAGTGCCATAAAGGCAACAATTTCCTTGAGAGATAGGTCCTGGAAAACTGCTTTATTGTGCCTAGAAAAATCCCCCAAAACGAGCACCATTGGCCAGAAAATAAAAAAGGACAGAAAAAATGGCTTTGTAGATGATCACTTAATGACATTAGATGGACAAATTTTCTAGTTGACAATGGATATCAATGGGAATTCAAAACACAAGATAGAAAATTTTGCATCATAATTGCATATTTTTATCACCTATTCTAGTTCGGATCACATAAGATTACAAATTTGGTACGACAATTATCAGTATAATATTCACATACGTAAATTGGATTTCCCTATCGTCCAAAGAGAGAGACCGCCGGTTGGAGGGAGCACCGGTCAATTTTCCAAAGATCTTCAATATCAGGAGTAGATGATACTTTGATCACTCATCTCGAATTTAAATTTTATAATTTATATGAACTTGCGAATGAAAAGGATAGGACATAAAGAAAAGGAGGCTTAAAAGTAGTGGGGCGGCTAAGTGGATAAGTGAAGTCAAGAATTTTGATTGGTTATCACATTTTGAAGAAGGGGCATGTATAACCCACTCACTATTAGCGAAGGCAAATTTACAATTAACCTCTTATTTAATTATGTCTTTCCGTAAATTTTAAATTTCAATTCACTCGTAGGCCTCATTTATTTTGCAAAAACTATGGTAATTCTGAAAAATATTTTTTAGCAAGTTATTTTCATAAAAAATAACAATATTTTATGATGTTTGGCTAAAACTTGAAAATAAACTGAAAAATAATTTTTGTTATTTAGTATGGAAAATCTTGAAGATGCTTGTGAATGGTTCATCAACTGCTTAGTATATCCTATGGTTTTCATCTCTATCTTGATCGCTACACTAGAAGCATTTGAATTCCAAATAGGGATTGAGCCACCCGGATTCTTGACTCCAAGAATTATTAAAAGCGGCCAACCTAGCCATCCCACCTAATGAATTATTAGGATTTATTTTTCAATAGAGTATCAGCGTTGAAATATTAGCCATTAAATAAAAATCAGTCGAAATCATGAAAACAATGAACTTTGAAGTTCAATCGAATCGACATCAAAATTGTAGGAGTTATGTTAATTTTAGTTACGTATAGTTGAAAGTTTCGACGGTGCTTTAAAAAAGTTCAATCGAATTTTGTTGAGCAATTACTCTCTCTCCAATGCCTGGTCGACTTTTTTATTTTTTGGTCGAAACTGCTGAAATATTATATTAGAGAAGATAAACATCCAGATGCCTGGTCGACTTGATCATCATTACTTTGGAAAGCTTGTGGCCTTTAATTTCGTGATTTTCATTAAGGATTAGGAAATTGCTCTTCTTGATGCTGCTAGTATAGCCCTATCTGCCTCCAGTGTCGTAAATCAAGGGTTGGACTTATCGGGTAATATTGGTGTCAAGAGAAAAGTCTTCCGCCAATAAGACCCATTTAGGGAGTTAAAGCCCCACTTCAAATCAGGTCAATCGAAGGAAAAGTTACGCTCAATATGTGGTAAAAAGGTTGAAATTTGTGGATCCACGATGTTAATGGGGGCATTTAATGGATCGCGATCTTTATCTAGTTAAAGTGGATTTCCTCGTCATACTTTGAAAAAAGAAAATTCTCGAGAGGGAAAACTGTTTGACAAATCGACGTTGAAATATTATCCCTTAAATAGAAATCCGTGAAAATCTTAAAAACAATGAACTTTGAAGCTAAAGAAAAAAAAAGTTGTTTATTGCCTACCTTGAGAGTTATTCTAGGTGAGGATCACGAATTAACATTAAAGTTTTAGGAGTTTTGTTAATTTGGGTTATGCACAATCGAAAGTTCGACATTACTTTAAAAGAATTTAATCAAATTTTGTCGGGTGATTGCTCTCTTATCCAACATTCGATCCATATGATTCTCATTACTTTGGAAAGTTTGTGATATTTAGTTTCAGGATTTTCATTAAGGATTAGGAAACTGATCTTCTCAGCACCGCCGGTAACGACCTATCGGACTCCAATGTCGTAAATCGAGGGTCGGGCTTATCGCGTAACGGTGGTATCAAAAGAAAATTCTTCGCCTGTGGGACCCATTTAGGAAGTTAAAGCCATGAATCATGTTATAAAAGGTTGAAATTTGAGAAGTCGACAATCTTTACTATGATTCTTCCCTCCTCGGGATTCGATTTCAGGCCCAGGTTTCTATTGAATGCAATCTTCGATTTATTTTTGAGTAAGTAATCTTCAATGTATTTTTTTTTGGTAGCTAGTATCAATCAAAGCAGCTTTTTTTAGCAAAGGGCTTCTGTGTACATCTGGGCCTGCCATTGAAAAACCCAAAAAAGTTTTTGGTAAACCGAATAATGCCTTTGAGGCAACAATATCCTTAACAAATAGGTCCTGGAAAATCACTTTAATGCGCCTTAAATCCCCAAAACCTACACCGTAGCTCAAGGAAAAAAAAAAAAGCAAAAAAATTGGCTTTGTAGATAACCACTTGAATTAGGGAAGACTAGCTCTGAGGTGGGCGGATTCCTACTTTGCAATTGGGAATCAAATGGAATAGGTTTAGTTCTGGTTTGCAGAATCGAGAATCGACCTTACTTACCCTAGAACAAGATTGGATTGGATTGACCAATCTTGGTCTGGTTTCTAGATTATCCTGAGAATTGATAATGTTATTTTTTTGGATAAGTATATTCGAAATCGTAAAACTCATCACGAAAGTATAATTGAGTTATAAATTTTTAAAAAAATATAATTAAATTCTAAAACTTGTTAATAAAGTGAAATCGAGTTCTAAAATTTTCAAAAAATGCAATTAAGTTTTAAAACTTGTTATGAGAGTGTAATTTAGTCCGAATTTTTTTAAAAAATACAATCAATTATACATTCGTGACAAATTTTAGGATTTTCAATGCGTTTATCTCTATTTAAAAAAATAATTTCTTTCTCAAAAGTTGTCAAGTACATTTAGAGTTAATTTTAGAATATAATGGAATTACTACTACTCCCAAAAATGATCCTTTATGTTGCCCTTATAGGAATTAAAACGAGAAAATAATTTGGGTAGTTTTCGTCGGTTTGATTTAGTTTGGTTGGTCCAGTGGGTCCAATCCTTCCCTGAGAACTAGAAACTAAACCGGTTATTCTCAATTTCGAAATTTTAAAATCAAGAGTGGCTCGGAATTGACCGATCGAGTTCTCAAGTTGGATTGGGACTAATGCAAGCCCAAGCCCTTTGAAGCCCATGACAAAAAAATCATTTGAATTCCTTTTGTCTCGGGTAAATGACGTTGGATCGACAAAATCTACTAATTGATTTAGCAGCTGATGATGGATGTACATGTGACTTCGGGATGCGAGATAGAAAACTTTTCATTGCAAAATTATATTTATATTAAATATTTTGAGTTTGGTCACCTCCTATTTGGGTTTACAAAACTAGCGAAAGGTTATATAGATACAATATAATTACCTAAATTAGATTAGACGGTCGGAACACGATTCAAATTCCAAATATGTTTATTACCGGGTGAGTACAAAATATTCCAAAAAGATATCCTCATATTATCAAAAAAAATAAATGAACAAATCAAAATATTAATCACCGGCAAAACTATCTAGATGTGAATTGTAATCGATGATGATAATATTTTCATTGACTATTTCAGGAAATAAAAATAATTACTTTTTAAAAATATAACTCTCACGAAACAAACGTAATCTTAATTATCCCGTTACAAGGCAACAGAATTCCTGAAATAGAACAATTTATAGGAGGGATAATTCGATTTGACGAAGGAGTCCTCTCCCCAAAGAGGAAATTACCAAATTGGACTCCTCCTGCTCCGATCCCAGATCGCTAAAACCCTAATTTATAAATCCCCTCCTCCCTCCTCCTCCGCCTCGCCTCCCCCTCACTCTGCACACTGCTCGAACCGCGAAGTCCCAAGCAAGCCTCTCTTCGCCCTCGCCTCGTTTCTTTCCAGGTAAAATCTGGATTTCTCGATGCTTCTGGTTCCTCTTTTCTCGTGAATGTCGTCGCGGTTGCCAAGGATGGTGTCGGAATGTCCGGCGACGATCTCGTGTTTCGTCTGGACGGATCGGGATCTTTTGTGGTAGTTTTCGCGCCGAGGGTGTCGTTCGGAACCTCGATTGAGAGAGAGAGTGAGAGAGAGAGAGAGAGAGAGAGAGAAAGGTCCGATCTTGTTGTCGATTCGGTGACAATTTTTGGGTTGGGTTCGATCTCTGGAAGTTGGGGCGATGATATGTTCGAGGATTCTGTTTTAGACGTCCATAACGATCTGCAAATTATGCCCTGTGGACCAGATGGGTTTCTGTCTTGTTGTTTATGTTTTGTGATGGTGTCATGAAACTCCGTCGAAGGTCTATAGCGAAGAGTGTTGCGGTTCCGTGTGATTGTTTCGTGCTTGGCTGAAAAGTGGGGTCTTGCTACATTGTAATTTATGATTGGTAATTCAGGATGATTGTTAATCTTTTGCTTGGTTGCTTAGATAGTGTTAATTAGAGTTTCTCTTAGAGGGTTTTGTTTTGCACATAGATTGTATTTTCTGTATAATTATTGGGAGAGGAATCTGCGCATTCAGTTCCACTGGTTTATGATTTGGGCATTAAAGTGGTTAAATCAAAGTAATGTTTTCTTGCGTGTCTGCAGTTTATAAAGAATCACTCCCCGAAAAAGCGATGGCAGTTGCGTTTTACGACCTTGGCTCTGCAGCAGGACTGAAGAAGCTTGATGAATACCTCCTCACACGGAGCTATATAACTGGGTTAGTTTCTAATCATCCCTGTTAGCTTTTCGAATAATAAAACGATAGGTAAGGTTGTGTGCAATTATTTTTTTCTGTTTACTATGTTAGGTACCAAGCTTCAAAGGATGATATCACTGTGCATGCTGCACTTCCGAAGCCCCCATCATCTGAATTTATCAATGTATCTAGGTGGTATAACCACATTGAGGCTCTACTGAGGATTTCGTAAGTTCTCATGACACATTAAGTTTTAATACATCTTGGTTTCAGCACTCTAGGCATATGATTGAGGATCTACTTGTTAGTTCTAGGTTTGCTGTTTTCAGTTTCTTCTTATCTAAAGTTTAACACTTCACCCATGTCAGTGGTGTTTCTGCGGAAGGTTGCGGTGTTGTTGTTGAGGGTTTTGCTCCAATCACCGAGGAGGCAATTGCAACTCCCCTGTCAGTGACACAAAGGCAAGCTGTTGCTTTTTTTTTCTTTTTTTTTTTTTTTTTTTTTTTTGGGGGGGGTTGATAGATGCTTCATTATGACTTTTATGCTTCTGCTGAAAGATTTATTTCATAACAGTAGTGATGGGGTTATTTTCTTTAAAACATGATTGTGAAACCTAATGCAGCACATTACCATGATATAAACTGCTTATTGCAGGCTGCAGCTGCAGAGGATGATGACGATGATGACGTAGATTTGTTTGGTGAAGAGACTGAAGAGGAGAAGAAGGCTGCTGAGGAACGTGCAGCTTCTGTCAAGGCATCTACAAAGAAGAAAGAATGTGAGTTTCTTATATACACGTAGGAGGTTGATAATTCAAAGCACAGTTTTTGTTCATATTTCCCTCTCTTAGCTCATAATTTATTTCCCTTGGTTTCTGGACTGGTCAAGTTGCTTTGACAATTAACATATCCGGAAAAAAAAATCTGTTTTTAATGTGAACATATTGTAGAAAAATCATGGTGTCCTGTGACATCTAACTGATTGCCTGAATAGAGGCTGTCTATAGGTTGCTCCAGTTACATACCATGTTCTTGTATTCAAAATATAACCTAATTCATATGATGCCTACCATCTGATCCATGGCTTATAGATCATCTTTTTTTTATGGAAGCACTAAGGACTGTTGGCTTGCTCGACCCTCTGCTTTAGAAAATCAATGATAATAAAGAGAGAACTTACCGTCCTTTTCTTATTTTCAGCTGGCAAGTCTTCTGTGCTGTTGGATGTGAAGCCATGGGATGATGAGACTGACATGAAAAAGCTCGAGGAAGCAGTAAGAAGCATCCAAATGGAAGGGTTGTTTTGGGGAGCATGTACGTTCTATTGTGTTTGTTTATCCTTGGCTTTACTTAAATGCACCGGGTCTTAGCTATACTTCTGTACAGCTAGATATCATTAGTTTCCTGCATGATTATGAAACCTTATTTACAATTTGGTATGTCTCCAGATGTATTTGGGGGATAAGAAAAATTATGTTTTCCTCTTGTTATTGAATGCTTGTTGCTGCTATCTTGAAGAGCCTGTTAGGTGAGAAGTCTCTCTGATACAAATATTTGATGTGTTACACAGCCAAACTCGTACCTGTGGGCTATGGCATAAAGAAATTGCAAATTATGCTGAGCATTGTGGATGATTTGGTTTCGGTCGACTCTCTCATTGAGGACCAACTTACGGTTGAACCAGTGAATGAATACGTCCAGAGCTGCGACATTGTCGCTTTCAACAAAATATGTAAGAAGATTCTTTGGCCTATTACTTATTATTCTCATCTGTTATATACATCATTTGGGAGCTGATAGGCCCTTACATCTTTTCTATATTTCTGCTTTGGCACATCTGTGTAATTGTTCTTTATTTTCATTTGGTGCAGAATTTATGCGATGTATTGAGGTTGGCCCAAGTGTCTTCTCGTTGACTTTGTGGCTGCTTTTTGGGCATCTTATCACCCTGAGTTCTATGCTGGACTAGATTTAAGAGATGTATTTCTATGTTCATGGATTTGGAATCAGTATTTTACTTGGTTAATGTCACAATGTTCCGATTGTAGTCTTGATCTTTTATTCTTTCGACATTGTGTGCAACAAGTATTGATACTGTATTTGGTATGGAGTAATCATTTTGATCCAAACTCTGAGGCTAGTTGTTGTTGCCCCATTCGGTTTTTTTCTTTCTTTCTGGGACTTGTGCAACCAGTACGTATTGAACATGGTGTCCCAGGATTGTGCTCCTTGAGTTAGATCGATATCCTATGCTTCAAGTTAATTGAGGCTGACATATATATCAAAATATTTTCACGGATGGAAAGATCCGAGACAATTAATGATTGTTATAGTGACTTGCCATCTCAAATTTTGATTCCTAGAAATATGGCTGGTCTGGCATATTAGCATGGTGACTGCGGATGTTCTTCTCTAGATTCTCAGGTGAACTTATTGGTATTGAGGAGATAAATTAGGAATGAAACCACCAACTAATACCGATTGGAAACTACTCCGAGTAGAGTCGGAGTCTGCAAGATAGTAGTGTTATCGAGTCAACATGAACGGATTGCATCAAGATTTCACCAATCGATATGTTCCTTGATTTTCCATCATTCGTTTTCAGAGTCGTTTAAAGTGCCTGTCGATAGTTTTTGCCATATCTCGTCTGAATGAAAACCAGGAAGCTTCTTTAACTGTTCCTCACAGCATTCCCGTCGTGTTTATTTAAGCCATATGGCGCAATATACGGGAGTAGGAATTATGGGAGTTTCCGTATTGCGAATATTTATCGATTTTATGCATGCAAGGGTTAGGTTTGGATCAGCAAAACACTGAATACGTAAAGGCAATGGGCTTGAGCGAGATTGTAAAGACGAACTGTTCTTCAAACAGCTCGTGCAATGCTAAAATCCTTCTTTGATTGCCTGGAGATGTTCTCCCTCAAATTCCCAAGTGAGGAGCAGAAAATTCAGGGACACGCGGCAGGATTTTTCTGCTATCTTTATCTGATGATTGACTAGGAGCTGTGCCTAAAAATGTTATTCGGGATCGCTTTTAGAATATTTATCTTGATTTTCCCTTTATGTAGATCTTTCCCGACCAACAGTCTGGTTATAAGTAATGGGTATACATTGTAATAACCGAATCAAAAATTTTCAGCTGGAGAAATTTTTTGGTGCTCTCTTAGCAGGATATTTTCGTCCACGCAACCCAAGCAAACAAAGCTCAACATCACTATTTCACTGTTCTTGAGTAGCTTGGAGCTGGGCCTTCATTTCGCACTACTACGGGCACAAAAATAATGGAAAAAAAGTTGGATTCGATTCTTAACCGTTCCTATTGAAAATAGGGTTGAACACAGATTGGAAACACCACATCTAGAAGTGTTCCAAATTCTTGATATCCTCCCAAATGAGTTATTTTAGTTAAAGTCCCTAGGAATGTGATCCTTGACAACACCCCAAAACGTATTGATGTGAAAGTGGGCATCTTGAAAATCTACCAAATAGGTTGGTTGTATTTCCTCGACCTGATCGATGACGTGACCCGACCTGATCGATGACTTGACCCGGCACATCTTCGGGGGCAAGCTTAGGTGGATACTCTTACCAGCTCGGCTACCGGCTCGGCTCGGCCTAACCTGGTCTGTAAATACCAAAAAAGGATTTGGGCAGACTTGGACGGATTCCCTCATTAAAAGCACGTCCAACCTTGTCCATGCCTGCCTAAACCCATATATTTTCATGTGTTTCCCAAAAACTTTTACATGACAAACGGGCTTGTTCGTGACTTTTCAGTCATTAGCTTGGACCGACACGCGTAGAACATTGTGCGAAGAACTTTGGCGGTCCCTGGCCCAAGCCTACCAATTGATCATGTCTATGATTGTCCGTAGCGGCGGTTGCCGAAACCGCACAGTCTCTAGACCAAGAGGCTTAAATGGGCCTTAGTGCGGCCGTGGGCCCAAGGCCTGCAAGATTGGAGGCCTGGCCCATGTCTAGTGTCAACACTAGGACCTGACTGACATGAATGTTGACATCTTAAAAAGTGCAAAGAAGCATTCATTTTCCCAAATTTTGGACTAAACAAAATTTAGATCAAACCGGATTACAGATCCCGAATTTGGTAGATAATGATCCCGCACAAATATATCTAACCTAATCTTGTCGATAGGGTTTTCAAAAGTATAGTGACGACCGCCTTTTGAAATCGTTTAATGCGATTACATTCGGACTTCGGGATGCTTAATAACAAGAAGTATCGTTCCCATCTTTTTTGTTGTTGTTTGCTAGGTGTAATCCTGGGCTTTGGAACTTCTCTACGAGGAGTTTGGTGGGCCCGCTAGGAGCCCACCTAGAGAAAACCCCGTAAACCCACAAACCCCCTAAAAAGAATCAATTCTCTTGTATGATAAGCTACTGCAGTAGATGTTAATTTTCCCCTCTTTGCCTTTTCTTTGAACATACGATTATGCTAGAGTTTGTTGCTTTGCTAGCATGTTTCTCAAAAGTCAATAGAGACACGTTGCAAAACATTTCTCCCCACTCGCTTGTGACAAAAAGTGAAGAGTTCTAGACTGACGATCTCAAATCTTTTGAGAGATTACCATATCTCTTGAAAGATAGTGTATCGTAACTTCTCGAAAACGTGCCATGGAACAACCAACTCTTCACGAGCCATTAGTCCAGCGTAGATGACACGCCTCGCATCAAATCGGAAAACAGAGGCGAAACCTATTCGTGACACCGACCGACGCGAAAGCCATAGGATCCTCAATTCCAAAGGATCACGACAACTCGCTCACTATGCATCTCGAAGAAAATCAATAACCTCGACCGACAAGCCACCGCACGGTTGTTAACTGATTGATGACCTCCTCTATAAACAAAAGGGTCCAATGTCAAAAGGCGAGACCAAGTTGAAACAAGAGAACAAAACCGCCTCTCCGCCCCCTCCATTGAAAATGACTTTGAAAAACCCAACCACCAAACCAGGTCTAGCAAGAGAGAGAACAAAACAGACGTGGGCAAGAAAGGAGGAAAAGCGGAGGCAAAGTAGGCTTGACTTGAGGGGTAGGTACAAACTGAACCGATCTCTCTCCTACTCGCACCTTCATATTATTCTCCACCCAAAAGTGACTCCAAACACAAACTTACATGCAAATGGCGGGAGAAGTTTGGAATCTACCAACTCTTTTGGTCCACCCCCCCTTCCCTCTCTCTCTTCCAATTCACTTGAACACGTCTCGATTGTCCGACACTGAAAAATTGAAAAAAAAAGATTTTATTTGTATCACGAAATATGATTAATTCGAAATAATATTCTCTTAAAAACGATCGCTTTTATCATTTATAAAATTGAATGAACAAAAAATTTTCGTCATTCGCGAAGATATTCAAACATAAATTGTTGTTGATAAATAAAATATTTTTCTTTGGTTAATTATTTTGAGTGATCATTTATAGAAAAGTATTTTTCAAATCATTTATTTTTCATAAACACACACCATAAATGATGTTTTGTCTTTTGACTTTGATTTCTTAGTGAGTTTGGAGATTGCTTTAGTTGCTGGGATTAGGAACTTTAGAGCCTTATACGGACAAATTGGTGTTGACCCTTGAATACTTCTCTCTTGCCGTGTCAAAATAAAACTTGAGGGAATACTCTGAAATAAATTTCAGGATGAAAAGGGAAGAAAAATGGGTTGGAGATAGAGGGTATGGTCTCAAGAACATAGTAAGGACAATCTTAATATAAGTTTATGATATCACCATACAACAAGATTCATTTGGTTGATCAATCTCTTGGGGTTAAAATTATCGAGACGATTTGTGATTTTTTTTTTTCACATAAATTAATCTCAAGTTCAATATTATATCACACAAATCTCAGAAGTCGGGCTAGGAAAAGGTAGTTTTGAATGTGTTTTTAATTTTTAGAGGAATGGTGTTGGCCTGCTGTGCTGCCTAATGGAAAGGATATTCTTTTGGATTAATTACTTGATAGGTCACAAATTTGTCGTATAGATATCAATCGGTTCCAAAATTTTTCAATTTTGCTAATATAATCCTACATATTTCCGTGAAATTCCAATGTAGTTTTCCCAGTGAATTGCCACTGAAAATTATTCATATGACGTCCAATTATCATTGATTATTTTACATGACATGTTAACATGGACAACTTGTGAATCGTTATGTTAGTGATTTTTTTGTGGCAAGTGACCAGAACAACTACATTAGAATTTCGCATAAAGAAGTAAGACTATGATGACAAAATCAAAAGGTTTAGAATTGAATTGGTATTCGTACAATATATTTAAGACCGAATTGGTAATTTTCGCCCTAGTCTACATTGCACTTACAAGAGACCTAAGTTATTGCCAAAAATAACTATCATTTAACAAATTAAGCAGTTCAGTAATAGCTGGCCTTTCTTATCTTATACTTGCAAATTTTGATAACTTCTGATTATTATGGAATATTTTGTTTTATACACGAGGGCTAATTACTTTTAGATGTTAATTGTGAGAAAGCATTAATAAAAATTTTCCTTTGTCAAAATAAGATAACAGAAAAAATCTATTTCACATATGATATTAATCTCACATTTCAGTTGGGTCTTTTGTTTTGTTTTGTTTTTTTGTTTTTCCTTCTACTCACAACGCACGCCCCTTATCCTTGGAGATGAACGATCGCGATTTTACGAGAAAAAGGCAAGCATGGTGTAAATAGAATCGACAGATAAAAGTTATGGTCCCCATCCTTTGTTTTTTCGGCTAGTGAACGTCCTTGTCTTTTGGACCGACCGCATGAAAAATGAAAAGCATTATTGTAATTCTACATCTTAGTGGCCTCATTCTATCGATAGAATTTTCAAATTGATTGATTTTTTCTTTTCATCTATTAAACTATAAAAATATGTCTACTAATTGGGGGGCATCGATTTATTTTATTCTAATGCCGGAAATTAAGAAGATTATGACATAAAGGAAACTAATCACATCTTTGGAAAAATAATGAGATTTAAAATTGACCTTATGTTACCATCTAAGCTATAAAAGCAAGTCTATTTTTTGCAGCAGGCTAAATTTTATTTCATTTAATTTCTCTTGTCAACTCTTGATATGCTATAAACTATTAAGATGAATTGAGAGAGACCTAATGCTAAGCACCAACATTCAACTAGGTGGCGACCGATTACACGTGCAATGTCCAGTGTATGTGTTGAAAAGGGAAACAGTGTAGAAACAAAATTTACGATTTCAGCTGTTGATTAATGAACTTAAGGTCAAAAAAATCATAATCAAGTTTCGTGCTCGCGATCGACAGAATTCGGATGTTGAAAATGACAAATGGGCTTGGATTTTAAACTCTCAAATTCCACTGGTAATGGGTTCGAGGGTTGATTAGAGCTCTATTAAGAACCTTAAATTCTTAATTAACCAAAATAAAATGTCAAATCCTCAATTGATGGACAGTCAAAATGTAATGTTTCCGCACTAGTTCCCTAAATAACCAAACCCCTTGATTTATGTAGGCTGAGCAAAGCAATCAGGATAGGATGACAATCAATCCCCCTTCTCTTCTTTTTGTCATCATGTGCTTTGCCCTTGGATTTGGACCTCTCTTTTTTGTTTGGGCGAACTGCCCATGTGTCCATGTGGGTGGTCTAAGTAAATCCACTCCCCAAATCCAAAAACCACACCTACTCCCACTATGGTTCCAACCCTTTTTGACAAGTTCTTCTTTTACCTTTTGTCAATACATAAAACTCCTTATCATCCCCCCAAAAAATAATCACAATATAAGAAGAGAAAGTCTAAACCCACGAATTTTTGAATTCAGGATCATATTGCAATTGAAAGGGACATCATATGTTGGAAATTTTGACATCTCCCTCCTTTCACATCTTCTCCATTATTATTCCAAGATTCCCAAGCATTCTCACCCTGTTGAGCTTGCATATTCTAGAGAGAGAGAGAGAGAGAGAGAGAGAGATGGTAGATGGAGGAGTTACAACTTGTTCATGATAATTGAGGCATTGGAAGGCAAAAGTGTGCTTGTCTTAAAAAGGGGCAGCCATTTCCCCCCCAAGTCAAACTTCGCATTCTCTCATATGAGAAAATTGCATGCAACAAATTTCGGACCCACCATCGAATTTCCCTCGTTTTCTGTCCCTCTCCTGTCTTGCACGGATTAGATTAACAAAAAGGAGAAAATCGGATTCCAAAATTTGATTATTGAAGACATGAAGGCCTCTGAACTATTCTTGCCTCGACCTTTTCTTGCCAATTGCTTGACTAATGGACGTATAGCTTCCCTAGGCATAGATAGGAGTATATTTAGGTAATTTCCTGGTGATTTGTCCGGAATCTGTGGAGGTAATGTAGAGAGAAGAAGGGCCATGATTACGGTAGAAAGGGTTGAATCATTAATGTCTTTCACGAGAATTTTGTCCCGTGAGTTGACCTTCATAAACCATATAGGCGTAGGGCTTTGGCATCTAGTGACCATGAGCATCATCTGCAGTTTACCTAATTTGAGAAGTACCCCCCAAACCCGAATTGATACAATGTCGAAGTGGATTGACGAGAACATTACAATATTCACCATTTGATTTCTTCTAGGAAGGTATAATGAAATTTCGTCAGTCCATCTATTCAATGAATAAATAAAGGGGATTCCAATTTCGGGCTTATTTGTTTTCACTTAAATTAAAGTAAAAAGTACTTTTTTTCATTAAATTATATTAATACTATAAAAAATCACAAAGTAAGATAAATGTGACAAAATAAGGATAAAACCCTAAATTATTATACCTGTTATTGTCATGTATCATTGAACTCAGTAATTCAATTATAAAATTTAATGGAAATTAATAGAAAGTAAATTTGTCACATATGTAGTAGTTTGGAATTTTTATTGTCAAAAATTTAATTTTGGATCAAACTATCATAAATTAGTATGGAAATTAATAGAAAGTAAATTTGTCATATATGTATTAGTTTGGAATTTTTTATTGTCAAAAATTTAATTTTGGATCAAACTATAATAAATTAGTTTTGAATTTTTTGTAATACTAACATTTTTGATTTTGGCTTACATCTTACTTTTCATAAGGTGAGCGAAACATTTCCATTGGTTGGAAATTTATCTATTCAAATGAAGACCCCCCAAACCAGTCTAGGCAAACTGGGGAGTCAATAAACAAGAATGAATTGACATAGCGATAAGGTGCACGAGACATTCTCTTGAAAAAGGAAGTAGAAAATCTCAAATTCCATCCTTTCTATTGCCAATGCCAACTCCTCCGAATCATCTCAAGAAAATCTTGGTTGTAAATTAGGCATAGAAGACCAGTCCGATATATTACCTTATTAGGTGCAAGTAATTTCATGTTTTGGCTTAACACTGTATGTAATTTCTCATCATGGTTAGCGGGACGAGGAGATTGCGATAAGATTTAGGTATTTTTTCCTTTTTTCGGATAGCGCCGAGCACAAGGCTTAGAAAATAAGTAAGACTTTGGTCGTGGAGTGGTTAACCCGATACACAATCAAAAACACTCGGAATAATATAAAATACAAAAGGCAGAAAAGGAGAGCAAAATACATGCCCAATAAATAATAAATTCGAGGAAAGACATGAGAAATAGTTCATTATCCCTTAAATAAATAAATAAAAAACTCATTTCATGGAGAACAATAAAAAGAAAAAGAAAAAAAAAGAAACTATTGACTGCTTTCAAAATCAATCGATCTCCCTTTTGAAACGCCAAAAGAAATCACAGTCCCCCCTCTGTCTCTCTCTCTCTCTCGTTCGCAAGCTGCGATTTTTAAGCTTCTTGGAGCTCCGCTGTTGCTTTTTCTCTGCTGCTTCCTCCCCATCATTCCCTCGCCATTCTCTTGTTCCCTCCATTACTTCAACCACCGCTGCCGTTCCATCATTCCCCACCTCTCTCTCCTCGACCCCTTTTTCCCACGCCTCCACTGAACGCTGTCTCGCCAAAGCATCGCGCGGGGTTCTCCACGCCCTGTTTTGTGCTCTTTCGGCTTTCTTGAGCGCCTGGTTTCGATAAAAGTTGATGACTTTTTGACGCGGTTTTGCTTTAGCCTCGCTTCCATTGTTTCCAAGTACAGAAGACACCCTTCACGAATCTCTCTCCTCAGAGATCTTTACTGCGCTCAAATGGGTCGACATTGACTTGGGTTCGGTGGAAAGTGCTGTTCTTTTGGGGACCCGGGACGAGTTTCTTGTTCTTGTCGGCCTCTTTGGGGTGGTGAATTGTGGAGGGGTTGGTTGTTTTGGGGCTGCTTCAGATCTTGGGAGCATTTCCGTGGGGATATCTTGAGCAGAGATGGTTGCAGAACCTTGGATACTCAAGATGGGCAATCAGGTGAGTGCGAATCTCAAGCACGCTCTTCTTTTAGAAAGTTCCAAGAAAAGGAGGAACCTTAAGAAGCCGGAGGTTAAGCAGGTTATTGGGATTCTCTCTTTCGAAGTGGCTGATATAATGTCCAAAACTGTTCACCTGCACAAGTCCTTGTGTGATGGGGAGATAGTGAAGCTCCAAAATGAGATCTTGAAGTCCGAGGGGGTTAGGAGGTTGATTTCGTCGGACGAGTCTCGGATTCTAGAGCTTGTCCTGGCCGAGAAGCTCGATGACCTGAGCCGGGTGGCTGGTGTTGTTTCTAGGCTCGGTAAGAAGTGTAGTGAGCCCGCATTGCAGGGTTTCGAGCATGTGTATGGGGACATAATGAATGGAGTGATTGAGGTCAAGGATTTGGGGTTCCTAGTGAAGGACATGGACGGGATGGTGAGGAAGATGGAGCGGTATGTGAGCACGACGACAAATTTGTTCAATGAAATGGAGGTCTTGAATGAGTTGGAGCAGGCAACGAAGAAGTTCCAGAATAACCAGCATGAGGAGAGCCGGCGCGCTTTTGAGCAGAAGCTGATTTGGCAGAAGCAAGACGTGAGGCATCTTAAGGATGTCTCTCTTTGGAACCAGACTTATGATAAGGTTGTAGAGCTTTTGGCAAGGACGGTGTGCACGATATACGCGAGGCTTTGTGCTGTGTTCGGCGAGTCTGCTTTGAGAGGGGATGTTTCGGGCTTTGTTAGAGGAAATTCTTCTCCGGTGATGAACAACCGTACTTATGGTTCTGGTCAGATTGGCGATGTGCACCAGAATGTCCATGCAGTTTCTGGGCAATTGCAACGGAATCACAGCAAAATGTAGCAATAGCTTTTATTCGGGGCCAATTGAGAAACGCATGATCGAGAGAGGACGAAGTGGTTTGAAGCCTCAGTTTGGTACGAGGAGAGGTGAAGTAGAGTTATTTCACGCTGAAGATTTTAATTTTCCATGTGTGACTAGCCCTGGGAGAATTTTCATGGATTGTCTTAGCCTGAGCAGCTCGGTTTCAAGAATAGATGATGATGATGATGATACCTTGGATCATGACGAGCAAAGTAGCCAGATTTCCGGGTGCGGCAGTATTTTCAGTGGAAGCATAAAGAAAGAACAATTGACATATTCTGGCTGTGCTGGTCAATCCCATTTCTCGGTGTCTTCCATCAGCAGTCAAAGGCTATCCAAATCAGCTGTCATAGGCAATCCTCAGTTCGGTCCCAAGAGTAGATTAGCACTCTTTGCCTCTCCATCCACCGTGGGAGGTTCTGCTTTAGCCTTGCATTATGCAAATCTCATAATTGTTTTAGAGAAGCTGCTGCGATATCCTCATTTGGTCGGCGAGGAAGCTAGAGATGATTTATATCAGATGCTACCTACAAGCTTAAGAATGTCCATGAAGACTAATCTGAAATCGTATGTGAAGAACTTGGCTATATATGATGCTCCGCTTGCCCACGATTGGAAAGAGAGACTTGATGACATACTAAGGTGGCTTGCCCCGCTGGCACATAACATGATCAGGTGGCAAAGTGAACGTAACTTTGAGCAGCATCAAATTGTTACCCGAACAAATGTTCTTTTGCTTCAGACACTGTATTTTGCAGACAGGGAAAAGGCTGAGGCGGTAATATGTGAGCTACTCGTCGGGTTGAATTATATATGTCGATATGAGCTTCAACAGAATGCATTGCTGGACTGTGCTAGTAGTTTTGATTTTGAAGACTGTTTGGAATGGCAAATGCAGCGCTCTTTTTCTTACCTTAGTTGAGTACATTGCTAATGACTAAATATTTGCGCGAAGAAAAATGATACAAGTAGAGGTGTGTACACAATCTCTTTACACTGAAGATTTCTTTTGTTGAAGATTGTAGCTTTTTGTACTTTGTCAAAAGGTATGGAAAGTTTTGACTGCTCTCATTTCACAAATTCAATTCCTAATCTCTGTGCTGGAGATGTATATATTAGTCTATGTATAGCAGTGGTGCAAACGATTTGTCATTAGTTATGTACTCGTTAATGAAAATTTCACTTCAGTTTCCCGTCACTAGTGTCCTTCCAATCAATTTGTACTTCGAATCTACTGAACCATCTGCTTACTTGGCCAAACTGAGCTGTCTATTTGTGAATTGTGAGCGGCTTTTGCTGCACGAGTATTGTGTGACATTGATAACCAGATACTAGTGGCAATTGGAGGGCAACTTCATATTTTGCGCGAGTATCATGTGCTCGATAGTGCTTCCTGCAGTTTATGTAACTTTTGTTCATGAGCAGTTGTTTCCTGGTTCTACTTCACTAAGAACAGCATAAGGCACAGCATGCAAATCATTTTTTGATGGTTGGTGTGCCTGGACCGCTCTGTTTAGTAAATTATTATCTCTTTCTTTTGCTACTTGCCATGTCCATCTTGCTGAAGCTTATGCAGCTCTACAGTCAGTGTTTTGTGCTCAAGTCATGCTTATGCACTACACTTAGAGAAGCCACGACATATGTTGTAACTATTCTTATGGAGGAATGGATTTATCCCAGTGGAAAGTTTGTGGTTGACGCATATATTGTGATGTATTATGAGTATATAACTTTTCCATTTTCTTGTGTGTTCTGGATTTAATCTCTGTAGATTGTTCTCAACCCATGGCAGATAAGTTATTAGTTTGCACTTTATTGTGTTATAGAAAAACTTTATCAGTCTGCATGATTTCATTGCAATTGAAATGGATGAGAAGTATGTTGTGAGAGCTTTCCTTTGTCGTCCTGCTTCTGCTGTATGCCTTATATTCACACACCATGGAGACATGAAAAGAGCTTGGGCTTGCAAGGTACTGTTAAATTCAGTAATTGAGGACTATTGCCTCGCGAGCAGGTAATTCCTATGACTATCCTGATCATAGGATCATATGAGCAGGCAAGTCCTACAGTAACATTCTTTTCTTTTCTGCCAGAGGATGTAAGAAACTGCTGTTTGGAACTGTAGTATTGAGCAGTTTCATGAAATAGTATAACGAAACAGACAAATTTGGATTATGAAGCCTAGTAAATGCCAAATGCAATAGGTTGAGTCATTTTTATTACTTCAGCTGTTGAAATATGGGATGCTCAGTATTCTTCTACTTGATCCATGTCTGCATTCCAAGCTTGTTTTAAATACTTTTTTCCCATCACGTTTGTTGTTTGAGGCGGTTCCCATCTCAAGTGATTATTTTTGTTTGTGTGGAGTCATCTTGAACATTGTATGGACTCGTTCCATATCTCTTAAATGTTGCAAGACATGCTTAAACTGGTCTGTTGAGTGATGTGGCAAGACTCATTTTGGATAGTTGAATATGGTCAATTTTGTTTTGATCTCGAATACAGTTTCCTACATCACATGGTAAATCCAAGTTGTTACTCTTTTTAAAAATTCCCTCAATTTTCTTTCTGTAGAAAATCATTACTATTTCAACTTCTACTGGGCTGCTGGAACTTTCACATATTGAAATAGACCCGTGATCTTCAAGTCTATATGTTGTGTCTCAAATTAGTCGACTGGGATATTTTCTTTGGTCAAGTTTTTTGCTCTCTGCCTTCATATCTGACAGTTTCTGGATCAGCATGTTGACTCTTCCTTTTACTAAATATGGCCAATTTTTAATATATAAATCTTCTCCTGCAGTATTAGTGTCTATTATTCCAGTAGTTAACTGAAAAGAAGACTTCCTCTCTGTATTAATATGTGATTAGTGATTAGGCTCCAGAAGTCTTTCTGCTTCCTTTCTGGAAAGGAAAGTCATTGAAGACCCAGCTAGCTGGATTTAGCTTCTTAACTCTCCTAAATTGTGTATAGACGTTAGTCACCCACTGTTGTTCAATTGCTATTTGCTAGACTAATGGTTGCTTGATGCACTTATAGCAATAACTCATCACTTGTTAAGAGTTATTCATCTCAATCATTTTAATTTGCTGAGAAAATTATATGAGGAAAAAGAAAAAAATCCTCAATATCGCCCCATTAAAAACTCTTTAGTATAAGGGGGAAATTCTTACAATCTATTTATTTTCTGTAATTTGGGATAAGAGCTTTGTAGATAGAGGGTACGGGTAGCGAATGAAACCCTTGTTAACGGGGAGAAAGTGAACGGGTATTCTAGAGACACTTATAGAGCAAATGCTCAATACGCTCGGAAAACTTAGGGTAATAAATCTTGCAAAGTTGGTTTCCTTTTCAGGTGCATGAAATTTTGAAATTGTACTCGTTTTGACTGTCCTGAGAAAGAGGGAAATTTTCCTTGCAAATTCGTGAATCAATCTGTCCTCTCTCTCTCTCTCTCTCTACCCTTTGACTATGTGACACTGCGCTCTGACACCCATCTCAAATGAGCTTTTGTCAAAGTTCTGTGAAATTCATTTATTTGCTGACTCGTGGCAAAGTAATGGGCTTGGCTGGACATTGAAGAGCTTTGCAGAGCTGAGAGCATTAAATTTGTGACCTTTGCTCTTTTGCCCTGTCCTTTGTGGTGGTTTTTGTTTGTTTTTAAGGTGGATTTAGGACAAATTTTTCACCGGTTCGACAACGAAAACGACAGCGTCAATAAATGGGAGTTGAGCTGCTTCAGCCAACGCACTTGAAGGTGGCATCATGTGGCCTCGAACAGGAGGTAGAACAGTGCATTTAGTGTGGCAATAACTCTTATCTCCCTCTTCCACCAGCTGGTTGTATTAACTTGTAGAGAGGCTCCAATGAGGCCGACATCTGAAAACTCTGGAGAGATTGTACGTGGCTCAAATGATAAGCGTGTTCGTCTCGCTTCACGATCGGTAAATGTATTAATTTTTCGTTGCTCGAGGTCTTTGATCTATGTTGATATCCGACGTGCGTTGGGGGCAGAAAGATCGCCTCGCCTAAGTGGATGGTTCTGCCTTCAAAGATTGATAAGCGTTGGGTTGCAAATGTATGACTTGCTCGATCATTGAAGGGTTATCGTGTAAAAATTACGATAAAATATACTTGGTTGTGAAATGTCGTGCAAGTTAAAACTTATGCGCAAACGCAATAAAAGGCAGTTAGGATTCCTACTTCATCAAAACCAAAATGACAAGATCATTGTTTATGTATGTCATTTCAATTAGGTCTCTCATTTAAAGTCCAAAACATTCTTTCTACTAGGGGTGAGAATAGGTTCAAGATAGACCTTAGAATTGGACTAGTTTCGACCTTACCCAGTTGGTTTCCATATGATTTCCAGTTTCAATATTTTGGAATTGGCTATTATCAGTTTGGTTCCCAATTCAGGGTGGAGATCAAATCAAACCTGGGGAGCTAGATCAAAAAAACCTAATTCTCTGCTTTTAGTTTTACTTTGCATTTTATATTTTTGTTATTCTTGCCTCTGCCAAAGGAAGCGTTTTACTAAAATTTGTCCATTTGAATAGTAAAAATATTTCTAGCACAAAATAAAAAAAGAATAATAAAAAATGAAACAAGAAAAAAAAATTGAAATGGCTAATTCTCAGGTAAATCTTGGAAACAAACCGATAGGGCGAGTTCAAGTTCCAAAAATTAGGAATTTGTACCAATATGATAGGTTTGCAGTTTTAGGTCTAGTACCTATCCACCCTAAAACCACTCACATGTAATTTCTCATACATCGGAAATGTCCATGCAAACCTAAGAATATTTTAACCCAACCTTACTCAATCGAATAGAACTTCAAAATATATTGCAACCAATAGAAATTGAGATTTAAAATCCAATAAATGAACTTTGATATGGGGAATTTTTTTGATTGGTAGTCATTAAACATAGTTATCATTTGCAATTAGGCCTATTGGAGATATGATTGGAGATATTTATTGTGATATCAATTTTGATTGTTGACTAATGATTCGGTTAATCTGTGATTGATTTAGTAGAATAGGAAAATGTACTCTTATACTTTTTTTTTTTTTCATATTTCTCTTTTGTACTATAAATAGACTTATGTAATTCATAACAATAAATACAATCCTCCAATTCCTTTATTTTTTGTCATGGTATCAGAGTCTTCTTTTTTGGCCTAGCTTCTGCAAAAGCCTTCCGGAATTGCCTCTGGTTCTATTTTCTGATTTGTTGTTGCTATCCTAATTTTGCAAATCAAGTTAGCACCCTAGGTAGGAATTCATACATTTTTTTTTTCAATGATATCATTCCAAAAAATCACATTGATGAATACAATCATCCTTCGATGGAGGAAGCCTCCAATTCACCTCGAAATCAAGCTTCAGATCAAATTGATGTGATTGAAGATGAATCGTCTTCTATTCAACATTCTGCTGTCTCTACCCTACTTCAGTTCAAATTCTTGGCCTAATTGAGTAGCCACCAATCTACTGATTTCTAGTTCAAGGTCAATGGGTCACCAGGCCAAGTTAGTATTGGAAAAAGTATTAGAATACATAAAATAATAATAATTATTGGAAATACATTACAAAAGATTAGAAAATAAAAAGAAATGTTTGAGGCGTGCAAACACTGTCCTTAAGGATAATTTCGCCCCTCAGAGTACGTAATTCGGTGCGTAAGGTTTCTGCGGCTATCCTCCCAAAATACAACAAACCTTCCTCTATACTCCGTACTAAGGCCCTGTTTGGTTGGGCATTTGGAAAGCCCATTTGGGCTCTAAAGCTCCTTGGCCAAATGCTGTGGTGTTTGGTTCATTTTTTTGGAAGCTTTGGGGAGATGCAATTGCATCTCCAATGGGGTTGAAAGGGCTTTGGGGGAATGGAGGGGGAGAGGTCCATTGGGAAGTTGCATTTTCGGAATGCAACTTTCACTGTTCATCTTCACCGGAGAGAAGCCGACCGGAGGCCGACGATCGCCGGCCAAGGGGTCGCGCGCGCCGGTAATGCGCCGGCGACCTCCGGCCAAGGGTCCCCGGCCGTCACCGGACCTCGGGCGACGCCCGGGTCGTGCGACCCAAGCGGCCGCCCGAGGTCGTGCGACCCAGCGACCCGGCGGCCGTCGCCCGGGTCGCGCGACCTAGGCCACCGCCGCCCGAGGTCGCGCGACCTCGGCGGCCGTCGCTGGGGTCGCGCGACCCAAGCGACCCTGGGCCGTCGCCCGGTCGCGTGACCTCGGGCGGCCGTCGCCCGAGGTCGCGCGACCCAGCGACTGCAGATCCGACCATCCATTTGTCGGATCCGTGCCCCGGCCGCCGGATCCGTGATGCAGTGGCGGACTTCAAAAAAGAAAATAGATTTTTTTTTTTAAAATTTAATAAAAGTCATTTACAAATGCAAATTTTACCAAACGGTATTTTGGCAAAAGTTGTATTTTAATGCAAATTTTACCAAACGGTATTTGTATTTCGGAAAACCCCCTTCACCCAAAGGTATTTGCATTTTGGCAAATTCATTCCCCAAAAGCTGAACCAAACGGGCCCTAAATATTAGAAGGAAACAAAACAACTTTTGTGTATAACCTAGCAAAAAGAAAAGAAAAGAAAAGATGTGAGAACATATTGTATCTACTAAGATTTTGGTTTGAAGTTTAATTTATATTTAAACAAGGAAAGAGAGGGGATAAGTGTTAGGAAGTTCTACTGTTTGTCACGAAAATGCATTTCGGTCAAAAACTTGCAAAAAGTGCATTTAAATCTTAAAACTTATCAAATTGTTTCAAATGAGTTCTAAGATTGACGCCGTTAGCCTTTTCCGTTAAAAATGCTGACATGGCATTTTAAATAATTTTTATTTTCCATGTGAATTTTTTTAATTTTTTAATTATTTTAAAAATAAATTAAAAACTAAAAAAATCAAATTTATTCATTTTATCTTATTTTCACCAATTTTTTTTAAAAAAAGTTAAAATATTTATTAAAAAACATTTTAATTAAAAATAATTTTTTTAGTTAAAATATTTATAAAAAACATATTTAAAAAGTTAACATTATTTTTTAATTTATTTTTAAAAATTTTAAAAATAAAATTTTTAACTTTTCTTTTTAGTTTTTGTTGAAAACAAGATAAGAATAAATTTAATTTTTTAGTTTTTAAATCTAATTTAAAAAAACGGATAAAAATTAATTAAAAATAAACCTGGAAAATAAAAAATTATTTAAAATGCCACGTCAGCATTTTTAACGGGAAAAGGCTAACGGCGTTGATCTTAAGACTCATTTGAAACAATTTGACAAGTTTTAGGACTTAAATGCGCTTTTGCAAGTTTTAGGACTGAAATGCATTTTCGTAATAAGTTGTAGGACTTTTGGAACACTTATCCCAAAAAGAGAGTTGTTAGGAGATCATCATAAATCGATTGGTAATTCAAAAGATGACCATTATAAAATAATGAAGAGTTTATAAAATAATAAATCAAAATTTATAAAGCCGTTATGTGGCATCCTAAAATTTTATGACAACCCTTAGATATACCATGAACCATGAATATGTGATGGAAGCGTAATCAAATTATATTGTAGCCATTAGACCAATAAATTACAATGGATTAAGGTCGAGTATTTTAATGGACAATTATTTGGTTGGAAATATATCCTATGTCCATGAGTGATTAAGGATTTGTATTAAATGATAAATTGAAAGGGAAATTTTTTATTCTTGGTCATGTACTTTATAAGTTGGATTTTATTGATTTATGTTACAAAGTTTTATGGCCATATTAAAGTGTAATTAGATATTTATATAAGTGGGGATTAAATAGGAAAAATTGGAGAAGGAGTGGGCTGATTTTCTTAAGGCCAAACCAGCCCACAGCCCTACCGAATCCCCCACTGTTTCTCCCCATTTGGTCGGCCAAAAAGCTGGCCTAAATCCAGCCCAAAGAGAGAGAGAGCCCATCAGCTTGCATGGAGAACGACAAGTGGCGAGAGGGACTCTACAAGTGTCCTTCCCAAGCCAAGTGTCCTTCTTACAAAGACAAGTGTCCTTCCATGCAAAATTAACCAAAGGCAAGTAATTAAACAACCAAAAAGGAAAAGGGAGGGGGCGGATTGAGCAAGGCACCGAGAGAGAGAGAGAGAGAGAGAGAGAGAGAGAGAGAGAGCTGTCGTGTGAGAAGGAGAGAAAGAGAGAAAGAGGAAGAAGAAGACCGGCTGCCGTGCGTGCCGCCTAGTCCCGCCGTCGAGCCCGCCTTGCCCCGCCGTTCTTGTTTGCTGTGATTCTTTTTGGATTAGAGGCAAGTAGAGTCCATTGATCTACCATTTGCTTGCTGTGGTTGTGATGTTGAATGCTGGAAATGCTTGAGCTGTGATGTTGAATGCTGGAAACTCGAATGAATGGTGATAGTGTTCCAAGTGAGTTGTTGCATGTAGAAACAGTCCGACTTTTGGTGATTTCGTGAGTTGCATGCAATGTTTTAGTTGGAATCTCATTTTGAATTCTTGATGAAAGTTGTATAGGACTTCTTGAAGATTAACATACTAAAAATTGAGATGAAACGAACAAGTATTGGTTGGTGAAATGATTTTCCTTTGAAGAAACTAGATCTGGAAACTGTTATGTCAACCTTTGGTGATTTCGTGAGCTGTATGCAAAGTTCCAGTTGGAATCTCACTTCAACTTCTTGACAAAAGTTGTAGAGGAATTTTTTGAGAGTAACATATCAAAATTTGAAATGAAATGAACAAGTATAGGTCGGTGAAACCATTTTTATTTGAAGAAACTAGATCTGGAACTGTTATGTTGGTCTATTGTGATTCTGTGAATTTTGTGAAATTATCCAGTCCGAATTTGATCTCTTATTCTTGATAAGAGTTGTAAGTGACATTTTGAGGAGTAACATACTAAAATTTGAGAATAAAAGGACAAGTATTGATCAGGGAAAAACGATTTTCATTGAAAAGAATGAATCTGGACAGTGAACCGAGAGTTGGGGAGAGTTATAAAAATTATAGATTTTAATCCAGAAGTAATTAGACTTCGATTTATTCATGAGACTTTTGTCTCTAGGTCTCAGATATAACATATCAAAATATAAGAATTTTTGGAGCTCATTTAAGGACTTAATCGAAATTATTTCTGAAACTGTGCAAAAGTAGTGCTGGAATTTCCTTTTTCTGTGATGTATGGACTTATGTGATTGATATGAAACTTTCTTGACATGGTGTTCTACATGAAATATCTTCCTCTGGATCTTTTTTACATCCTGTTAAATTTTAAGAATTTATTGAGATTTTTTACTAATTTTCCAAGAATTTTTACTAAAGAGGTGCATTTTGTTTTACCAAAAAATTGGTTCTATTTTCAAAAACCAATGAATTTCTTTATGAAATGTGATATCGTGGGTGTTATGTGTACTACATATATGGTGACATTTGATATATCATATGACATCAAAAAGCTGGTTTAGACCTTTGATATTGTTGCATCAAATGCCATATTGAAAATGAGACATATATGTAATCATAAATTGTGATAATAACGAGACCGTCGGAGGTGTGAGCCAACGATGCCCCGGGAGTGTCGGGATGCCCGGAGGTTTGTGCCGGATGCCTGGTTATATTACAATACATGCCCGGAGGGTCCTCAGGAGTTTCGAGATGCCCGGTGGTATACGGTGTGTAATTCCAGGGGGATGCCTGGTGGTATGTCGGTACGTAATTCCGGAAGCCCTAGAGGTTTGTGTCGGAGGGATTCCTCGTGATGCCAGGTGGGGTGCGAGATGCCCAGAGGTTCGAATGAGTCGATGCCCTTTGGATACCTGGTTGTATTATGATACATGCTCGGTGGATGAGGGGTTGTATTATGATGCATGCCCGGAGGTTTCTCGTGACGCCAGGTTGGGTGCGAGAGATAAATGAGGGATGCAATCATTGGTCCCTAGAAGAAAAATGATGAGATCCTTTTGAAAGATAAAAATTGAAATTGAATCATGCGCATGGGTGTGTGCATATGGCATGCTGCATGATCTGCTTATGAAAGTAAATTGATGCTATTTGACATTGAGAATGCGCTCATGAAGGCTTGAATGGATCTCATGGGGATGTATACATGATTGTATGGATGATATGAATCATGCGTATGTATGTGCATATGGCATGGAATGAACCTCATGGAAATACAAGCATGATTGCATGGTGGTATATGCATGATGACACGGTGAGATATGCACGACTGCATGACGATATATGCACGACCACATGGTGATGTATGCTCGATAGCATGGATAATATGTGCTTTACTCGTGATATCTTGGTTGTCTTGCTTGTTATATTGTGTAGTTTGATGGATTTTTACTGCTAAGTGATTGTATTCACCCCATTTGGGGACTAACATTTCAGACTAAACAAGATATCTCTGCTACCACTGCCACTAGTAGATGGATCGAGTGGTTGGATATGACCGCGAGGAGGAGGATAGCAAAGGGAAGGAACTTTTGGACGCCGACACTGGTCGATGGACCTTAAGTATATGACTATTGGAAAAGATGTCGGTCATCTTTTGAAGTATAGCTGAGTATAGAAGACTATGGCATTTTGATGTACCGATGAATGATGTCCATCTGGTTTAAGTAAACAAAAGTGTTCGGTTTTTACCTAAAAATGTTTAGTTGGTGTGCATTGTTTTTTGACTATAGGAAATGGAGTTGTTGGATACGCTTTTGCCATATTTCTGCATAGGGACCTATGGAAAAAAAAATATAAACCCCAAGACTTATAGACTTATTATAACTCTTTGGTATCAGAGTGATATATTATCAGGTCAAGTGAAGGGTAAGCAAATAGTGGCGACCCTAACGGTTCGGGGGCCGTCGAGGGGTGCCACACGTTAGATGACCGTTATATAACCATTAAAAAACCGTTATATGATCGTTGAAAAAGCCGTTACAAAAATGATGGCTTTCATGACAATCATAATTTCTAATAAATATTTCAAAACTATTGAAATATACAACAGTTAGGCATGGGCCCAACATGGCTTACACGGAGAGAAAGATGGTCCGAGCCTTGGAACCCTACTTAATGGAGGTGGGCTAATTCTTACGGTTCCTTTTGTCCTTGGGGCCAACTCGAATGGCGGAACGGATTGGACAACATTGGGTCACAAACATGAATTCATTCCATTGAGCACAAATCCCTCCCCAATCCTTCAACTTGTTTTTGTACCCTACGCCATCCCAACCATGGCAGCCACCTAGAGCCCAATGACCCACTCTATATGTCATTGGTTGATTGACTAGAATTGCGACTCATCAACCTACAACTCACCGGACCAGACAACTATGGTCATTGGGCTTGAGACTTCCTATTAGCCTTCATCATGAAACATATAGATGATTTCCTCAATGGAGCCACCCACTTTCTAATTGACAGTCGACTACTGATATTGGCGTAAATGCAATCAACTAATTCACACTTGGATCGGGAATTGCCTAACTCCTGATGTCGCAGTCTAACTCCCATTAACTGAGGACTTAAAGACAATGTGGGAGAACATCTGCAAGATGTACAAGAAATTCAATCGAGCCAAGCTATTCTCACTCACTTAGGCTTTGTCGGCATTGAAGCAAGGAAACCTTTTGGTCACCGCTTACTTCAATTGACTCTTGGCTTTGTGGAACGAGCTCGAGGTGACCGAGGAATAACTTGAGGGACCTAAAGCTAATCTCTGACATTATTGAGTGATGAAGGGTAGAGAGATGGTGACTCAATTCTTACTGATTCTAAACGAAACCTACTCACCTTTTCGGTCATAAATTCTAGTGATGGAGCTGATGCCATCGCTTGGCTGGATCTATCATTTGGCCGTCCAAGAGGAGAGATTGTAGTTGGTCATAGTTGAGCACACACAAATCGAAGGTGTTGCTCTCAAAGCCCTGACAAAATCATTGCATCGAGGTTACGAAAGCCTCGAGAGTGTCGAAACTCTTATGCTGCACTGAGCTATGAATACTTGCAGGAAGAGGACACAAAGCCTAGAGGGTTTTCTTGAATGAATGGCCAAGATAAGAAATTGAGATCCAATGGCCATCATTTATCCACTCACTTGGCCAAATCTAATGGCTCATATTTGGCCATGTCAGCAACACTCTTTAAGCCATCCAATGGTTCACGAGGTGCTACGTCATCACAAACGGGAAGTGGACAAAATTTCAAAATAAAAGGTAAATTTTGTGAATATTGCAAGCACCTACATCACATTATTGATACGTGCTGGAAATTACATGGAAAACTAAATGATAAAGAAAAAGAGAGAGAGGATTTTCTACTTAGCAGGTCACGGCACAAGGGACCAAAAGGATGCATCATACAATTACCCAAGTTAGTACCATAATATTTTGAAAGCTCCAAGTCAATTAAGAATTGCCGACAAGACTAGGAGTTTTTAGGTAATTCTTTCTCAAAGAGGAATTCAATTTCAGTTGATGCATAGGTAATTGATTTGGGTGCCAATGACCATATAATTTGCAATGAACAATTATTTTCTCATTTTCACAAAGGACCCAACTTTTCTCTTAATATGTCTCCTAAATGGGAGTACTACTTATGTTAGCAAAATTGGCACCGTTCATCTTAGTTCAAATATTATCCTTAAGAATGTCCTTTATATCCCCGATTTTGAGTTTAATCTCATATATGTTTCCAAAAAGGATAATTCTTGTCATGCCATATTCAATTCTAAAAATTGCTTCTTTTAGGACCAATTGATTGGCAAACTGATGGGCTTGGTAAAGGACTATATATTTGGACTACGTTTTTGAAAGATTCTGATTTGTTCAACAAGATCATCTTTTGTAATGCTACTAATAGTGACAAAAATCTTATTTCTCCTCAATGGACCTTAGTTATAATGCTTGATTTCTTCATATAAAATGTCCAATCTATCCTTTGGTTAAGTAATCATGAGTATCATTTCATATTAGTATATCTCGAGCTATTAGTGCTTTTTCCTTGATTTCATATGGATATCTAGGGCCTCTACCATACTCTATATTGTGATGGATCCCCTTTTTCCTCATTATTGTTGATGATTTTACCTGCACAACTTGAGTTTTTCTTATGCTATTCAATAGTCAATTTTTTTCTAAACTGTCGAAATTCCTATCATTAGTAAAAAAATCAAATTGATAAATTTGTTCAACGAATTCATACAGATAATGGGCACAAGTTTCTCAATAGTGAATGCAATTATTTTCTTATCCTCATGAGGGTTACTCCATGAAAACTCCTACACTTACACTTCCCAGCAAAATGTGGGATTGTTGAGTGAAAATATTGACATCCCTTGGAAGTAACTTGAGCACTAACACGATAAGATTTTATTCTTGAAACCTTTTAGAGAGATTATGTGGTCACGATAGCCTATAATCGTATGCCAACTTGAATCCTTGAAGGTCAAACTTTTTTGGGATACTTTTGGGGAGACAACTCGAGATTGACCATCTAAGAGTTTTGGGTGTTCATGTTATGTAATGATTGTAGGCCCTCAAGATAAAATGGATTCTTATGTTATTCAATGTATTTTTATGAGATATCTCACTCTATAGAAAGGCTATCAAGTTTTGCAGATATCTTTAGGCCACTTTTTCATGAGCCGAGATGTTGTTTTCCATGAGGATGCATTCCCATTCCAAGATGACATCTTCATCCCAATCACCTGTCTTGTTATCCAACCACAAATTATTTTTATTAGAAGATGATCTATCTATTACACCCCAATGCATCTTCATTGCGCTAGAGCCACTTGTGCCAGTTACTCTCAATTCCTTGGATCAATCAATTAGATCTCCAACATTACCATTTGAGGAGAATCATTTGTCTGTTTCACCAGTGACATCTCCACCACTTCTTGTTTATGGATCTTCTTCAACAAATTTTTAATAGACAATTACTAAGCAACCTCGATGCTTTAGATGTCATGTTCACCCTCCCACTTGGACCAAGGATTACATATGTCCTACGTTGAATTCTCCAAGTATACATTATCCAATATCCTCATATGTCTCATTTAGTCGACTATCACCATAACAAGTGTTGTTTTAGTCGTATTTTCGAGAAACATGAACCATCCTCTTATATGGAGCAAGGGGTGATCCACGGTGGCAACATGCTATGGAGATTGAGTTAAATGCCCTTATGGAGAATCATATTTGGGCTTCATTTGGTTCAGCATTTCCAAGGGGCTTTGAGCTCCCAAAGCCTCTTGGAAAAATATTAAGTGTTTGGTTCAGCATTTGGAGGTCTCCTTGGCTAAATGTTTGCCTTTGAAATGCTGAAAGCCCAAAATAGGTGGGGACCTACTTTGGGCATTTAGCATTTTCGGAATGCTACTCCTCTTAATTAATGAATTTTGGCTAGTTGCCTATTTTACCCTCAAAATATTATGAAAAGTCTAATTTTACCCATTTACAAAACAAAACCCTAACTCTCTCTCTCTCTAGAATGCTTTTCTCTGTTTTGCAGCATTCTCTCAACTCCATCACGTGACGGCTGATCTCTCTTCTCCATCTCTCTCTCTCTTTGTGATTCGCTTGACAACTTTCGTCTTTGGGTGAGAAGGGTTCGTCTTCAGTGGTACTTTATGCTTTAAACTTCATCGGACAAAAAATATGCAGCAACAACTAATGTGCTATTTTTCTTAGATCCTTGCCTTCTACCCTTGCGTAGGTAGAACTTCCTTGCAACTCCTGTGAGGGAAGAATTTCGTTTGACGAAGACTTGATAAAGCTGAAGTTTGTTGCAACGAGTGAGTGAATTTGAGATTTGGATCTTCTACCCTCTTGACCCTTTCTTGCCCCTCATCAGATCTGTTCTCTATGTGGTTCTTTGAGATATCATTTTTGGGTTTTTTTGTTTTTGGGTTTCATTTGTATCTGTATATGCTCTCTCTCTTGTATGCATTGGGGTTGTGATTTTGGCTTAGGACGTTAAATTTTTTATTCTTGATGATCGATTTTTGAGGTCAGAAAGTGTAAGGAGTGAACTTTGTCAAAATGCCATGGTGGGTGTGATGGTTTGTGTTATGGGTATTTAGTAATTGCAATGGATAATGTTCGGTTTAGTCTTTTTTCTTTTGTGGGGCTTTGCATAAATCACTGTTGGTTGAAGAATTTCTCTTTATCTTTGGCTGATAGTGGAGTAGTTGCGCATAAACTCATTAATCTTTGAGGTGATTTCATTGAATTATTGTGAACATGTTAGGTTTCACATATGTTTATGCCCCTTTTGAGATGAGACAGTTCTATTAGGAAGCTGCAATAGAGGTCAAACATTTAATAATTATTGTGAATAGGTCAGGGTTCGTCTTCCCATTTTTGTGTGCTATTATGAAATTGTCAAATGTGAATTGATGGAATACACTTGTTTGTACTCATTTGCTTATATTCTTCATTCCAATTGGTTCATGGTTGATATTGTTTGTTTGTGTCTCTTTAATTTGTTCATATTATTTTACTAGTAGATGAGTTCATCAAAGGAAAATGCATTTTGGAGCTCGGAAGATATAGAAACCTTTTGTAAGTTGTGCATCGAACAAATTGAAAAAGGCAATCGTCCCACAAACAACAAAAGAGATGGATGGATAATCATAATTAGTAAGTTTGAGGAGCTAACAAGCAAAAAGTATGATAAACAATAAATGAAGAATAAGTGGTATAACCTCAAGGAAGAATGGAAAATATGGAGGTCATTACTTTACAATGAAATTGGATTAGGATGAGATTCAAGAAAGAAAACTATTCATGCTAGTGACGAATGGTGGGAGATTAAAATTCAGGTTTTCCTCACTTCTTTTTTAACTTTCGTGTTAAGCTTACATTTAATGATACAACTTATGCAAATGCTTCATCATAATAGGAAAATCCAAAGTTTAAGGCTTTTAGGATGAAATGTATATATCTTGATCTTGAAGTAAAGTTAAATATGATCAAAGATATAGTTGCTACTGGAAGAATCACATGGAATCTACATAGGGTTTATGTATTGATTATGATGTGAGGTGACACAACTTGGTATTGATGATGTTGTAGGGTCTATTGATGAAAACTTGGAGGATCATGTGGATGAAATCGTTGTTGAACGAATTGGAACTCAAACCTGTAAAAGAGCCACGTAGACTTCAAAGATGCAAGCTTGATGAAAAAATATAAGAAATTGAGCACAAGAGAGGAGTTCGGAACACAAATTAATAGGCTGCTTACAAATGTTGAGAGTGGGCATCCAAAACAACCAATTCAGTTGGTCCTTATGAGGATCTCATAGAGATATTGGATTTCATACCTGAGATTGTGGAAGACAAAGACTTGTACTTTTTGCAATTTCTTATTTAAATGAAAAGATAGACAATAGGAAAGTTTTTATGAGCTTAAAAGATGATGCAAAGAAAGTAAAGTATCTCAAATATGAGTTGAGAAGAGAATCAAGTCTTCATAAATAGGATGTTAGCATCTTATTGTTTTCATGTTTGAAGTTTAGTCATTCCACTTTGTTTTTATCTATGGATTTTTATTTACAGTCTTTATGAATCTAATTTCAATTAATGTTTGATGTTAGATTTTTTTTTCATTTTGGTGTTTTCTTAATGTGATAGTTTGCATATATGCGATGGTTAATACATTGTTTCTCTTTATATTTTACTACTTGAAGTAATTATGGATAATTCACATACAAGGGAAAATCATGAGCAAAAGGAAAATGAATTTTGGAGATATTGTCTCGGTTGCTTAAGTTGCAATTCTTTATCAAAGAGACTAACCTTTGCAAACAGCCTTGCATAATCTTAACATATACAAGTTACATATGATTAAAAGAGTTGATTGGCAAAGATGCTAATCCGATAAGGTGCTATAATATGTTTAGAATGCATAAGATTGTATTTAATAATTTAACACATGATTTAGTAACACGTTATGGCATTCGAGAATCTAGGAATGATGATGTTAGAGAAATGGTTGGTATGTTTCTTCATATTCTAGGACATGGTATATGTAATAGGTTAGCATAATAGCGTTTTCAATGCTTTGGGGAAACCATAGGTAGGCACTTTAACTTAGTTTTAGATAAAATATGTGATATGTGAAAAGATTTGATTCAACCAACTGATCGACAATATAGAAAAGTTCTAGAGAAGATCAAGAAAGATCAACAATTTTATCCATATTTTAAAGATTGCATTGGAGCTATTGATGATACACATATTCCAGTGATTGTGTACGTATGATCAAATTCGTTTTATTGGTAAAAAAGGAACAACAATTCAAAATGTGTTAGCCATATGTAATTTTAATATGGAATTTGTCTATGTTTGGGCTGGTTGGGAGGGACAAGCTCATGATATTTATATCTTTTATGAAGCTATTGGAAGACGTGACGCACATTTTCCTATCCTCTAGATATGTTATTTAATGGTTTAGATACATAAATATATCTAATTGGCATATGTTGATTACATTTACAATATATTTATATAGGTAAATATTATTTAGTAGATGCTAGATATCCAAATCCGATTGGTTATTTGGGGCCATATAAAGAAGTTAGATATTATTTGTCAGAGTTTCGAGAAGGTCCTTCACCTACAGGATATCGAGAAGTGTTCAACCGTGTCCATTCCTTGTTATGCTCGACAATTTAGCGAGCCTTTGGTGTGTTAAAACAAAAGTGGGGTATTTTAACTCATATGCCAAGTTATCCGTATGAAAAGCAAGTGCAAATTGTCCTAGTGGCAATGAATTTGCACAATTATATATGAAGAAATAACGTGACTAATACATATTTGGAACAAGCAGAATTGGATCCTAATTATGGATATTCAATTGACCATGATGATGCAAATGAAGGGGTGGGTGCTTCAAATTCGTATGCATCTCCGGACATAACATGTTTACATGATGAAATAGCCATGATTTTACAAAGTTGTAGAGGTTTGTAATACTAAGTATAACGTATACTTTTTTTCGGACATATATGATCATGTTTACTATTAATGTTTACTGTCATGAAATGACTCTTTCTAATTAAATTTATATGAGAGGAACTTGGTTTTATTTTTCTTAATGAAGACCTCCCTTTTTATATGCGGTGCTTACTAAAAAAAAATTAGTATCCACAATTAGTCGCTTCACCATCCATCAAATAAGTTCACCTTTTTTATCATTTTTTTCTTTTGACAATCAATAGCCAATTTTTTTTTTTTTATCAATACACTAGAATGATAATTAATTAACGAATATGATTAATACTACAATAATTAAAAAAAATTATTCAAAGTTAAAAACAAACCTAAAAGAGCCCTAGGCCAAACGTTAAACTTTGCATCTAATCTATAATCAAATTCTTTTAATATAATTTTTAAATAAATTTACTAATATGTATCTTTTACATTACTCTCAACATGAAAATGTAAAATGTTATATAGTTATTGTTTCTTTTTTGCAATTTTAAAAATACTAAAACTAAAAAACTTAATTTGGTCACACCAAATGGCTTTTCAAATATATGCTTACCAAATAATTTTGCATTTTCCTAAAATACTTTTCAGTTATAGTTTACCAAACAGTTTTACATTTCTTCAAAACTCTTTGGGCTAAAGGTCTTCGCATTTGGCTAAAGGATTTTCTCAAATGCTGAACCAAATGGGGCCTTGGTATGTTGTTCCATTTCACCACATCGTAAATCCATTGGTTGCAAATGTGTATACAAGATCATATACAAAGAAGATGGCGCTGTTGAATGCTTATAAGGTTGAAGTTGCTAAGGGATTTACACAACGGGAATGTTATAATTATCGCGAAACCTTTTCTTTCCACCAAAGAGGTCACTATTTGTTCTTTTTTTATCAATTGTTGCTTTTGTTATTGGGAACTATATCAAATGGATGTTCACAATGCCTTTCTATGTGGGGATTTGGCTATATGAAGAAATATATATATGAAACTTCCATGGAGCTTACGAAGACAAGGGAGGCTCGAGTATGTTGTCTTTGTAAATCCCCGTATGGGCTTAAGTAGGTTTCTCAGCAATGATATACCAAATATACCAATACACTCACAAAAATGTAGGCTTCCAGCACTTCAAACATGATTATGCTCTATCTATGTGAACCGGAGATAAATATATGTTGATGATATATTTATCATGGGAAATGATGAATCTACCATTGAGAAATTCAAAAATATATGCACTTTACTTTTCACATCAAGGATTTGAGACTTCTCAAGTATTTTCTTGGTATTGAGATAACTTGATTTAGTAAGGGAATCTATCTTAGCTAACCAAATGAATTGAGTAGAATGTCAAGGTGTAAACTAGTTGTTATATCAATTGAGTAGAATGTCAAGCTAACAACAAATGAATATGATGTGAGTTCATCATCTAATGAAGGCCTATTGCTTAGAGATCCGTTAGGATATCAATGGCTCATTGGAAAAGTATTATATCTCACCATGACAAGAGTTGATATATATTATGTAGTGCAAATATTTTGTCAATTTATGCATAACTTGAAGAAATCTCATATGAATATGGCACTAAAGGTTGTAAAGTACTTGGATGTCCATGACTTGGTATACCTTTGTCTAGAGATTGTAATATGAATATGATAGTTTCCTATTGCGATGCGGATTATGCTACTTGTCCAATGACTAGAAGATCTATCATTGGTGTTTGCATCAAACTGGGAAGATAATTGATTTCATGGAAGACAAAGAAACCATCAACCATCTCATTATTATAAGCTAAATTAGAAAATTGAGCAATGGTGAAAACTGTTTACGAAATGATTTGGATATGGGGCCTATTCTTGGACTTTGGTGTAGAAGTTGATGGACCAATCGAGTTATTTTGTGACTATGATGCCACACTCAAACTAGCAGCAAATCCAATCTTTTATGAAAGAATGAAGCATATAGAGGTCGATTGTCATTTTACTTAAGAAAATATTCATGAAGGAACACTTGTAGCAAGAGGAATTAAAACTGTGGAATAACTTGCAAACCTTTTCATCAAACTTGTGTTAGGGATAACATACATATCTACTAAACAAATTTAACGTCTTCAACATATATATGCCGCTAGCTCAAGGGAGGGTGTTGGACATATGATTGGAGATATGAAGGGAATTGATTGTGGTACCGATTTGATCACGGACTAATTGATTTAGTAATCCATGATTGATTTAATAGAATAGGAAATTGTAACCTTATATATTTTTTCTTATTTTCATCTTTCTCTTTTGTACTATAAGTAAGCTTATGTCCATGAACACAATTCATAACAATACAATACAATCCTCTAATTTCTTCATTTTTAGTCAATGCCAATCAACTTTGATTGCAATAGTCCAGTGCACTAAGTTGTCTACTTTTTGTAATTGATGCATCGTAACGAAAATCCAACCAATTTTCAAGCAAAACGAGTCTCACCTAAGACAAATTATTGAAAGAAAATGATACAATGATTCATAAAGTTTGGCTCAACATATAATGTTATCCCTAAATTTTTAATTTGCTCATTTAGTCGAATTACATTGAACATATATACATATATATGTATATTTCATATAACATATTTTACAATGTAATTCCTAGATAAATGCATTTTAGTCTAGGAATTACATTGAACATATATATATATATTTGTCGGTTCTACTTCAATCTTACTTTAACATTCACTTTCAGACTTTTGCTCTACCTCTTTGCAGGGCGTGGGAGTTGAAACCCACCCTTGAAATGAAATCGTTCCCACCCCAATCACCCTGAAAATGTGGGGATTAGAACCCCCATCTCCCTCTTCCAAGTTGGAAGGGTGGTCATTGGGTTGAACATATATTAAAAGTTAATATATAATATTGAATAAATTAAAAATTTAGGAGTCATATTACATATTAAGCTAAAAATTGAGGACCATATAGGTGTTGGTGGTTACTATATCAACCTACCTATTGGTAGCCAAGGTGTGCAAGTATACCTCGATGTGGAGTCTACCTTCTCGTTGTGAGGTTTTCAAATTCTTTATTTATCTTTATTTTTCTAATAGAGAGGGAATATGGAGGATAGCGCGGGATCTCTCGTCTCGGGATAGATCTCCTACCCATTTCATCTTTATTGAGCAAATTAATTAAGGACCATATCGGATCTAGCAAATTAGGGACATATCGGATCTCTAGGTCCCACGCGAGTGTCCCGTTACAAAATGGGGTCATGCGCATTTGGGCCAATACCGAAAGCTCTAGCACTTCCCTCAGTCGGTTAAGCTCGAAACGTACGTCTTCCCCGTTTCACCGTTCTCCGGTTTCTCTCCTCCACCTCGTCCGCCGACGCAGAGATCTCCCTGCACCGCCGCGAGGATCCGCCGGCGCCGTCGCCGTCGCCGTCGCCTCCGCCGTCTCCGTCCGCGATCCTTCCCGACGCTCGGGCCGAGCGAGCCTCGATCCGGATCGCATTCGCCTCCCTCCGATCCCGCGTCCTCTCTCTCTCTCTCTCTCTTCGAACTCCGGTCCAGATTGGATCCCTCCTCCGCGGCTCGCGAAGGAGCGAAGGGAGGAAAGAGCGGCTGCCGGCTGAAGTTCCGATCGCGCGCTCGAGCGATGAACTACAGAAGGTTCGTCTGTTTCTTCAGTTCCCGCGTTCCCGATTGGGCTTCCTGAATCGGGTGTCGATCGTGCCGCGAATGTGCTGCTCGTTTCGAGGGGGTTTTGGCGTGGCGAGACGTGTGCGATTCGGCTCCGTCGGAAATGGAGCTCTTCGGGCGCGATTTTTCGGGCGCTCTTGATTTGCGAGGTTATGTTTGTTCTGATTGAGAATGTCGAATCGAGAGAAATGTAGTGAGCTACGAACAGCGCTAGAGAAAGGAGTTAGGTTGGCTGGGAAAAGTAAATGGTTTTACATCGTGCAAGAACGAGTGCGGAGCTTTAAAAGTACGATCGGTGAAAATCGAGTTTCGATAGCACTTTGGCTCATGGGAGTACCGGGATAATTCGGTGTGCTGTGCCAGTGCTGAAGTTGATTGATTGTTGCTCAGCTGAAATCTTTTTCTGTGAAAAATGGTTGTGATTTGAGTTGATCTCTCTGTGACATGGTGAGGGAGTCGAATTATCTCATTTTGAATGGAAATGTGGCATTTGGCGGTGCATCTTTTTCTTTGGAATACATTTTTGCTGCTGCAAGATTTGTTATTCAAGAGGATGCTATACATTTGTGATTGAGTTTAGTCTTGGATTCTCTGAATGAGACCGTTCATTTTATGCATGCTTTAGTCAGAGACAGAGCATGGGCATACTGCTCTTTTTTTCTGGACTCCTAACATAGATTCATGTTGTAATTGAAGTGGATTGCTGATCGGTGAAAAGTTCACCTGATCTTTCTTGGGGGAAAGTATCTTATGTAACCATTATACCACATGTCGTGATTTAGAGTTTCTAGATTGTCAAATTCAGAAAATGAGGAATGTAACTAATGCATAACATCCTTTCTCCTATTAGATGTCTTATTACATTTCATTACCATGACAACAACAATGATGAAGCATGAGGTTGATGACTCTTCCATCAATTGTTGCATTAGCACTTGGTTTGTTTTGGTTTTACTGAATGAATAATAGGGAAAAAGCCATAAAAAACTCCAAACTATATCCATTGTGACACATTTACGTTGAACTTTTTCTTGTGACATAAAAAACCCCAAACTTGTATCTATGTGACACATTTACCCTCTGTTAAGGTTCCATTAGATGATATTTCAGCTAAAGTGATGTCTATTTTATTTCAATTAAACCATGAGGGCGCCATTTCAACACTGTTTGCTTTGTGGCGTCTATATAGGTAGATTTTTATTGGTTCTCATTGACAAAACTTTAATGGAGGGTAAACATGTCAATTAGGTACAAGTTTGGGATCTTTGGTGTCAAAAAATAGTTTAGGGTAAATGTCACAATAGACATAATTTGGGTTTTTGGTGGCTTTTACCCTAAATTTTATCGTGATTATTATTGGCTGTGAAGAAGTTGATAGGTCATCTAGAAGCTAATAACCCTCCTACTTTTGAACTTCTGAATTTGCTTCTAAGCATTGGGAGTTGGAGTATGTGCATATAGTTGACCTCTGACACATGGGCTACAAACTTAGCTGAATTGTTAATTACTTTGTTCTTTTGCTTAGTTATTATATCATTGAGCTTGAAACACTCTATTATTACCACTTCATCAAGAAAAATGCATGGAGTAGGGCAGCAATGCTGTGTAGTTTACAGTTTTTTCGGGTACTTTGGTGTACAAATTGAAATTTGTAACTACCTAAAGATGAGAATTTGGATACTAACAATAATGTGTATTCACTTGCTTTTTTTCTCAGAATGTAATTTATAGACCCTGCTATCCCCTTTGTGTTGTGCATGACAGTCCACTGCTTTACTTTCAGAATAGCATCTTTTATGTTCAATGATCTCCTGTTTGGTCCACCTCTCTCTCTCTCTCTCACACACACACACACACACACACACACACACACACACACACACACACACACACGCACACACACACACGCTTGTGCAATGTCCTTAAATATGCATAGATTCCCATAAATGTAGATCACCCTCACACATTTCACGAAGATGAAAAGATAATTGATTGCCTTAACTCATTTGTAATAACTATTGCTTCGTTTTGGGTGATACAGGGAGCCCCGTGCTGCTAAAGCGGCTCTTTTTGACGGTTATAATGGTCTTGAGGAAGGCCTTAGAGCCTCCTCATCCTACTCCCATCAGATTAATGAGCATGACAATGACAAAGCAGTTGACAGTTTACAAGATAGAGTTATATTCCTGAAAAGAGTAAGTCCATTTGAGCTTCTCTTTGCTCTAGTTATTCTGTTGTGGTGTAGCTCTTTGTTAATATATTGCTAATTGTCTATATGTGCACTTTATTTGAGTTATATGTGATATATATTCTATGGTAGTCTAGGTAGTAAGTTAGTACAGAGTATGGTTGGTGAGCATGGGTGAGTGATGCTATATCTTCTTTGTGAGCAAGAATCCCCGTTTCCTTGCAGAGTATATAATTTGAACCTGTATACACTCATTTGATAAGTTGCCTTGGGAGTTGATGTGGGATTATAATCCTAGTTTAGTATTTTTAAGTGTTTTTCTTCTTTATTTAGTCTTTCCTCATTATTTTAGGGTTATAAGTGGTCATATGAATGTTTAATTGGGTTGGTTGGTTGAGATTAGAATTTGTTATTTATGATCAAGGGTTGAGATCATCTTATGTTTGTAACCCAGTATAAATAGGTCTTATCAGTCCCTTTTGTCATTAGTTTTTCTCATTCAAGGAACATCATTGGTCTTTATAAATCCTAGAATACCTTTTCCCTGATATAGTCTCAATTCTACTCGATTTTAGTTAGTTTTGCTGTATTTTAGTTCTCCAAATATGTCACTTAGTCGCAGAACCTCTTGTTAGGTTTTTCCTACATCAGAAGTTCCCTGCTTGGCATGTGCACTATTAGAAAGCTATTTGAGATTTGAAAGAGGAGTTTTTTTAAAGGAATATATGCATCTCATATGGTGTTGACATTTGTTGGTCACCTCTACTTATGAGGCAAGTTAGATTATCTTCTCATCATTGACCATTGACCAATATGACCATGTAGCTTTGTCATTGAGGCTGTGCTAAGGCAACTGCAAATTGATTTAGTAATAGCCTTACATTGAATATCACAAGAGGAAAATTGAGGGCCTTTTTGGTAAAGCTGAAAATTAAGTGCTAAAAATTCTAGTACTGAAATCATGAGTGCACATGATTGAACTTTTTCAGAGTATGTCACGACTCATTATGTGTGAACTGGGACTGAGTTGCGCCATTCTTGCTCATATCAATTCATGACTTTAATTAAAATATTTTGTAGATTCATTGACTTGGACGGACAAGAAGGTTTTTCTTTGGTTGGACAAGAATTTTTAAAAAGTATGTCTTGTCAAGGATATTGTACTAGGTCAGTGCAGGTCTGGTAAAAGGCACCTAAAATAGTGTTGAGAATCCAACTCACTGTTCACTACTAATTAAACAACGAGGTTTTCCAAGTCTGTTTGGATTGATGGATCTGTTGCACTGATTACCAGTGTAATTTGGTTGATTAGCACATGAATTATTGCCTTCCATTCATGCTGCATAGCAATGTTTATTGCAAAAAGTCACATGCCCAAAAATGTCGCGCAAAGAAAATGCAGTTGCTGAATCTCTCTCTCTCTCCCTCTCTAATGTTAATGTGCTCTTGTATTGACAGTTAACAGGGGATATTCATGAGGAGGTAGAAAGTCATAATCGCTTTCTTGATCAAATGGTATGCTCACTATATTTGTTTGTGCATTAGATTGAGCTGCCTATGCACCATGCATTTGACCTGTTAATGTTTTGACCCATCAATTTAGGGCAACAGCATGGATTCATCAAGAGGTGTCATGTCAGGAACCATGGATCGATTTAAGAGGGTACCACAGGGTTATATCTATTAGATTGGTTTGCTGTAAATTATTGGATTCTTTTTCCTTTTTATGGCTTGGTAGATTAAAAAAAATAACGGGGCCGCTTTATTGTAGGTCTTTGAAAAGAAATCTAACAAGCAGATGTGCAAACTTGTGTCGTATTTTGTGGTTTCCTTTCTCGCAGTATACTTCCTTATCAGGTAAAATCATCAAATCTGACTACTATCTACTGTTTCAGTGCCGCATTTACTTGAACCGGGGGAATTACCTCTTCAAATTTCCTCTTGGTGGGAAGGTTTCATAGTTGAGTTCCTTACAACTTGGCAGAATGAATATTTGTTCAAAATCTTCATCATGTAAAAGTAAGAGATTTTATGGTCATATTTAGGCTACAATGAATAGTAGCTAATCATTATGTGTCCTTGTTAGGCACCAGTTTATGTCCAACATGATTGTCTAATGTGATTAGCTTATTATGGCTAAGCCAGTGTACTCAGATTTGTGTTGTTTAATTTTTTGACCTTACATATAGTGATCGTGGGTTCTAGATATTGAAGTTTCCATGTCCATACTCTGCACCTTTCTAAGTGAAGACAGTAAGTCTTTGCAGAGCAGCTGAAAACTCTAATTATTAGCATGAGAATTAATGAGATTTGTTCCAATACGCAATGTCCATCCATTGATAGATGTATGATGTTGAAAGTGATCGTTCTTCCTCCTTGGTTCACAGGTTTCTTGGATATTTCATGCATGGTTGAGGGAACAACTCTTGAACTTCCTCTCTTAATATCCGGTGAAAGTTTGGTTTCACAGAAAAGGCATGGTCCTTTAATCTAAGGAGTTCTTTTTGATCTTCAATTGAAACTGTAGCATGGAATGGTGGAGAGAACCGCTTGACGTAAGTCAAATTCCTGGCTAGCTTGTCACTACCTTGATATGAACTATAGAATCATGTAAATCCCGATTGAATTTCATTTAGCCAGAATTCTTTTCTGATTCTCTGAGATTAGTATCATTTTGCCCCATTTTATCCCCTGGGATATCCCTATATAAGTCAAGTGGCTAATGGCAAGAACTTGTTCATAATATTGCTCTAGTTAAACCTCTAATCCGGAGAGACCATTCCGGAGAATAGAGAACATGAATTGACAGTGGACTATGCACCTTTGGCAACCTCAAGTTGTGTCTTTAGAAAAGAGAACACTGAGAAGTGGAGCTTTCGATTGGCTCGTAATTACATCGACTGATGTCGAAGTGAAATGCTAACATCTGAGGCGTGTCATACTGACATCTTGGAGAAGATAGAGCTTACTTTATAGAAAAGTTAAGGAGTCTTATCGTAACAGTCGCATGATGATAGTCGAAGTCAAAGAGTTGCAGCTGTCGGTGCAATAGATGAAGCGACACTGGATCAATCACTTTGTCACTTAATGGTACGTATAGAAGCGAAAGCATTGTGAAGATACCTTCGATGCGCAATTGAGGCCACTAAGATGGATAACAACCCCTCACAGGTATAATAGGACTTCACCTCGGATCCTCAAGGCTCATGAAAGTTGACTTTGGATGTATTTGATTTGGTTTTTGGGAAAGTGTTTGGAAAAATGTAAAGGATTTTAGATTAAAGGATTTTTTGAAATGTAAGTCTTGTTTGGTAAATTGGAATTTAAAAGTGCATTAAGAAACAATTTTGGATTAAATGGTGTTTGGAAAAGTCACATTTTGTAAATGACTTTGCTACTTTTTTGATACTAAAAAAAAACCTCAAAACCATTTAAGGATTTGGCAATTGGTGGGACGCTGATAAGCTAAATCTGACATCATCAGTCCTCACTTGAGGTTGTGCACCTCACTTGAGGCTTGCCTGGGTCACACGACCCCAAGTGACCTGAGCTACCCCTTTAGAAAGTGGTTCCCAATGCATCCTTTATCATGTCCTTGGCCTTTCGTTACAATTTGAGTAAATTCTCTGTTCTACTTTTCCTCTTGAACTTCTCCCATTTTTTTTTTAATTTTTTAATTTTTCCCTTATTATTTTGTTTATTTTACATTACTATTGTGTGATTTTAAAATGTTTGCATCTTTGTTCAACATCTACTCTTGTTGAGACACAGCGTGAAAAAGAATTCAAGAATTCTGTCGTATTTCTTTTACAATAATGATTCTTTTAATTATTGTTATAAATGCATTAAAGTACATTATCTACGAAAATGTCACGAACAAATTAATTTCTTGCTTCTCATTGCAACATGTTGTTTTAATACTAGTTCGACGAGAAGAAAAGCAAAAAGAACGTAATAGATCTCATGTATAACAACCCTCTAAAGGAGGTGAGATTTTTTACAATAGGTTAAGGCCCCAATTGTATTATTGGTCTTCACGTGAGGTTGTGTGTCCTTGAGTGAGGTTTGCCTGGGTCACGCGACCTCAAGTAACATGGGCTGCCCCTTGAGAAAGTTGTTCCCAAGACATCTTTTGTTGTGTCCTTTGCCTTTGGTCACAATATGAGTGGAGCCTTTGTTTTACTTTTCCTCACCAACTTCTCCCATTTTTCTTTCAATTTTGCGCTTATTATTTTGTTTATTTTACACTATTATTGTGAGATTTTAAATTGTTTGTATCTTTGTTCAACATTTACTCTTATCGAGACACAATGTGAAAAAGAATTTAAGAATTTTGTCTTATTTCTTTCATCATAATGATTCTTTTAATTATTGTTATAAATGCATTAAAGTACATTATTTATTAAAATGTCATGAACAAATTGATTTCTTGCTTCTCGTTGCAACGTGTTGTTTTAATACTAATTCAACGAGAAGAAAAGCAAAAAGAACATGATAGATCTCACGTATAACAACCCTTTAAAGCAGCAGGTGAGAATTTTTTACAACAGGTTAAGGCCCCAGTTGCAGTATCTTCTTCACAATATCGAAGAGAAATTGGCAACACTGGCTCTTGCATCCTTACTGCATGTGCAAAATCTATAATGTGTTTCCAGGTAGCTTCATCGAAATTCTGATGTGGACTTCAGAGATATTGTTTGAACGTATGGAGCACAAAATTTCAAAGGCATTGCCAGAGTTTTTTTGTTTTTAAATATTAAGATCAAGAACTATTTTAAACAATTGACTCTCCTAATTTATAAGCCTAATCGACGGCAAGTAAAATCTGTCATTAGAAATTATTGAAGGATATTTGGGGAGCCCTTTCAAAAGTATGGGGATTATTTGGAACCGATATATAACAAGGATAACTTATAATTTTAACTCAAAATCCCGGGAATGTTAAAAAGGGTGTTGTGAAGAAGCACCTCAGGGCATTTTTTGAATAAAAATAAGCTCGAGAACGCTTGTTAACAAGATCTTCCCACTCGTCCCTTTCTTCAACTTTCAGTTTGGCTTTTATCGTTTTCCTACAGAGTTTTCTTGCCTAATTACTTCTGAATTTCGATTATGGACATCCGTCTCACGGCCTAAATTTTGAACTTTTAGCTTTCTCTGTAATTTTTGGGGGCAAAAGCTCTGATCAAACCGGGAAGGTTATTCCACGTGGTCCAGAGGTCGTGGGTTAGAGTCACAGGAACATAAGCAGTTGAGGGAGGCTCCATAAGGATCTTTTTCATTTTCTTTCCCCATCTTCTCTTCCCCAAAACACGTGCAGTGATTCCAAGGATATCTTGACTGGAACATACACTTGGGAATATCTTCAACGTTTCTGGGTGTCTTGCTTCCTGAACCGGACTCGATCTGCCTTGTTTTGCAGCAAGTGGAAGCCTCTCTATCTTCTAATTCAGTATTTGCTCAAGAAAAATACCAATCGAAGTGAGGTTTCATCCTCTTTGTAACGCATGATGGGTCTAGGCTGATGGTACACAAATCACCGAAACACCTTCACGGATGAAATCAAATGAAGAAGAGTGTTGCTTCCAATTTCTGTAGTGTTAGGTGTTTGAGGTGGATCGTCGTTGCGTTTCCTTTTCGGCATGCCACGGCTGCGCACATTTGAAGGTGATTGGCGGGCTTCCGCCTGAGTTGACAACTAGCTTGGAAAATTTCACGTAATTCAACAGTCTCCTTTTGTCTTCTGACAATGCAAATTTTGTCTCTACTCTGCAACCAATGATCAAGTGGAGATAACCACTTGATGTTGCTACTTGACTTTAAGACCCCACGGTGGCATTATTTTCTTCGAATTCCTGATCTTCCCCATAATGGGGCGGATGCGTTGATGTCCATTTAAACCCACTCATCAAGTTAATACAAGTACCGTAAGAACTAAGATGTTTACACAGAAAGTAAAACGATCACATGTTTACTAATGCTTAACCTTTTAGGCGGTAAATCTTTTCAAATGGTATCGGAATCCAAGATTTCTAAATTCGATTCCATGTGTTCTTCTTTCTCACATTGCTTCATATATATGTTTGGGAAGTAAGACCTCCGGCCATTCTTTCATGCCTAATTTTTATGTGTTGAGTTCCACGCTTGTAGCTATTGTCGTCTTGCCGGTCTTGAGACGGATTATGTTTTTGAATGCACGGTATTCATGCCGTCCAGTTAATCTTTCGGAATAAATTAAGTGCATTCAACTTCAAGATACAGTATCAAGAATTTAATGCCGAGACCGAGGAAACATTAGGGATACACATTCATTTATCTTTCCTTTGTGCAGTTGCATAAAAAGAATCAGTTACAAGAGGGGAAGAATGGAGCGAATTATACGAGATAAACAAAACCAATCATAGCGTGTGATCCTGCTCGTCTTGAATTGCATTTGGTTCGGTGGTATATTCTACACGATAATTTTCAACGAAAGTGACGAAAGAAAAGAAGTCGCCCCATGCTTGTGTGTTGGTTCTCCAATTTCGATGCTCGACAAAGGTAAAGATTTGCGTGGTAGGCCTTGTGCAGTTCACTCACTTCCAAAGCTGTCTGCCAACAAAAAAACGCCCCTAGACTTTTCTGTCACGAAGGTCACGTCTTTTATATTCGAAAGACGATACAAAGGCACAAGCCAACTGATCGAAAACTAATTATAAAAAGGTTCAATTTCACTTCAACTCAAAGTACAGGTAGAGTCCATTTAGGGAAAGACCTTCCAGACATGCCGAAAATGGGGGCAAAAATCTATCCCTGACTCTCCCGAACTTGCAAAAGAAGGGCATGCAAAGAATATGAGCAACTTATTTTCTTCCCCCAGAAAATTGGTAAGGATATTCGACTTTACCTATACAAGACTTGTGTTTGAGTGATCGCAACGTTTTTTCGAAATAGTTTGGACCTGTACATTTCCGTGATTGACGTGATTTGTGACTTAATAATAACCAAACGAATCGGTTGAGTGTTCCGAAAGTCTCGTGTACCTTATAAATTTATTAAAAAAAGAAGAAAAAGAGTACAAATTTGCAGCACTAGAACTTGCAACGCTCTCCGCTCTCTCTCTCTCTCTCTCTCTAGCTCTCTCTCTCTCGTTCAAAAGTGGGGGCTCAAGAAAAGGACTCGCTTCCCACCTGCCCAAGCACGCGACCCTAAAAGAAACCCTAATTTCCAAGACCCTCCAAAAGAAGAGAAGAATATATAGGAAGGATCAAACGAACATGAGAGAGAGAGAGAGAGAGAGAGAGAGAGAGAGAGAGTTATATAAACAAGGCGTGAGATGAAAAAAAATACTGAAAATAATAGGACATATAGTTCACTATTCTCATGAGTCATTTCTCTCTAATCACTCACTGTTCAATTCCCAGTTGCTTTTCTTGTTCTTTCGTTCTCCGTGATTGATACTACAAGGGTTTGCATATGTCCCTTGTTTTCTTTTCCTAATCCCCACCGAGATCACCACTTGGTAATCTCCAATAGATCTTCTAATTGCATAAATCTTCTCTTCCCCTCACAAAAGTGCTCTATTCCTTTTCCTTCTCTTTACTCGATTCCATTATGCTATTTCTTGAATCTAATTCTCTCACCATACAAACTTCTACTCTCTCTCTCTCTCTCTCTCTCTACTTCACCAGAATAGATCATGAACAGCTGATCTAAGATTCCAGACAAGAGTGAAAAGAAAACAAAGAGGAGGGTTTTGAGTTTGACTCTCTTCGAAGAGGCTAATCCGATTTTAATTTGGTTTAATTTGCTTCCCTCGGCGGAAAGGAAGATTTGCAAGCCTGGCTACTCCTTGGTGGACAGGGCAAATAGGGTTACCGGCCCTCGATGTGGCCAGTAATTCACCGGTGTTGAGCAAGCGTGATCTCGAGCTCTCTGTGTGCGAGAATGGTGACAGAAGTGCGAGCCGAGGGGATGATGATGATGATGGTGACGAGCCTAAGGAAGGAGCTGTGGAGGTTGGCACCCGCAGGCCGAGGGGACGGCCACCAGGATCCAAGAACAAGCCTAAACCGCCGATCTTCGTGACTAGGGACAGCCCTAACTCGATGAAGAGCCACGTGATGGAGGTGGCCAGCGGCGCTGACGTCGCAGAGTGCCTTGCCCAGTTTGCGCGCCGCCGCCAGAGAGGGGTCTGCGTGCTCAGCGGGAGTGGCACAGTTGCAAATGTAACATTGAGGCAACCGGCAGCTCCTGGTGCAGTGGTGGCCCTACATGGGAGATTCGAGATCCTATCGCTGACAGGCACATTTCTGCCCGGCCCTTCGCCACCAGGCTCCACCGGGTTAACTGTGTACTTGGCAGGTGGTCAGGGTCAGGTGGTTGGCGGCAGCGTAGTTGGGTCCCTTGTTGCAGCTGGGCCTGTGATGGTGATCGGCGCAACGTTTGCAAATGCCACCTACGAGAGATTGCCTCTCGATGAAGAGGAAGATGGCAACACTGCTAATGGTGGTGGGCAGGGCCAGCTTTCTGGGTCAGGAGGCTCACCGCCCACAGCAGTAAGCAACGGAAACAACCAGTCTCAACAGGGGCTAGCGGCTGATCCCTCGACGCTGCTGTTATATAATTTGCCTCCGAGTTTCCATGTTAATGGTACTCACACCAATCAAGATGCTCATGCTTGGACTCATGTTCGTCCACCATTCTAAATAAATCCCACCACATTCCATGGCTGTAGTAGATGTGAATTGGGTTTTAGGTATGATCTCATCTGATAGGAGAGACGTGAAGAGAAGGGAGAGAGAGTACACTCATCGCTGTGTATATGGTACTTCTCTCTCTGTTTTGGCTTCTTTGTTGTTGCAATAAAGGTAGGATTAGTGTCCTCCTCCCAATTCTGATATCCAGTCAACCCTTTTTTCTCTGGCTTTAGTGTTCTTTAATAATCTTTTCCTTGGTCTAGTTGAATAACAAATGGGATGCCTTGTGTTCGAGTTGATTAAACGAATTGGTGAATGAGTGAACTTGATGAGTGAGGGTCTTCATCTGAAGTAAAAGAAAAGGAAAATCTGAGCGAGGTTTTGATTCTGTTCTTATTGATCTGTTCTCTTATTATATCCACTATAAGCTTGCATCTAACTTTACCCGGATGATTGATTGCACTGGACTTGAAAGAAGAGACCGGAGATCTTTGCAGGTCTGATTTCTAGGCTGGGTAAAAAAAAAGTAGGGTTAGATGTCAACAGCGATCGATTCAAATTTGCTGGGTTTGTAGCCACAAATCTACAACATGGAAAGTCACTCGGGTCAGGAGAAGAACAAAGAGACCCAGTTTGGCAACAAGAAGGTGTAGTATTAATGTAGTTTTTTTTTCCAGACAGGAACTTATTGGTCTTGATATGAAAAGATGTTTTGTCCAGCACATATTTTAATGTTATATTCTTGTCGCCAGAGTGATGTTCTTGTACTTGCTTTGTTACATTGTTGGATTGTGATGATTGGAGGAGTTTGTGCCGGCGTACATTGTATATCTCTCTTATTCAAGGGGAAGAGCTACACTAGTAGCTCATAAAAATATCCGAAATTGGTCTTTTTTGTTGATAAATGGCATAGATTACCAAGGTTACTTTTTATTGGTCAACAGCGTCCAGATTGATGTAAAATTGATTATTTTGTCTATTTAATCAGGAAAATATGAGCTTTATATATAAACCAAATGTAGTCCGCAACTTGAAACGGATATGGTAAAACTAATGATATGCCGGGCGTTGTGCTCTTAGACTCTATGACGAGGTAAAATCGAGTAAAACCATGGTCTAGTTCGTCGGACCTCGAACAGTAAGCAAATGTAGAGATAACTCTCAATTATTTGAATTGATAGGACTGGTAATTTGCTTTTTGCCATCTAGCTGAAACGATGTTCAATAGGCAAAGTTTTCTAAAGGCCAAAGATTCACAGTTACGTGTCAACCCAAAAACCCTAACATAATAAAACAAGACGATACAGAGTGGGGGAAAATACCAATAACATATTCGCTTTTGGTCTGGTGCGATCACTTACATACTTTTAATTTTATGAATATCGTTCAAATGCTTCTAAGCAAAACCTTATATTGAGATGACAAAACTTTTTCTCTCCTTGCAAACTCATTCTTAGTGTCTCGCATTGCATAGGTTTGGAAGGTTTGGTTTTTAGTTAATGTTGAGTGTTTTGAGAATTTAGGGTTTGGGAGATGGATATTATTGAAAAGAAAATGGCATTTTTGTAATTGGAGACACCACGATAATTGATGTATAGTGTAAAGTGGTCTTCAAAGGTAAAAATAATTTATGTATTTTGTATTTTATATAAGTGGTCAATGATAATAGGTGAGGTATATTCTTTACACTTACTTGAAAAAAACAGTAAATTAATTGAGATGAATGGTCGAAATTCAGACCATAACTGGTTGAGATGAAAAATGAGCGCGCTCGCTTGCTCTCCACTTGGACCAAAATATTGTGCCTGAAGAAGCTTTAAAAAATAAACTTATGATCTCCGTAGCTCTTCTTGGATTAGAAGTTATGGCTTGTCGAAGCAACAAGAGTGCCAAGTTCTTGTTTTGTGGAATACCACAAAGACTCCTGAATAATATCGACTATATCAAATCTTTTAAAATACATAATCTTGTTTGGTATTATTTTAATCTGCGAGAAAATATTATACATAACTCTAATTCCACGTCATATTTGTAAGAGTCCATTGACTGAACGGCATGTGTGATGAGCGGGGCTCACCATCAGAATTTTGAAAAGTCTTTCTCTCTCCTCTCTCATACGACCGGACTCTCAGCTTTGTGGAAATCAAGCACTTGAAGAGAGTTGGCGGGAACCATACTTGTTTGTAAATCGGCGAGGTCTGAGAAAGCATTGCGAAGTATGAGAAGAGCCTTGACGGCAACGGTGGCAGTGGCGACGAGAGAATCGACCTCTCACTTTTTTCAGAAAGAGAGGGAGCAAAGATGATTTCGAAGGGAAATTGGTGGGGACCACAAAGTGTATATGCTTGCTTATTTTCGAAGATGTGTAGAGCAATAGATGTCGCAGCCACCGTCTTCCTTGTCGTTGATGATCAATTGAGCCAAAACGACATAGATGGGTATTGCAATATGAGAAATATTGGGTATTCCGTGTGAGTTTGGAGGGAGATGGAGAGAGCAGATTGAAGTTGCGAAGGGCGGAGGTGCTGGCCTGGTTTGTCGGACGAGAGATAGCAAAGGGCTTCTCGATCATGAGTCGAGAGGGATAGAGAGAGCAAAGCAGAATGGCAAGTTGGGAAGGGGGGAGAGAGAGAGAGAGAGAGAGAGAGCGAAGCGTGAAGACTGATGAGAGAGGAAAGAGTGTCTTTCAAATAGGTGGGCTCACATTGACACGTGTTGCATTGTGAGTGGATTATTATGTAAGTGATGTGGTACCATAATAGTATGTAATATTTTCTCTTAATTTGTACATCCTTGATTTCATTACGTAGATCTAAATTACCCCAATTAAAATTATGTCGTTGCCATGATCATTTCATCGATATCATAAGGTTACTATGCATGCAGTTTGAAAAATCTAGAATCAATTGGAACTTTGACAACCCATAGAAAGCTTTTGGACACATTAAACCAAAAGTTGAGAGTTGGTTTGGACTTCTCATTGTCGTTAGTGTCTCCATGTTTAGGTTTGTCAACAGCCTATGACTTTAATTAAGACTTTTCCTCATTTTAACTGCCTTCACATATAACTATAGGGCAGTTTCTAGTAGCATAAATTTTTAAACAAAGGGTTATGTGCTAATATTTACAAGAGAAATAAATTCACTGACACTAAAAAAAAAAAATTCAAAAGAAAAAGACACTCAAATGATTCCTTTAACCCCATCCACATCTTTTTACTTTGCATCCACTTTTTCCTGTGTCAATTGAAGAATCATATTAGCTTTGCGTCGTTTACCCCACTATTTGACCGGTAAAACGATGTAAAAGAGGCCACAGTTTCCTTTTGGAGCAATGGAGCCTTGAAGGTATTAAATAGGGGAAAGTTTGAGGGTTTTTGATATTTGAGGTATTATTTCATAAAATTAGAATATACGGTGCTGGTGTATAGAAAGCTTTATATGAGTGGTCTAATCCTCTCTCAAGGTTTTAACTAAGGGTGTGCATGGTCAGGGTGGGCGGTTCTTGGCCTAGAACCAGGAACCACCTGCTAAGTATCGGTTCTGAAAAATTGAAACTGGGAACCGTCCATTAGTTGCATGGATTCACCTGAGAACTGGACCATTAGTCTATTTTGGTTTCCGGGTGTATTCATGGAACCGGTTTTTAGTAGTCAATGGAGTAGCGACCACCCAGAATTGGAACAGGAGCTGGCAACTTTTTTTTTTTTCCTCCCAAATTCCCTTTAGTTTTCCTAGCAAAATTCTGTCCGCTTGAGGGTTCTTCAAGGGTTTATCCAAAGCTTCGTTGCTGCAAAGCCCAGTTTGCTTGTTGCCATGGCTTGGCAGCTGATGGGTTCTACTAATTACATGTTGAAGCGGTTTAGTGATAGTTTGGGGGTATTTGAATAGATTTAATAGGATGTTGGCTAAGTTAGTGGAAGAGGGGTACCGACTATGGAGTGGAGGACATTAGACTCGTGCAGCATGCGGTGCTTCTTGAGTTTGTGAACGTGAAGACATCGATGGCAAGAGGGGAAGCTATTAGGGATCTTAGGAAGTGTTTGGAAAAATTAACATATTATTACAATATAACCGGTTCGGTCCGGGTGAGCGGATTCCCCCATGGAATCGGGAACCGGACCAATACCCACCAGTTTCCATAAATTGGAAACGGGAACCGGACTAATTCCCTTAAGAACCACAGTTTCTGGGCGATTTCATCTGCTTTCGGGCGGTTGAGCAGATTTCAATTCCTTTGCACACCTCTAATTTTAAATGTCCACTCTCTAATCAAGCATCAAATTAGATCAAGAGTTTGTCATGTTGCTTGTAGAAGCTTTTTTTTTTTTTTTTTTTGGTTTCTTTTTATAAGAAAAGTCAGAGCATAAACTAGTAGAACAAAGAAAGTTTGCGGTCTAAATAATCTCTTAATTTAAGGATTTTAATTGCTCGCTCTTTTAATTACCATAAATTCAATTATGGATAAGACCTTTTGAGAATTTTTTTACATCACCAATTTATAATATAATTACTCTTATTTCAGTCCCCCTTTATAGACCATTGCATGTATGGTCCTTTTTTCTTTTAATTTGATAGTTGTGATGGCTGTAAAAGTGACAAACGATAACTAAAAAATTATCCAATATTTCCTCATAGATATGAATTAAAAGTTCTACACCAAATAGGGGCATCATATGAGATATTCTTGGCATATGTAGCATTTTTCTTATTGTAGGTCTTCTTTTAACCCCATGAATGCAGTGTATACTTATAAGTTATCAGTACCATCAGTAACAACAAAAAGATTGATTGAATGTTTAATCGTCCGATTTGGATATCATACGTACCGAATTCGGATTGTAGTGTCTCCCATTTAGAATAATTTTAAGGAGCCAGCCCACTACCCTGGAATGGAGACTTACTTAATACATATGGGGGATAGAATTTGTGTATTTTTATGTATGTATTATCATATTAAAAAAAAAGTACCATTAACATACTTTGTTGATACAAAATGACCGAGGGATTTCCAACATTGCTAAGAAACGAGAAATCCTCCTTACATAATTGGAAATTCAACATCTAGGTTCTACAAAGAGCCCCTAACTTGCACAGTAATTCGAAAGAGTGGATACGTCTTACACAAAACACAATTGCTTCATTCATATTTATATTTCATAACCTTTACTTTTCTAGTCATCCCTCTTTAGAACTATATAGGCATATTCAGAATGACTGCCTTTCGGTGCATTGGCATAGTCGTCGCTTGTATGGGTCAACTAGTTTAGTGATCTTAGGCTATGTTTGTTTTAAGGATAATTAATGATTTTATTTTCCTAAAAATGATCAAGCGTATTTGTTATAAAATTGAATAAATGAATAATACTTTTAATGAAAAAATCTTAGGGGTGTTCATAGGTCGATTCAGTTTGGATCCCCATCAATACCTGTCCTGACCTAGACATGAAGGGAATATGTTTTTAGTGACCCAATTCTAGATTCAGCCCACATAGAATTCAAACCCCGTTGAGTAGGGTTTTCATTATTATTATTTTTTTAGATTGCATAATCATCCTCAATTATATTGACCCAAAATTTAATGAGGTTAATGCATGCATAAAAAATCTAACATTTCCACCAACTGGCCCATTCTCATATCTGTGCAAAATCTCTCGAAATGTATAGTTTCTCTCTACCCTTGGGTAGTCTCTATTTCTCCTAAACCCTCAATCCCCACCCTAATTTCCATCGTCTCCTTCCTTTCATCACATTACCCAGAAGCTCTTCCCAATTTCAGTATGGACTTTACCCAACTGAGTCCTCCATCTCACCCTTGAAGTCTCCGCCTCCCTCCTTCTATCCGCAATCCTTCATTTCAACACCCACCTCCACCTTCATCGACGATCAAGATGAATTTCCTTTAATTTCAAGGTTTATCTTCATCGAGCTCCCATTTTGTCCCCCAGTGTATTTGGGTGGCCCCATCTACTGAACTCTATTTGGTGTCATCTTAATTGGTGCATTGCATGTGGAATCAACCCACCTCTCAACGATAGGTTTGATGATGGAACAATCTCGACAACAAGATGCCCATCTTGCCGCGCTATGCAGTAGACTTGGACAACTCTGGTCAGAACAAGAAGTGGAAGTTTGGGACGAAGAAGTACCAGCGGAGAAGCTGCAAGAATGTAAATTAACATTAGTGGGTAAAATTTTGTCCAACCCTTCTATCAACTTTCAAGCTTTTCGGAATACTTTAAAATGTGCGTGGTGCAATGATTGAGTAGAAGTTTCTCAATGCGAAGTGGGACTCTATGTATTTAAGTTCAATTCAGAAGGGGAAAGGCAGCGAATTTTAGATAATGGCCCTTGGTTGTTTGCAAACCATTTGGTTATTGTGAAACCTTGGGTGTCAAATACACCTTTGCATTGCCATGATTTCACAACTTGTGTGTTATGGGTGCAAGTTTTCAGGCTTCCTCTTGAAAGATATACCGAGAGCATGATCATTAAAGTTGTCAGACATCTTGGCAAGGTGCAGGAGGTAAAAATTGAAACCAAAGAAGGTTCTACAGTTAGATCAGGGAGGGCACGAGTGGAACTTAATTTAAAAGAGCCGCTGAAATCTAGCAAACTTCTTAGAATGGAGGGGAAGAATATATGGATTGACTTTAGATATGAACGCCTATCACATTATTGTTATTCATGCGGCATCCTAGGCCATTACGCAATGTACTGTAAAGATATTCCATTCGATGAAGCAAAAATGGATGGAAAAGACAAACTATTTTATGGTCAATGGCTGAGGGCATAGGTCAAGGAACATAGCCTGTTCTGGTTTGCATTTTATGAGCAGCACCCAAAGCAAGATGATGTCAAAGAAGTCATACCAGAAACACCACAACAATCACCTCTCTTACTTCTTGCAGCACCTCAGAGTACTAACCAACAATTGGCCATTGTGGAGACCAGCACAGAACAACACCTTCAGCGCACTCCAACACCTACATTGCAGCTTTCTTCACTTGGTGAGCATCCAAAAAGTCTTGCAGAGCCTAAACTGAAGTCACTTGTGATGAACCAATTAACCTTACTCAGCAATGTAGCCGAAGGTTCCTCAAATAACAAGAAGCTAAAAAGTCCACGATTGACCTCAAAAGCAAGTCTTCTAAAGAAAGCCAAGAGATATAATCCTTATGGGATGTGCTCTAATGTCAATGAAATGCTCGACGAATCACACCTTATGGATACTCCTATCTTTACAGCTGAAGGGGTCGGAAAATGGGCTGTGGTGGCTTGCCCAAAACAGCCACCAAATGACAAATGAGGATCATCAGTTGGAATTGTTAGGGGCTGGGCAACCCCTTGACAATTCAAGCACTAAAGGCCCTAGTGGCTAGTGAAAAGCCCGATGTCGTTTTTTTGATGGAAACGAAAAATCAAGACATGGTGATCCAAAATCTTAGGAGGAAGATGAAATTTTCTAATTGTTTTGTGGTGAGTCCTTTGGGTTCGGCTAGAGGGTTGGTGGTTTTTTTGGAAAGATCAGATGTCTTTAACTATGGAGCATCACACTATACACTTCATCGACATGATTTGTACTGAAATTCAGAATGATAAAACAATGAGACTTACCTATCTTCATGCACCAACAATTTATCGACAAAGACAGCAAGTATGGGCAAATTTATGACAACTTAGCTCCTTTAATACGCTACCATGGGTGTGTCTTGGTGATTACAATGAGATATTATATCATTGGGAAAAGGCGGGCAAAAAGACATCAGAGCCGTATAGGTTACATTCCTTTAGAGAATTTCTAAACGACCGTATGTTTATGGATATAGCAAGCAAGGGTTGTGCTTATACATGGGTGAACAACAGAGATGGTGACGAAGTAGTTAAGGAAAGACTTGATAGGGCGCCGTGCACAATGGATTGGAGATTAACTTACTCGGAAGTGGAAGCCTTTGCTTTTCCTGCTTTGGGCTCAAATCATAGCCCTCTTCTTTTAATTACTAAACCCAGCCCTTCAAGACGGAAGAAAACTTTCACCTTTGAAGCTTTTTGGCTTCAAGACAAGGCCCGTCAATCGGTCATCAAAGATGCGTGGGAGTCTTCATTGATGCTAGCTCCGTCTCTTACCCACAAACTTCGAGCTTCGCACTCACTAGGTGGAAGTAAATCGCATTTCTGCAATAGACATCAACAAATCCACCTGTTACAACAACAGATCCAACATCACATTAATCAACCCGGTCATGACTATGATAAGGCACTTGTAGCTTGCCTGAAAGATGAAGTTCAAAACATATGGCAACAGGAGGGAAAATATTGGGCTATGAGATCGAGAATCCAATGGTTAAGGTCAGGGGACAAGAATACAAAGTTCTTCTATGTGACAACAATACAATGCAGACAATGCAACCGAATAAGCATGTTAAAGGATGAACAACTTGGTTGGATCCGCGACTCTAATCAGCTCAAGAACATGACGTAGACATACTTTCAAAATCTATATTGCTTGATCGGCTATCAAAATTATGGCCCTATTCTTACACAATGTTCCCAAGTAGTCACAACAGACATGAACATAGGTTTAACAACAATGCTCTCTAAGGAGGAAGTCAAGCAAGCAACTTTCCAATTAGGTGCTACTAAAGCCCCGGAACCCGACGGCTTCAATGGGCTATTCTACCAGAACCACTGGGATATTATACAAGATGATATCTTTACATCGATGCAAGACTTTTTCAAATCAGGAGTGCTGCCCCTTGGTTTTAATAGAACTCTCATCACTCTTATCCCAAAGGTTCCGCACCCCGAAAGGTTAGAACAATATAGACCCATTAGTCTATGCAATTATATATATAAAATCATTTCAAAAGTGCTGGCAAACCGACTAAAGATGGGCTACCTGGATTGATTTCAACAGAATGGAGTGCTTTTGTCACAAGTAGACAAATCCAGGAGGTCCTCCACCAAATAAAAGTTAGAAAAAGAAAGAGAAAATTTCAGGCAGTATTAAAATTGGACATGCAGAAAGCTTATGATTGGGTTGAGTGGGATTTTCTAGAGGCCTATCTTAAAAAATTGGGGTTTCATGATCAATGGGTGAGATGGGTGATGAAATGCGTTACCACGGCAACATTCATCGTCAAGTTAAATGGTGAATCATTGCCATACTTTCGTCCTACAAGGGGATTAAGACAGGGAGATCCACTCTCTCCATATTTGTTCATCATTTTAGCTAACGTCTTATTTACTCTTATTAAGCAAGCTGTCGACTCTGGAACTCTTAGAGGAATTAAACTCAATAGGTGGTGCCCTACACTTTCCCATTTATTTTTTGCGGATGATGCCATATTCTTCTTGGATGGACGAATTCTAGAATGCCAGGATCTAGCGAATGTTTTAAACCAATATTGTGTTGCAACGGGCCAAGCTGTGGCATCCCAAAATTCAAAGTCAAGCCATAAGGTGTGTTAAAGTCTTTAATTAGGTGATAAAATTTCCATGGCTTATCCTTTAGCCATTAGTCTTTTAATTAGATGATTTGTGCATATGATTGTAAAAATTTAAATTTGATAGATTAATAATTTATGCTTGGCCATGTACTTTATAAAGTAAATTTCAATAAACAAGATGCCCCAAGACTTTGGCCAAGATGAAAATTGAAATTTAAAAATATTTATAGAAGAAATTCAAAAAAAAAAGAGAGGAAAAAGTTAATTTTGGAATGGGCCTTAGGCCCATTAGCCGAAGCCTTGATGGGCCAAGTTAGTCGGCCCAATTAGGCCCACTAAAGGGGCTGTCGCCGGCCCAAGAAAGAGGAAGCCCAAGCCCATGCATGAGCTTTGCCAAGTGGCAAAGAGGAGCTCATGCATTGGCCAATTGAAAGGCAATCTCATGATTGCAAATGATGAGCTCTAGGGGGGAATAAAAAGGGAAGAGAGAGAGAGGGTGGCTGGATTTCTCATTTGGCCGAGAGGGAGAGAGAGAGAGAGAGAGAGAGATCGTGCGAGAGAAAAGGGGGAGCGGCCGAGGGAGAGAGGAGGAGGAACCGCCGTCCGTCCGCTGTGTGCCGCCGTGTTCGCCGTCGACCGACCGATCTAGAGGCAAGTGGGAGTCCTCTAGCTTCTCTTGCATGCTTGTATGTTGTTTGCATGTTGAATCTTTGAGTGTTTAAGTGAGAAAAACCGAAGCATGGATGATGTATGTTGAATGGTATGGCTGTTTGTGTTCGGACTGTGTGAGTCAGAAACTTGTTTGAGCTTGCATGTGTATTTGGAGTCCGATTTTGGCTTCGATTTCTTCATGAGAGTTGTAGCTAACATCTTGAACTACAACATACTGAAATTTCGTGGAAAATGATGGATATTTGAGGGGTTAAAGTCTTATTATACGGAGACCTCAGATCTGGAGAGTTTTTACTGACCTCTTGCTGGATTCGTGGTTGCATATTGGTTTGTGTTGAGAATATCACTTCGATTTCTTCATGAAAGTTGTAGAAGACATCTTAAAATAAAACATACTCAAATTTGAAGTGAAATGAACAAGAATAGCCTAGTAAATCAACTAGATCTTGAAGACGGTGATTCTGGTGATGTATTCCGAGACACCCGAGACTTCATGGACATAGATGATGACTATAATCTGGTTATTTAACTTAGATATGTTCATGAAACTTGTAGAGGACATCTTGATGTATAACATATTCAAATTTCAGAGGAAACGAAAGAGAATGGGTAGGTGACATCTCAATATTTCGGAGATGTGTACACTGGACGATGCGGTAGTGGATCCAGAAGCTTCATGAGACTGTATAAAATAATCTAAAAAGAATCTGGCTTTGAGTTATTCATGAAAGTTATACGAAAATATCTTGGCTATAACTCTGTAAAATTTCATAATTTTTGGAGGTCATATGGATATTGTAATCGAATTTCTTCGGAAACCGTGCATTCTGGTTTCATCCGAAAATTATATGATGTTTTGTGAAAATTGGGAAATTGTGTGAAATGCTATTTGGCCATGTATTTTGTATGAAATTATCATCCTATTGGCTTGTTTAATACTTGCTGTGATTTTTATAATTTTGGGAATTTGTTGATAATAAATTTATGGAAATGACAAAAGTTGGAATTTAAATAAAAAATAATAAAATAAAATAAAATAAAATAAAATAAAATAAAATAGATTATTTTATTGGCCATAAATTCCATTAAATTTATCTTGTTGCATGTATGATAAAGTCTTGGTATATGTATGACATTGAATCGAGATGCATATGATAAAGTCTTGGTATATGTATGACATTGAATTATGATGCATGTGTGAATCCTATGCCAAGTATGACTTGTTTGATGTCACGCCATATGCCATGTTAAATTGAGATCAAAATAATGGTAAATGTGGATAATGATAAGTGATGAAGTGGTTGTGGTGGAGGATGAGGCCGGAATGTATAGAGATGCATTGCCGGATTTCCCTGGGAGATTCAGGATGCTCGGAACATGGGGGTGCCGGAAGCCCTGTCGGAGGTTTCTGCCCGAAGGGAATGCCTCGCGATGCCAGGATTTAGGGTGCGGGATGCCCGGCCAGGGAGTGTAAATGCCGGAAGCCCTGTCGGAGGTTTCTGCCCGAAGGGAATGCCTCGTGATGCCAGTTGGGATGCGAGATGCCCGGAATGTGGGGGGCCGAATGCCCGGTGGCCTGGGAGGCTGAATGCCGGAAGCCTCAGAGGTCTTTGCCCGAGAGGATGATGAAATTGATGATTTGAGGAATGGGTGATGTGGTGATCAAATTGAAAGCTAAAAGTGGAAATTGAACCATGGCATGATATGCATGATGATATGCATGATGATATGCATGATGATGATGATGATGATGATGATATGTGATGTGAAGTAATGATGATCACCCATGATATGATATGCATGATAATATGCATGATGATGATGATGATAATGATGATATGTGATGTGAAATAATGATGATCACCCATGATATGATATGCATGATAATATGCATGATGATGATGATGATGATGATATGTGATGTGAAATAATGATGATCACCCATGATATGATATGCATGATGATGATGATGATGATGATGATGATGATATGTGATGAGAAATAATGATGATCACTCATGATATGAGATGCATGATGATATGCATGATGTTATGCATAATGATGATAATGACGATGATATATGATATGGCACGATGACATGTGTAATGTGATGATGTCATGATGATGATGATATGTATGATACGATGATGATACACATGTATGTGTTATAAATTGATATGATGACGCATGATAGTATGCGCATGGCTTCAAGGTAAGTAACGCCTGCAATGCATGTATGAATTGCATGATGCATCGAGTTGTTATTGGATTCCTTATCTGCTGAATGGTTGTACTCACCCTTTTGGGGACCAACATTTCAGATTAGCAATATGCCGCTTCCTGTCGTCACGTGTGGTGCATTTTATGGGTTATCGTCCGACGTCGAGGTAGAGTGTGAGGAGTTCAGCTGTCCTTCTGTACCTAGACTCACCTACATACGTGTGCGCTGTTTTGTCTCGTACGACATAGGCCTAGCTGGGGGCCCGATTGTCCAAGAGTTTGTTTCTGTCCACGTTCGCCGCGATGGGGTGATGAGAGGGATGCTGTCACCGCCGCCGCCTGACACACCGGACTGGGTGTGAGGCCTGTGCGTGACGAGTAGGGGCTGTTTCTTTTTGGATAGTTAGCCGACACTTATGATGGGGGTTGTGCACATGTGATGTAGAGGGTCGAGGGTTCTTTTTGAGGTTTTAAGCTGGACATGGCTGAGTCATAGCTTTTCCTTTTTGATGTACCGACCCAAAAGAAATCCCATCTTGAAAATATATGTAAATAAAGTGTCGTGGCTTGTCTATAAAATTATGGTGATTAGTGGTATGTATTTGTATCATGGTTGGTAGGGGGAGAGATGGTGATGTTTTAATTTGCTTCCGCTAATGAGTCGCGTTGGGACCGTTTTGTTTTTTTTTTGTTTTTAAAAAAAATGTGTCTATGAATTAGGACACTTTTTCAAGGGAGAAAGGTAATAAGGTGTAACATTGGCGCTGGTGATGACCTGCGAAGGGTTCGGGGTGTCACACAAGCTGTGAATAGAAACAAATCTGGACTATTCTATAGTCGTGATTTTCTTTTGAAACAAAATCTGGCTACAGAATTAAGAGCTCCTGTGATTGAAAAGGTAGGGAAGTATTTGGGTATCCCATCTGACTGGAGTGTTTCCAAAAGAGACATATTTGCTTGGATTTTGGGTCAAGTAAATGCGAAGCTAGAAGGATGGAAAGAGCATCTTATATCTAAAGGAGGAAAGGAAATCTTGTTAAAAACGATAGTGTAGGCACTCCCGCAATACGCCATGTCCATATTCAAAATTCATGTTTCTATATATGTCAGTCTATTGAATGAAGAATAGCAAAGTTCTGGTGGCAAAACAATAGTACTAGATTCTGCATACATTGGAAGGCATGAGATCTCCTCAAAGAACAGAAGATTGAAGGGGGGCTTGGCTTTCGAGATTTGCTGACTTTTAACAAAGCGCTTTTGGGAAAGCAAGCTTGGAGGTTTTTTCATCCTTATGGTGTGGAGTTTTTAAGGGACTTTATTTTCATTTTGGTGATTTCTGGCATGCAAGAAAATGCACTAAACCTTCTTAGGGATGGCAGAGCTTACTCTTAGGTAGAGATGCTATCCTTAATAAGCTGCAGTGGTCTGTTGATGATGGGCAGAAGATAAACATACATGAGGATAAATGGCTCACTAGAGGAATTATAGGCGGACCATCGCCTAGAGGAGAGCCAGAACATGTTGCTGGTTTTATACTTCCAGATGAGAAGACTTGGAACATCCCTCTTCTAAGAAACAGTTTTGACCACCAAACAGTCAAGGAGATTATTGCTATTCCATTAAGCCTTGCTTCTATCACGGATCAAATCATATGGACAGGAACTCAAACAGGTATATACTCAGTAAAAAGTACCTATTATAATCTTAGGTACACAGATCACACCAAGAACAGAAATATGGCCTCATCCTCATATCAGCCATCGACCCATCTCTGGCGACAAATCTGGAAATTAAAGATAGCCCCAAAGATTCGAGTTTTCATGTGGTCGTTATGTCACAACGCTCTCTCTACAAAGGATAACCTATTTGGCGAAACATCATTCAAGACACGGAATGCCTATTATGCTCATCACACACACTTGAAACTACTGAACATATCTTTTTATTTTGCCCATGGACGAAGTACATCTGGTCTCATTCTAGTGTACAAATTGATCACTCAGCTCTCAAAAGACATCGAATGGATGCGTCGCTGGAGGATATACTTGAAAATCAATCAGACTTATCTTCAATGGAGATCATCGCATCCATCCTTTGGCAGATATGGAAGGCGTGGAATCACTTCACTTTTCAGCATTAACGTACCAATCCCGCACAACTAGTAGATTTGGCACTTGCTGATGCAAAGTTGAACGGTAGCACGGTGTAGCCAGCGACAGATGTAGGACAAGCTCTTCTAAACCCTAATCGAGTGTGGATTCTTCCGGATTGGGGCAGCATCAAGGTCAACATCGATGGGGCTTTTCCCACGGTGAACCATACGGGGGCCATCGCGTGCATTTGCAGGGATCACACCAGTACTTTAATCGTCGGATTCACCAGCATAGTTCGCGCATCTTCCCCATTGCAAAGTGAGATCCAAGCCCTCATATCTACTCTTACCTATTTGCTAGAACGAGGACAGGATGATACTCACCTCATTATCGAGTCTGATTGTATAAAGCTTGTGGAGATCTTCAACGATCGAAGTCTTCCGCCATGGGAATCCCGAGCGCTGGTCGCCGATGTTGAAGCTTTGGGCCTCTGTTTTCCCCATCTGCGCATCCGGCATTGCAGAAGAGAGGCAAACGCCACAGCTGATTGGCTGTAAAGGCCCATGGCCGAGGCACCCTTTCTCCTAATTGGGCTTCATCACCTTCACAAATGTTAATGGATTTGCTATGTATTGATGCCCTTTTTGTGGGTTGTAATTCCAGTAGTATTTGAATGAAAGGCATCTTTTTCGACAAAAAAAAAAAAAATGCATAATTGCGATCTTCTACCAATTTTCCGTGATGCATGATCTAACTGTAATGATTTTTCTACAAATAACTCTGTCAAGTTTATGCATTAATTTGAATCATACGGGGCAAGCTTTTACTTCAATCAAGTTTATCAAACATCTCAACAATACCACGAAGGATTGACAAGATTGAAAAAAAGAATGGCCAAAGAACAGTTGCTAAGCTTTTACTCTAATTGTTTTGGTTTCGAAATAAATTTCATGATGTGCTTCAATTCAGTTCCAATTCAGTTCCAATTCAGTTCAGTTTATCGCCTGAAATGGAACTGAATTGTCTAGAACCTATTATTTCACTTGGTTACTCGAACCAGAAAAAAAAAAAACCATCCAAAAAAATCCGAATTTTATGGTTCAAATCAGTTTGGTCTGGTTTAAGTTTCGGTTTGACACCCATAAGATTCATACTCCCAATCGGTCTTTTGATAGTTACATCAAATTTAAAATTTTCTTTCTTTTCTTGAGTCCACCGTGATCAAACTTTGGTGAGCACGATTCTTGTTCGGAAGACAAATCAAACCACATCAATACAAGAAAAATCAACATGTAGTAGAATTCCAAAATGACCAATCTGGCTCCCACTCATCGATTAAGCGCCAGCCAAAAAAACAAAACCAAAAGTTAGACATCAAATCAAGTCCCATTCAAAAGCTTTCACCTTTACATCAAGTTAATCTATTCTAATTTAATCTGCTGCTTTGAACGGCTAAAATCACACCCGGGGAGGATCCTAGAGAGACACACAGCCGCCCAGGCAGCAACAGACGGGACCCTCGTCACCTGAATTCACGTGCCCTAGATATTAAACAAATCCCAACAGTCCAATTTATAAAGAAAATCAATTTAATTTGGACATACGATAATGCAAATGGACCCACCACTTGGTTCAATAATTACTAGCCCTTCATTATGATAAACCATTCAAGGCCAATAGAGACCAACATGGAGTTCCCCTCTTTTGATTTTGTTCTCTTTGCCTTTACAAGTGTGATAAGCCAAATCCCATTTTGCCAGGTACTTAGGCAAATTGAAAGTCCAATTAGGCAGCAACAGTTGGAAAGTGAACCCACTGTTCTCATGTCGTATTAATGAAACGTAGACCACCCATTAAAGCCCTAACCACAATCATTGAGTTTAATAAATTGATTGAATATTTTGTGGTGGGGGTGGAGGAACAGAAGAAACCACCCAAGAGAGAAATCAGGGATCGTGTTGGGGTGGTCTTTCTATGAAATTCATGGTGATGTGGACATGTTCATTGTCATTGTGCTCTTGTCGTGGAGTACAGGTCATCTTCTTGAACCTCTGGAGAACCGCAGTGTGATAAAACTCATTTAATTTGCTAATGGAAGTCTCAAGAGGGACTATTATGGGAATTAGTATGTAATATAAGCCAATCGTGTATGACATATATAAGTTGCAAACTAGAGAGTGTCTTTTATTTTTTTGTTAGACAGATAATATCTATTCATTAAGAAATTATTTGACTATAAATAGGTGCAGTTTCAAATCATAAGAGAGCCTAAGAGGCTTAAGGATCAAATCCAATTAGAAGAAAGGTTTTTTCTACGATGGGTTTTGGCAATCCAGCTTGCTACCTTATTTGTTTCTCTATTGCAATGACCACTCTTAAATCTGAACAGAGATTCAACTGGGCTGGCTTTCTTGATAAGTAGATTTATCTCCCACGGGGGCTGATCTGCATTAGTTAGACACCTGTGTAGTTCCAAAGTAGCTTCTGATCTTCATTGAAAGTATTCTAGGGTTCCAACAAAGCGAGCACTTCGGTTTGCACAGCAGAGGACGACTTGACCGTGCGTGAGAAACCATCGATGCGAAGACCCAAGCTATCATGACACACGCTATGGCACTTTCGTTTTGCCCATCAAGGTAAAAACAGTCAACATTTATACTCAAATTACCCTGTTTTTGGTGGCACCCAGGCACGATCTGGGTTTGACTGAAGCTTTGGTCTTCATATAGGCCTTGTAGCCCAGCGACCGACGCTTGCATTCATGGCGACTGCTGATTCCAGCAGCCTCCCGGGGTCCGGGACACTTGCTTTGATTATGGCGTGGTTTCCTCTCTTTCCAGAGGACTACTGAATGACACCGAGGCATGTCGAGACTTGAGCAACCATTCCTCTATTCTTGACAAGCCAGAGATTTGATATGTTGATACTTAGAGTGGGGTCAGACCATACCTTTCACATCCAGGGGCAGAGCAAGAGGACATGCTACAATTATTTCTGGTTGCTGATGCCACAAAAAACCTAGTTCAGGTACCATTTTTCTCTGAAATAAATAGAGATTAATGCTACGAAATCATAAAAAACTTCAAATCGATACATTCGTCAATATAATGAAAAATCACAAACTGGTACATCCGTAACTAATAAAGGGTAACTCTAAACTGGAATACTCGAAAATTATCACGTGTTATTCAACTTAGTAATTTATCGGTAACATTTAACGGAAGGTAAATTTATTAAAAGTATATTACTTTGGGGATTTTTGTGGTTAAAAATTTAATTTGAGATAAATTTATCACAAATAAACCGATTTGAGATTTTTTGTGATATTAACCAAATAAATTATCCTCCATAGATAAGGCACTTTGACAAACACCCCAAAGGAATTGTTTGACCTTGGGCAGGATAGATGCCTTCCAAATTTTGGACAAGAGAGCTCCAGGTTTTTGATATAATGAGAACGCCCTATTTACATATTGAACCACACTCTCCAGTCTGTTCAAACAATATTCACAGTGAAGATCCCTGCTCTGTTATTAGTGCAAACAAGTGGGATTGTGAGTATTTCGCTTTGTAGCTTTCCAGCAATAAAGTTCGGAGTGTTTGTCGATTCCATCACTACTCGTCCTTAACAATAGGGAAAATGACATAAATGGTCCATGAACTTTGGCTTAATATATAATGTCATCTTTGAACTTTTAATTTGTTCAATGTGATCCTTGAACTTTAGCTCAATGTAAAACTAAACTTTCAATCTGTTCAATGTGATTCTTGGACTTTAAGTACATATTTAACTTTTTTTTGGGGTAAAAGTACATATTTAACTTAGTCTCCGAACTATGTAAAAATAATTATTATTGTTCTTGAACTTAAATTAATAAAGTGACAACATTGAACATTTTTTTTTTTTTTTTTATAGTTAGGGGACTAAGTTGAACATATACCAAAAGTCTAGGGACCAAGAAAAAGCACATAAGAAGTACCAAAAATTGTGTATGACGCTCATTTTAGTACAAAAAGTTTATTTTAAATCACTTAAGTGCCACTTTAAAAGAAAAAAATCACTTAAAGTGCCAATTCCGATCTAGGTCGCTGAAAATTTGATGTTACTATATTTTATTAATTTCTTAGTCTTACGTAGCTTGCCAGTGTACCCAATCAGCATATAACCCATAAACGATATCGTTTAAAAGTTACATATAGTAATCGTTTGAGTATTAAATTTTTGTTTAAAGTAATTACTTCAGTACTAGTCGTTGCTAAAAAGTGATTACTTCAGTACCAAACATGCCATATGAAAATGCCACGAGGACTAGATTTCTTAAATAATTTAATTATAAAAGCCATGTATTAGTTTTTGCAAGAATTTCTCGTTGTTGGTACTTAAGTGATTGTTTTTATTTGGCACTTAAGTGACTTGGCCAAAATTTTTGGTACTAAAGTGAGTCGTACACAATTTTTGACATTTTTAGTGTTCTTTTGGCTCAGGGACCATATTGTACTTTAGGCTAAAATTTAGAAACTACATTGAATAAATTTGAAAGTTCAGAGATTACGTTGCATATTAGTTTAAAGTTTAGGAACAATTTATGTCATTATCCCTTAATGATAAGATCATCAACCATGCATGGATAACTAGAGAGTGCTTTTGAAGGGCACAAGTATTAGGTAGATTACGTAGAGTTTCTTACCTGACCCCATCCTTAGCATTACATCCAAATCTGAACGAGAAGATGTGTTTTGAGTATGTTAGTCATTTGTGTGAGCACGCGTTATAGCCAAATAGAATTAGGGCCTGGCGTCCCAAAGGACGTGAATAGAGTACTTAGTTAGAAAATCTAAACTTGCCTGACCGAAAATTATTATGTATTTTTTCCGATTAAATGGTAATTTGGGCAAATAAGTTAATGTCCAATTTCAATCCACTTGACGATCGTCACTAATGTGCCCCCTATTATATGGAGGCAAGGGATGACATCAAAATGAATATAACAAGACATAAATTGCTATTTGCTTTATAAGAGGACCATGTGTTTTTTTAGAGAGAAGCTCATTGTATCTTGCTAATATATAACTTTTAATGCCGTTTTTTTTTTGTTGATTGAGAAACCGCCAGGGATCACCCTTCGGGGATCACACGACCCTCCAGTGCCTGGTGGCACCGTCGGGTTTCGTCGCAAGCCGCTATTTAGACGTAAACCTCGGGGGAGGCTAGCCCAGGACCCCAACACCAGGACCCTCCACTTCAAACACTTTAACAACGAGAGGGTTTGAACCCTCGACCTCTGCGATGAGAGAAAGAACTCACACCAACTGCGCTGCTAATATATAACTTTTAATGTCGTTGATATATGATAAAAGGCAAAAAAAAAAAGGGGGGGGGCAAAAAAGTTTAGTGGTGGGGGAAGCCTAAGCGAGCAGCCCCCAAAAAAAGTTAAAAGACATTGACAAATAGAAGAGAGATAAGTTCCAAAAAAGAGAGCCTCTGTGTCACGAGAAAATATTTAGTAGTTTCTAACCACCACGTCACTCGCCTACCTGGCATGCGTGCTCCATTCAAATTGTGCCACATGCCCATGACGTGAAATTAAAAAATTTGAATCTTAACACGCCTTTCTCTCTCATGCAAACCGAGTAACAATTAATGCGTTGCCTTCTCTCTCTCCTCTTTCTACAAATGAGGTCCTCCTTCACAACCTCTCTCTTATGTAACAAAGGCCTCCACCTCCATCCTCTCTTCCTCCTTCTTCTTCGCCTTTCCGGCTCCAGCTCCAAAAACCACCAACCGGCCTCTCAAACTCTCCTTTGTCTTCTACACTAAGTTCGATCCCGATTTCCGACTCAGATACGTTGCCAAAGATTTTGAAGTGGAACTAGGCTACAAGGAGGAGGTTGGATATTTCGGTAGTGGCACTGAGCTCTGGAGTTCCGGCGACAGTTGCGAGGGATATTGTGACGGAGGAGCCTCTCTCTCTCTCTTGTTTCTTTCTTCGGCAGAGAAAAGAGAGGAGTATGGCAGAGCCATTAGCCTTCGACTATGTTCCGGTGTATTCCTTTCCTTGGTCGGACTGGCTGGTTTCTCTAGTTTTGGTGGAAGCTTATGTTTAGTGTGGCTCGGACTTGTCGCTGCAATGGTGGCCGCATCGATGGCATCAAATGGAATGAAGTGGACTTGGCATGGTTGGGAGGAGTGGTGACGTCGTGGCGGCACGAAGTAGTGACCGTCAAGGCCTAACCGTGGAAAAGGCTGGGCAAAGTGAAAATCGAATATTGGCCATATCTCCTCTTTATCATTTGGGATTTTGTGCTTAATCGCTAAGATTGTCTTTCAAAAGTTGGAAAGAATTCTTCTCTTTTCTTTGGTTGAGTAAATGGGTGCCTTGTTAGTTTGCTTTTGGCATATCTAATACTGAATTCTTTCCATGTACGCTTTGATCATTTGAAGAAGATTTGTCGCTATATGCTTCCCTGTGTTGACCGTATTTATATGGCCAAATCCTTGACGAGAGGAAATCACGTGCCCACAAATTTAGGCCATATTCTCAAGAAAAATATTTGTCGTATCTCCAATGACGCATTCCTTAAATATGCGCTCTTCCTTTTTTTGACAGTGCCCCCAACATTAGGGGTGAGCACGGTTTCCGGTTCTACAGAGACCGGTTCCGATTCCCGGTCCCCTTTTTCTGGGAATCGGCGTTCCCGGTTCTGGTTCCGGTTCTTACGGGAACCGGAACCGAAAGAACCGAAATCGGTCAGAATTTTTAAAAAAGAAAACCCTAGCACTTCTCCCCCACATGATTTCTCCCCCTTTCCCCTTTCTTTTTCCCTCTCTCTTTCTTTTCGCTCATTTTTCCTCCTCACGTCACTTCCTGCCCCCCCAACTTTTTCTTTTCTTCTCTCTCTCTCTCTTCTCTTTCCCCCTCTCTCGGCCGAAACCCCACCCCTTGTCTTCTTCTTCTTCTTCTTCTTCTTCCTTCCTCTTGTTGGCCGCTGCTTCACCCACCACCCACCGCCACCCCACGCCCTACTCACCACCACCTCTTGGCCACCGAACCCCCACCACCCACCGCTTGTTCGACGAGCCGTCTCGTCGTTGAGCCCGACGAGCTGTCACGCCGTTCGTGCCACCCCTTGCCGCCGTGAGCCACCACCGCTGTCCCCAAGCCACCGTCACCACCTATTGCCGCTCGCTCGGCCGTCCGGGCCGTCGTTGCTCCGAACCGCCACTGCATCCGCCAAAACCGAGCTCTTCCCCCTTTGGTCATGGGTTGAGCCGCGACCATCGCCGTCTTCGCCGCACCAAAACCAAATGGAGTGTTGTTCATGCCGTTCGTAGTTTTTTTAGGTGAACCGTGAAAGTTCATGCTGTTAAAGTGGAAGATAGCTGGGCTCGTGGGTGGTACCGGTTTTGGGCAGATTGCTTTTTGACAGTATGATTTCTTTTGATATTTTGAATTGGAATCTGGTTTCTTAGGGGGTGCATGATAACCAAAATTTCTGTTCCATAAATAGTTTTTTTTGTTCCGGACACTGTTTACGGAAGAGAAATCCGTTTGATAAACCTATTCAGTTTTCTATTTTGGAATAGATTTCTATTCCAGAAATAGGTTTGGAAGAGAAATCAGAAGCTAAAATTTTCTACTTCTCTATTTTTGGAATAGAAATCAGAAATAAAATTTTTTCTTATCGTTCATCAATCGGTCCTTCATTCGTCGCGGCTGACCATCGTCCGTTGGTTGCTCGCTGCCGTCGCCGGCCCCCGCCGGTCGCCGCCACCGGTCGCCGATTGCCGGCCGCCGGCCCCGCCGCCGCCGCCACCGGTTGTTGGTCGCTCGCCGCCGCCGCCGACCGTCCATCCTGTCGATCGTCGGTCCATTTGCCGTCCGAAATGAAGAAATTTTGTGTCGTTATCAAACAATTTCTATTTTTAGAGTAGAAATTTTGTGTCGTTATCAAACGGTTATTTTTGCTTAGAAACTCTTCAGAAATAAAAATAGAAAAATCTATTTCTGTTTTAGAAACTATTTCTGGAACAAAATGGTTGTCATGCACCCCCTTAAATGCACTTGAGATTGGAATTCTTTGTTAGCGGGGTCCCTCCCTTTTTCCACCACACATGTCACTTTTGTTGGGCTGGCAAGAATCAATGGTACCATGGAAACTTCCCAAGGGGATGCTTTTTGGTTTTTCCGGTACTAGTATCTGGAAAGGGTTCTCTTTTGTTTGATTGTGCAATTTGGCTGTTCTTTTATTTGAAGGTCCACTCTAGATTCAAGCTTGCACTGCAGTAACTAGCTAACTTGTAATATGCTTGGGTACCTTGCGCCTTATTGAAGCATTTGGGATGAGCTGATAGGTTTCTCGTCAGTAGTTTGGTTAATTATAGGCAATATATGTCTCTTCGACCTCGTGTGGTCATATATAGAAGATTCGTTGCTTTTACATTTTCTGTGGAAAATTGTTGTAGTTCCATTTCAAATTTGCCGACATGTTGCTGATCCAGTTTAATTGTTTTCCCTATTTCATGTGCTGCTTCATGAATGAAGCTTCAATTAATTCATAAACTTGCGGGTATCAACCTAGAGTTTTCCCAACAGTGCTTGATGATGCATGTTGTCGCGCTGTTCTAATCTTGTGAGTCTAACTACCAATTGTTTGAAAAGAGCTTTTCAAATCTGAAAATGAAAAAAAAAAAAAAAAAACCTATTGGAACCTGGAACCGACCCTGAACTTGTAACATGGTAGGTTCAAGAAGGTTCTTGGTTGTGACGGGTAGGTTCCAGGTTCCAAAAAATGAGGAACCTGTACCCGAGGGTAGGTTCCAGGTTCCAGACAGAACCGAACCGGAACCGGGAACCGCTTACCCCTACCCAACATTACCTCTATTGTTGATGAGCCTAATCTGTAACTTTTGATTTTTAAAATATTATGACTCCATTGTTCTTTTTAATCATGTATCATTGGTGAAATTTTAATTTGGAATAGCTTTGTGGAAGGCCAAAGTATTAACTTGAACTACTGATCATCCCCTTTAAGCATCACTTTTGTGGCTCTTGTAGCGGCAGCATCACCACCGCTTTTTATGACTAAGTGAAAGCGAATTCCAAATTCTTTTTAGCATTTTTGTGTATAAGTCCCAAAATCAAGCTCCGTGATTCAATCCTGCTTAGAAATACTACTTAACATTGAGCAAGGAAGATTTTTTCTAGATAATCCTCACGTTAAGAAAAGGAAAAGCAAATATAAAACAAGAAAAAAATAAAAATTATAAGAAGGGCTCCGACTGAAAAACAGAACGAAGGATAGAACTGTTTTGCATCACCATTTGCAAATACAAACCCACCGGATGATGAAGCACACAAACAAGAAACTTAAGCACATCATATATCTTCACGCCCGCATATGTTGTCCATAGTTCTCTCTCTCCCTCCGCCTCTATATTTGTCGTGGCCGTCACCAGAACCCCAAAACTTAGTGCCAATACCAAAATATCCAGCCTCCTCCTTGTAGCCTAGATCCTGCTTCAAAATCGTTGGCGACGTATCCGAGCCCGAAATCGGGATTGAACTAAGAGTAGAAGATGAAGGAGAGTTTGAGAGGCCAATCAGTGGTTTTTGAAGCCAGAGCCGGAAAGACGAGGATGAGGCGGAAAGGCGAAGAAGGAGCATGCACGACAAGTCCGAGCCACACTAAACATAAGCTTCCACCAAAACTAGAGATACCAGCCAGTTCGGCCAAGGAAAGGAATATGTTGGAACATAGTTGAAGGCTAATGGCTCTGCCATACTCATCTCTCTCCTCTGCCGAAGAAAAAAAACAAGAGAGAGAGGCTCCTCCGCCATTATCCCTCGCAGCCATCGCCGGAACTCCAAAGCTCGGCACCACTACCGAAATATCCAACCTCCTCCTTACAGCCTAGTTCCACTTCAAAATCTTTGGCGACGTATCCGAGTCGGAAATTGGGATTGAACTAAGTGTAGAAGACAAAGGAGAGTTCGAGAGGCCGGTTGGTGGTTTTTGGAGCCAGAGCCGGAAAGGCGAAGAAGAAGGAGGAAGAGAGGATGGAGGTGGAGGCCTTTGTTACATAAGAGAGGTCGTGAAGGAGGACCTCATTTGTAGAAAGAGGAGAGGGAGAAGGCAACGCATTAATTGTTACTTGTGTCAATCCTTTACTCGGTTTGCATGATAGAGAAAGGCGCGCTAAGATTCAAATTTTTTAATTTCACGTCATGGGCACGTGGCGCAATTTGAATGGAGCACGCACGCCAGGTAGGCGAGTGACATGGTGATTAGAAACCACTGAATATTTTCTCCTGTGTCACCTCGATTGCTATTTTTTATTTTATTTTAATCCAAAGTAAATTCATTGTAAATGAAAAAAAAAATGACACAAAGGACATTTTACAGGACCAATGATCATGAAGCTTAAATAACAATTAGTCAAGTGACATTTTTATTTATCAATAATGAGCTTAAATTGCCTTTTCTTGGCCTAATTGCTTAAATCGTTGAAAAATTTTCAATTCAAATTATTTGTTCGGATCTCATCAATTATATATAAATTAGTCTAAGTTAGGGTTATTTGCACAAGACAAAGTATTAGACTTAGCCGGTATATGATACTCGTGTTTCAGAGGGCTAATGAACGGTTTTCCGTACTCATGACCCTAAATCATAGGGAAAAAAATAAAATAAAAAACCCTTTGTCCGCTTCCTCTTCAACTGCATTGTTTGTCCGCTTAAAAAAATGCAAGATTTGCACAATTCAATAATGCGCTTTTCTCATGTTAATTTTATTCAATTTTTTTGTGAATATTATATTCGAAATTATATGATTTTCCCGCGTGGCGGGAATTCACTAATTCCCAAAATAAATCAGTTGACCGGTCATTTTGTAACATGGCGCCACGTGGGAACGTCGAATCAGCTGTCTCTTCGCATTTTGTCCGTCAAAAGCGGGGGACGGGTCTTTTGTCACCACGCCAGAAAGGGTTTTTTTTTGGTAAAAGGTAAGAAGCCACGCCAGAAAGGGTTGATCCCCGACACCGAGACAAAAAGTAAAAAAAAGACTGGGAAGCATTAGGGAAAAATAAATAAATAAATAAACAAATATAATAGAATGTTAAATGCGCTCTTAAGGAATATTTTCAGACTTATTAAATATGTCTAAAACATGTAAAATCTTTTAATAGCTGATTTTCATTAAAATATGTACATTTTCTATTTTCTAATTCTCTAAAAATATGTAATTCTATATTTAGTTAACTCGATTAGTACTTTAAAATCAAGCGTTTGTTGTTATAATATTACGAAGTATTGTCGGACTGTATAAGATCGTAAATAATTCCATAATCTCGATCATGTTCTAGGGTAGCTAGTCTTCTTGTTAAATTATTTCCTTTCATGTGTATGTTCTTGGGGTGTAATTACCCTGGAGTGTAGCATATTGTTCATCCTAGTAGCATACAATTAATTTTCTCTATCATTCTAACTATTTAGAAATGGAAGTGTTAACAACTGTTCATAGGATGCTTATTAAAATTCATCAGATGTATATGAAAATTTGAAGTTTTGAGAATATAAAACTAATAACTTTCTTAAGATGTTTGTTTTTTTTTTTTTTTCTATATAATTTTTTTAGCTATTTTCAAGATGTCCTAAATATTATTATATGCGTTCTCTATCTTTCTAGCAATGGTAATTATTATATATGTCTGAACACCTGTTCATAAGATAAACTATACCCGTCCTTTAGTACAAATTATACCGACAATGTGATATGGGTCCCTCATTTCTAAGTTTTCAACATGAATAATGTTAATTAACGAGTTACAAGACACTTTTTTCTAAAATAACGTAACATTTATTCTAAATTGATGAAACACCGTGCCCTTATTTATATAATGCTTCATAAAGCTTGGACATTGGACAAAATGATTGACATTAATAACAACCAAATTATAATATAAAATATTGAAAAACACTTTCAACCCAATTGTCATGTCGCATCTCCTACCTTTAAGACTTGTAATTTGAACCTTTTAGGTAAGCAACCGTTAAAGCTAAGCTAGCCCATAAGAGATAAGAGAAAAGCCGAAAGACTAAGGGTGCGCAAGACAAAATTTCTAAAACATAAATTGATTTCTGGCGAGAAATTGAGAAGTTAAAAATTTTAGCTTCTGATTTCTTATTCAAATCTATTTCTGGAATAAAAATTTGTTTCATAAATAGAAAAATCAAATTACGTTACCAAACGGATTTATGTTCCAAACCTGTTTCGGGGAACAAAGAAATAGAGAAACAGAGAAATAGAGAAGTAAAAATTTTATCATGCGTGCCCTAACACACTATTTTCATTGGGAAGGGCAACAGTGTTGGATCAACGTCTCGTGGAATTAGATGAAGTTAGAATAAACCCAAATTGAATAAGAAAAATAAAAATGAATTTTTATGAAAAGAGAGGCAACGGATTTTATTATTGGAAGCTGCACTACCATCGACATTAACGGTGAATGATCACATTTATCACTACCTTTCATTTCGGTGAAATGTCACATCCTTTTCATATATGTACATCTTGACTACTTATACATGAGGTTTTGGGTTTCGAAGGGATTATCATTGATTGTCATGATCCGTTAATAGAATCATTAATACAACCTTGCCCCAATTCGTCACTTCTCTGTTTATGCTTCCAAACACGCGGGGGTTGCCATCCTCAAGGAGACTGTCCGCCGCGGTCACACTCCTAAGGCGACCGACATGGTGCCTCTCAATCAACCCAAGCCACCACCGTTGTGTCAGTGTCACTTTCCCTTCTTTGTCTTCTATCATCCTCCATTTCTCTCTCTCTCTTTCTCTCTCTCTCTCTCTCTCTGTGACTGATACATATCGCCCTAGACCACCACAACAATGGCGACCGCCATCGTGATGGTCTTGATTGTCAATTGTGGCCAGCGGCGGCAACTATGGCGGCAAAATCATATTCAAATACGTGGAAGTTTTTGTAAAGCACCCCTGCATTGTCAAATCTTATTCAAATACATGGGAGTTTTTGTGTAGGTGTCTTCAACGGCTAAGCCACTAGTCATTTGTCAGCAAGTACAGAAGAACCTGGGTGAAATACCAAAACGCCATCCATTGGGTTGGAGACTCTTGGCAATCATAGAATTTACAAATTAAGTGGATGCATTTTCAAGAAGATTTTCCTCCTACGATTCACAAGGACCAATATCCATTTATACAGCGGCCAAAACTTCACTAATTCTCGTATTTGGTATTAAACGAGGCTTATAGCCCCGATGAATTTACAATATACTCAACCGTAAAAGCAACTTTGAACTGATTTGACTCTCCTCATGAGCAGAAATCAACAAAAGAATGCTAGAGGGCCGTGAAACTTCGACTCGCTTCGTGAAGGCGCTTGCTGTGGCCTATGGGCCTTCGGCCTTCTTTCCGATAGACTCCATTCACATAACTAGTAAATTATCTGGGATCATGCTATCTTCTTAAGAAATTCTAATTCATATTGATTTTTCATAGGCACACAAAAAAATACAGGACAGCTAGGACCAACAATGGACCGCTAAAGGGAAAATTGTCTAAAAAATCATAAACCTAATGTATGGCGAGCCCATTCAGTCATGAATTATTTAGTTTAGCGAATTTAGTGCTAAACTTTTTGATAATTTGTCAATGTAATCTTTTCAGCCAATTTGGTTAAATAATGCTAATGTGGCGGTCATGCCATGTAGGATGATCGACGTCATCATTAGTGATTTCCAATAAGCCAAATTGGCTAGGAGGATTATATTGGAAAATTGTAAATTTTTTTACTGTTAACTTGAAAAGCTGAAAACTAAATTGACCTTTGTATTATAAGTTTAGGGCTTTTTGAATAATTATCTCGGCCACTAAGGGCATGTGTGAAAACCATTCTATTTCTGTTCAAAAACTAATTTTCTATTCTAAATTTGTTTATGAAACATAAATCTATTTGATAAAAATATTTTCTATTTTCTATTTTTGGAATAGATTTTTACTCCAGAAATAGGTTTGGAATAGAAATTAGAAGTAATTTTTTTTTTTACTTCTCTATTTTTGGGATAGAAATGAGAAATAAAAACTCTTTTATCAGTTCATCCTTACTATTGGCCAACTGCCCATTTGTTGCCACCGACCATCGGCCACCATCCACCATCCACTACCGCTACTCCTTGGTTGCTGGTCACCGCTCCCTGGTTGTCATCCATTGATTCCTGGCTGCCACTCCCTTGTCACTGTCCATTGATCGCCGCCTGCCGTTTGCTGTCGCCTGCTAGCTGCCATCGCTTGTTGTCTACCATCCACTAGTTGTCGATTGTTGCTGCTGCTTGCGAGCCATTGCTGCTTGTTGTCTGCCGTTCATTGGTCGTTGGCCATCGTTGGTCATTGCTTGCCGCTCGCTACAATCGTTGGCTGGCTCTTGTCACCGGCTGCCGTCCCCCATTGGCTGTTGTTCCCCTTTGTTGGATGACAAGCAACGGACAACTGGTGGAAGAAATTTTGTATCGTTATCAAATGAATTTTTATTTTGGGAATAGAAATTTTATGTCGTCATCAAATGCATATTTTTGTTTAAAAACTCATTCAATATAGAAATAGAAAAATCTAATTTTTTTTTTCTAGAAATCAATTTTTAGCAAGATGATTATAATTCGCGCCTTAAGTGCTCGATATGAAATCTAGTAAAGATTAATTATATAGCCTATTATATTTCATACCATTGTCAAGAAAGCCCAAATAAAACTTACCTCATTTTACGGGCCGGACGTTTCCTTCAAAGGCCCATCTCCACCCGAGTGCAATAAAGGGAGTTGAGAAAAACTTAACACTATGGCTAGGGTTATTACAAAGTGGATTTGTCCTTCTTTCTTAATCCAATCTATCTGAGCCCCAATCTTCATTCGCCGAGTGGGAGACCCAAACCCATCGCCCGACCCCAAATTCAAAGGCCCAATTAAACCCTATTAGGGGAGTGGGCCTCCACAGATGGAAGATTCTGATTACTCCTAGCCATTGATTTTCATCCCCTGAGATTCATCTTAGGTTAATGAAACTCCAAATTAATACCCTGTAATCTCATGAAGTAGGTAAGATGAGAGTCGAAATTTGAGTGAATGGATGAAATTTGGTCATAGGTTCAAGTCAATTTCTGAATTTTTGCGTTGATCACTATTTAGTCAAGGCTCTTTCATTCAAGGTGGGTGGTAAAATCAACATATTTGGTTAGATGAATAAAATCAACAGAAGGTTTTCCATGAGGCCGAATATATTTTTCTCGAGTCGTGCCGACTTTTGCCACCTTCAACAAATATGAAATCTTACTCGGCCTATGACAATTTAATGGGATTTGGAAAGGAGGTGGGATGTTTGGTAGTAGCGATATCGATTCTTTCCTCAAGAATACCAAAAACAATGATCAGTCCATGTATGTCGTTATTCTCAAAATTTGCTTTTGAAAGAATACGCAAGTATAGTAATTGCATCAGAGAATTTGCATCTTAACAATATTTTGCTCTATTACTGATTCAAAAAATATGATCCTTTTCTACAAGTTGGATAAATCATATGCATACCCTTTCAACCGGTCTCCACTGCACAATATCTTATAGAAAGAAATCGATCTTAATTAATTCCATGCTTTCTCTTTCCAAAGAATAATAACTATAATAACAACAAGAATACAACTACTAATAATGGTAATAATAATCTTTTCAAATTGTTCCAACTTCTCTCTTGTTTCCTCTGGGTGGTCCTCGTACAGTGTTGCCAAAGTTTTTTCTTCTTTATTATTATTTTTTAATTTAAAGGTGAAAGTACAATAAACCAACTTGACTAAGGGAATCCAGACTTTTTGTGGCCGAGGATGCCTAAACAAGATCTATGGGGTGCTAAGTAGGTATTACATTACATTGGTAGAAAGTTCATATTTAATAATTTAATAAATTAATTTTCATTAGATTTCTCGTACGCCAGCTATGACCTCATTGATTCGGTTCCAGGTTGTAATGTGTCTTATGTAACGATCAATTTGGGATAACTTTTTGATATATAAAAGGTTTGACTCTCTCAAAGAATTCTTTCAAAGCAAGAAAAGGCAAGTCCACATGAAATTATGGAAGGAATTAATAATTTAATGGTTCCTAAAAGTGCCATTTAGAGCTGGATCACATGATAGTGTCAGGGATACAGTACGGAAGCGACATCGGAGGCATTAATAAAGTAATTAATCTGCTCAGCAAATCGCATGCTCGGATATATTTTAAAATTAAGTCGGTCCAACCTGACCGGTTTACTCTAATATGCTTAAGAAACAGTTTTAAAATGAATGATTGTGGTCCATATTTCATATGTTAATACTATTTCGCAAGAAGTCTCCTAATTCGGAAGTACATAGGTTCGTGCTTCTAGGATAACTTCAAGAGAATGGGCATGTGATTTGCCGATTGAACTTTGAATAAGGAAGACGGACATGCTTAAAGCTCCGACGGTCTTTTTAAAGTCATTTCGGTCGCCCAAAATAGGAGAAATATATAGTGGGAAAATGAAGATTCTGCATTGAAGCCGCATCGTGAGAGGAGCATCAAGTGGCCCAAAATATTGTTCCCTTTATACTTGAATGGAATATAGAAAGCCGGAATATGATTAAATAAACTTTTATTTGGTTAGTGGAGTTATTTAACTTAACTATGGCATCATTTTGCAGCTAAGCACGAACCTGAACGGAAGTGGTTCTTTTAGGACAGCACATCCTCGACCTTTTCAAAAATGAGTATATTCCATAGCTAATGCAATTGGTTAGCTTTTCATATTATAAGGAACTACTGAAGTAGCCGGATCCTAAGAAATCGCGCTGAACAGGAACCCGATGTGTCTTGTGCCCTTTGAGATTCAAGGTCTGAACTCATTTCAACGCTCGGCCGACCCCCTGCTCCTTATCGGTTTACATGCCGGGCTATAGTTGCGCAAGAGATTAAGTCACGACTGTAGCAAATGCTTGTCATTATTTGACCTCCTGGTGCGGAAGAAAGCGAAGGGAGACGGATTTAGTCATGGTGCATACCGCGTGCCCTTTCATATCACCAATCAATAAACGCCTTCTGATCCGTTGAATGGTACTTTCTTGGTGACGATAATTCTAATGCCGAACAGTCCTATTTCAACGACAAAAGGAGCATCATTCTTCAAAATGTGAGGTGCACCTGACCCGGTTATTCAATGGCGTGAATCATCAGTCTTTTGGCCCGACACCTGTGAATCCAATTTCTTTATGATGCCCATTAAGAAGTCAGAATTTCCATCTTGCATTTTTCAAAAGCATGTTCTCATTTCTTTTAGTTCTTTTTTCACACATTCAGATTCAGACCCCCTCGACACCCAACTTTTCACCCCAATCGTTTATCTAAACCCCAACTTGCTCGAACCTGTCCTTGCATAGCCCATCTCTCTCTCTCTCTCTCTCTCTCTGTGTCGAATTTTTCAAGTTGCTTTTAGTTTAAGGTCAAAAAGGGGGTTCTTAGATTGATCACTTCCTGCAATCCAATGCCTTGGGGAGACCAAATTCATTGTGTTCGTAAAATATTCCGATGCAGAGCCCTTGGCACAAAGAGTTCCGTATCGGGTCAAGACAAGTCTCTGTTTCCTCGTGTAGATGTTCACGGCACGCAATACAAAACTTTAGATGCACTTTGTCCCTTCTGTGAAAAATTATGGGTCAAGTCACGTCTCTCTAAGCATAGCAATCTTGTCACCCTAGTGCTTCCCAAACAGCAAATGATGTCGACCTAAGTTCCCCACAACAATGCGTGGCGAATTAAGGTTAAGTACATATTTAGTTATGGAGAGATTGAGTTCCATCAAACGCTGTCTTGTTTGGGGGAACTTGCACGCCACAATCTCTAGTAGAATGGATACATTTCGAAACCGAATTTACATAAATGTCCGATCCCCAAAAAAAAAAAAAAAATTCAAAGAGAGTTTACTATAAGTGAAAAAATGTTAGGTCGATGATAATGTACAAATGAAAAATTAGTGTTAGGTCGATGATAATGTACAAATGAAAAATTATCTTTATATGACTTACTAAAATCTGTCACGTATCAAGATTAGGAGTAACTGGAGCATGTATTGCTAAATATAAGTTTGGTCAGTAAAGTTTAGGGCTAGAAGTCATGCGAATGCAAAAGCTATAATCAAAGGACGGAGAGCTAGATTTGAAGTGACTTCGACGTGTAAGAACTATGTTTAAGAGATGAAGTGCAAGATATTCTTCAACACGATGCAAAGAACTAGCATCCCCACAATATGATCTCACTATGCAAATGTACTTTAGAGATTAGTTTTGAGAAAGAATTTGTTCCTGAGTGTCTTTGAGGTACTTCTTGTGACAACTGTGTATTAACTATTATATAGGGAATCGTGGAATCAGTAGCATATTAAGCCTTTGCTTTTACAATATGCTTAACGAGTTGCATAGAATACTGGTTAATGAGACTAAGGCCAGAATCAAGCTCAACATGACCTGAAGAATTGGTCGAGAAATAGTCATACCTGATTGCTGAACTTGGCTTAGCAACTTAGGGCACGTTTGGTAACATTTCTGTTTAAAAATTGTTTTAGGAAACAGAAATAAAAAAAAGTATTTATGTTCCGAGGAACAATTTTTGAACAAAAAAACGCGTTTGGTAAACTTGTTCGGGAATAAAAAATGAATAGAAACGCGTTTAGTAAATTTGTATAATTTTTTTATTTCTTTTAATTTTTAATATTTTTATTTTATTTTTCTATTTTCTTTCTTATTTTTCTTATTTATTTTTGTTTTTTTCCTTATTTATTTTTATTTTTCTTCTTTTGGCTAGTCGCCGGCCTCGACCATGGCCGGCGACCGGCCGACGAGGGCCGGCGGCCTCGCCTTAGCTGGGCGAGCTCAAGGCTCAACCTCGCCGAGTCGGCCGGGCGAGCTTGGCAGGCGAGATTGAGCTCGCCCGGCCCGCGCGAGGTTGGCCTCGCCGGGGGCCGGCAATGCTCTAGCGAGGTCACTGGCCCTCGACGGCCGGTCGCTGGCCATGGTCGAGGCCGGCGACTGGCCAAAGAAAAAAGAAAGAAAAAAGAAGAAGAAAAGAAGAAGAAAAAAGAAGAAACAAGAGAGAAGAAGAAAGTGTTCCTAAATTTTGTTCCAGAAACAAGAAATAAATTTTTTTTTTTGTTTCTTGTTTCTGTTCCAGATGTGTTTACGGGAACAAAAAAAATAATTTTGGAACAAAAAAAAACGCAAACAAACGCGTTTCTGTTCATTTTTTGTTCCCAGGAAAAAAAAACAAAAAAATTATTTAAAAACAGAAAAAAAAGAAATCAAAACAATCACAGCCTTAGCCAACTGTTTAGTCTTCCACCAACCTATAGATTGACATGTGATGAGCAACTGTTTATTCACTCTGTTGGCATGCGATTGATGAGATTGTTGACACCTCTAATTCTACCCCTACCGTCAAAAAATCATTAAGTTTGACCTAAAGTTGACCGAGAGTTAACAAAGATTTGACTGATGAAGATACAAAGCACGGAAAACATTATTTGAACCTCAAAATGGTTTTTGCTCGCCAAATTGAGTATTTTAACACATTTTGTCACTCGAATTTGACAATCAATTTTTGATTATTTGGAATGAGGTGCCTTATTTTCACGGTATCAAGAAGTTTGTGAATTCCATGTTTTAACTCTCCATTAAATTAGGGGCCTCGCAACAAAATTGGGCTGATAAGATGTTAGATGAGAAACTTATTTGTCACTACCTGAATATTCCATGCGGTTTGAATCTCGAATGAATAAATTATATAGCCTTATAATCAAAACTCCCAGTATAAAAGATCCACCTCTACGTATGTTATGCAATTTGGAGCAGTCTTTAAAGATTCGGAAGTTCTAATCTAAATGTCTTTGAATTTCGAACTTGACCAATTTATAAATTTTTTTTGGAGCTTAGCCTAAACTCAGTAAATGATAGGAGATCTACTCACACTCAATCTAATTTTTATGTGATTATTGCCTTGTTATTCGATGGTTTGGTTTGCAATGTCACATAGCATATGATCATTGTCTTATTATTTGTTATCATGTTTACCATTGCCAATTGTTAGTGATCATTATTATTATGTCATGTTATTTGTGATTATTGTCATGTTGCGTGACCTATAAATATCGTTACTTCCTCATCATATGCACCATGTCACATTGCCTGTGATGATTATTATGGTATTTTATCACCCTGTTTTGCATGTAATGTTGGATTTGAATATTACCACCTAGCTATGTTTGAATTTCAAATATTGCATGTTGTTGTTGTGACATTCGAAATTTTCTTTGTAGTTGATAATATTTAAGATATTAAGTTAGTGAGAATTATTGAAGGAAATATAATCAATATAGCAATTGTTGACGGGGACCAATATGCTCTAGAGTATGCGTTGAATAATTTTCAAACATTCGGCTTTACTAAGTCAAGGTGTCCTATTGTACTATACTTTTTGTTAATAATTTTAGTGCTCTCGAGTTAATTTATGATTTATGGATTTTTCAAACAAATACCAATTTCTCTATTTATTTACCACAATGTAAAATATCTACCATAAATAACCTAACATATCCATCTTTTCATCAAAATCATACCATTTGTCAATCCCCTTAGCTCGAACACGTCTTAATTCTTACATAATATTTTCCCACATACTCTTAATTGAATTTATTGAATGTAGTTTATAAAATGATCTCATGCATGACATGTTTTTTACCCTAGTAACTTTATATCTATTATCCACTCTAATTAATTGATATCATTAACCCATTAATAAATTCGAGTTAAAACTGTTCTTCAATAAAGAGTAAAGGAGGAAGATAAGAGATAGAGATAAACATTTCCTTTCCTTTTCTGAAATGTGCATCTCCATCATCCTAACAACTTCAAGTTCAAATTTTTCCATTCCGATCTTTTTCAACTCAATCAAAATTCCAAAGTCTCACTGTCAATTGAGTGTCTTATAGTGAATATTCATGGACTTCACTTCCTTTTTTATCAAATTAGCTTTGTTATTTTCTAAAGAATGAGACTTATTAATTTCAGTATTTATATTGATTTCAAGGGGATTAAAGGCTTTGTTTGTTCAAGATTTCACTCTAGGTCAGTGAAACTTTATGGTCGATGGTTGTTAATTTTTGTTTGGCTTTTGTTGTCAAGTGTAGGTAAGTATTAATGATAGTATGTGAAATCCTTAGTTACTTGAATTGGACCGATAGGCTTTTTACATGCCTATGATGTATTTGATTGATTTCCTAAGGGTATTTGATTGTTTTTGTGAGATGTGATGACATTTTTTAAGTGTAAAAAATGTGAAAATGGGGAAACTAAACCTGAAAATGATTTTTTTCTAATTCAACTAAGTTATCGAATTACTAACTAAGTGTTGTTGACTAATCACGTAGAAGAAACTCTAAGTTATTGATATTCATGTTGTTATTGAGTTGTCAATGTTCACGTTGTTGATTATTTGAGTTGTTGATTTTTTTTCAAAAAAAAAAGAGGTTGTCAATTTTTGAATAACGTCGCTTGTTCTGAAGCTGCCGATTTATATGTATCAGTTTCTAAGTTATCGATTACGTATCTATAGTTTCAATTAAATGATGATGGCTTAGCATGGAAAGAATAAATTATATGTGTTTAAGTGCACGTAGTCATTTATTTATCATTAATTGCATGCGAAGGGATAAATTGTTGTGATGCATACAGCAATTGTTGTTTTATAATAATGCGTATGTCTTAGATGCCATGAGATAAAGATCTTTGCCACTACCTATTCATCAAAGAGCGAATTTCCTTATATGAGTATGCAAGTGAGTTCTAAAGTTAGTTAGAGGTTCTACTATATGAGACAATTCTTTACAAGGTTACAATGACGTGGTTTGTGTAATAATGGTATGATGTTAAGAAATGACCATCATCAAGTGAATGTATAGTGATGTGTTTATCCTCAGCGATGTAAGGGACACTTTGACGAACAGTCTAAGAGGCATGGCAAATTGGTACGTATGATTTTGTCTCCCATGAGTTAGTGGTGATGATGCCTTGTTAATTGTGATGCCTTGTGAGTCGAGATGGGTTAGTAACTCACTTGTATATATGGGTGAGCTATTATGTGGTAACTGCGCATCATGAAATAATAAATTGTTTATTTGTATTTAAGTGAATAATTTCATGCAATGTCGTTAATGATTTTCATCGGCATATCATTTTAGGAAAGATGGTGCACTTATTTTTGCATTTGTTGTACATTGTTGTTTTGTGCTTGCATTGCACTCACAATATTTGTTGGTGCCAAGTTAAGCGGTAACAGGATATCCTATTATATACCTAGAGATTTTATTTATTGGCTTCGGTTCACTCCTTTATTTCGTAGGATGGATCTCCCGTCTCCATTACTTTTCGGAGCTTCCATATATTTTGATTGTAAATATCAAGATGTGCTTATTTCAGAATTGTCAATGGTATATATTAAGTGTAGTCCTATTGCATGGGTCATCGCAAGGTTGCTAGAGTGGGTTCTTCATCAATCTGTCACTTGGTGATCGTTGAGGGGCTTCGATGGTTCCCTTAGTTTCAACAATAATGACATGTCGATGGGCAAGGTTGTCGATCCATAGTTCAGGAACCTTCAAATTAATGCTTCTAAAGATCACCCGTAAGGATTGCACTAGAGTGTGCACCGAAAGGAGACGGGTTTTTGTACAAAAGGTTTGATGTGTATTATATGAGGTTAAAATATTTGTACAATTGATGATAAATTAGTTAGTTATTAGAGAATTGAAGTGAAATTAATTTAGATACTTATGTGAGGTTCACATTTTATGAAAGTAAGAATTGTTATGGTTAGGGAAAAGACCATCAAAAACTCCAAACTTTGCCCTAAGTGACACATTTACCCAAAACTTTTTTTTTTGTGATGTGAAAAAGCCCAAACTTTTCAAACCGTGACACATTTACCCCATCAAGGGCATTTTTGTCTTATTCTTTTTACTTTTCCTTTTTGTTTTTGTTTTTTTTTCTTCTTCTTCCCTCTATTGGCCATGGCGGAGGGAAGCCGGCGTCCGGTGAGGGCCTGGCGAGGGATGCCCTCGTCAGACTTAGGCAAGGGGTGCCCTCGCCGGCATCGGGCGAGGGCCTCCCTTGCCAGATCTGGGCGAGGGTGCGAGGGAGGCCCTTGCCCGATCCAGCCAAGGGCCACCCTCGCCCGACGTCGGCGAGGGTGGCCATCGCCAGCCCAAGCGAGGTGACCCTCGCTTGACGCCGATGGAGGGAAGAGAGAAAAAAAAAAAAGAAAAAAAAAAAGAGAAAAAAATTTTAAAAGTAAAAAAACCAAAATGCCCTATAATTTAGGGTAAATGTGTCACACGACAGAAGTTCAGGGTTTTTTGTGTTACCAAAATTTTTTTTTGAGCTAAATGTGTCACTTTCACATCACAAAAAAAATTTGGGGTAAATCTGTCATTTTGAGCAAAGTTTGGGTTCTTCATGGGTTTTTCCCTTACAATTATCATGTCATGTCATTTTCCCATTATGTTGAATTTTAATGTTTGAATTTCAAATTTGCACATCACCATCTCGTTTTGTCTAAATTTCAAATTTTCATTGTCATGTCATGTCATTTTCTAATTTTGCCCATATTCCAAATTTTCCATGTGATTGCCATACCGCAAATTTCTAATGATGTCTGAATTCCAAATTTGCCATGTAGTTTCCATGTCATTTACTTAATCATGTTTGAATTTTGAATTAGCAGCATTGTAGTCATGCTGGTTATTTTTTGAAATCATGATTGAAATTTGTATTGTAATTGGCAATTTGCATACACACTTTTGCACATGGATGGAAACAGGCCGCCATATACAAGAAAACAACCTCATTAACCAGTAACAACCTTGTATAAGGCTGCGTTTGGGACCGGTATTTGCAATTAGCTTTGGGTGTTCAAAGCTCATTTGACCAAGTATTGGGTGTTTGGGAACATTTTTGAAACCTACCTTCAAGGAATGCTGGCCTTCCAAAGGCTAAAAGCCCAAGGTAGGTCCTAGGTTGCCTTGGGCTTCAGCATTTTCTAAAGGTCCGATGCAGTGTTCATCTTCTTCTTCGTCAAATTCTCAAATGTCGGTTGGCAAGGTTGCAATGGGTTGGCGGTGGGTTGGAGAGAGGTCGGCATGGTCGTGGCACCCCGGCGACCATCGCCAACCAGTCGTGTGACCTAGATCTAGGTGGTGTGACCTCGCCGCGACCTAGATTTGGCTCGCAGAGGTTGCTTGGGTTGTAGCAAGGTCAGTTGTCGTGACCTCTGGCGACCGACAACCTCGCTGCAACCCAGATTTGGGTTGTGGAGTTGCGGTGAGGTTTGTTGTAGCAACCTTTGGTGACCTTCATGACCTCATCGCGACCTAGAGGTCTATTGCCGTGACCTCTGGCGACCCATGACCTTGTAGTGACCCAAATATGGGTAGTGGTGAGGTCAAGAAGGTCGCTGGAGGTCGCTACAATAGACCTTGTCGCTATCTAGATCTAGGTCGCGAAGGTTGCTTGGGTCGCAGCGAGGTCGGTCGTCGCAACCTCTAGCGACCCACGCCGCGACCGTCGTGAAGGGTCACTTGAGGTCGCACGACTAGGCGGCCACCACTGGCAGCCGCTAAGGGTCACTTGACCCCAGGCAACCCTCACTGGTGGTGTCCGGCGGCCACCTGAGGTCTTGCAACTTGAGACGTCAGCCGCCGGCATCCAGCAGCCTAAGAAGCATCGACACTCTTCGGGGGCTTTTGTGTTGTGTCCGACACTCCCACATGTTCTGACATGCTACGACACGCTCCGACACGCGATCAACGAGTATTGGAAAATTTGTTACGTGGTTAACTCTTCCTGACACGCTCCGACATGTGAGTTCAAAATTTCGACACGCGATTCCAACACGAACAATCAATTTTAAAAGTTTTCAATACTTGGAGGTTCAAAATGTAAATATATGAAAAATAATGAAAATAACAAAAACAAAGGGGAAGGAAGAAAATTCTCACTCTCACTTCTAAGTTCTGACCTAATTGACTCCCCGAATTGCTGTGGAGACGGAGAGACGGTGCGTCCAGTTCGAGCTAGGGCTTGCAGAGAGTTGATTCAGCGGGGTGGCCTCCGCGAAATTCAAGCGTCGCGCACAGCCACAGGGTTTGTCTTCTCCCATCCACCTTCCCGTTGTGCTCGGCTGCTTTGTTCTGTCTCTCGCGAATATAGAATCGCGAGCTCCGTCGTCTCTATCGGCTGAAATTTAGTCGATTTCGGACTGGCTTCAACCGGTGGTTTCGAAGTTTTATTTTTTGGGAGTTCGTGAATTAGTTTTGGCATCGACTTGATTCCTGAATCAGAGCTTTGCTTGCTGTTAGGGTTTCTTCTGGCTTTGGCTTTTCGACTCCCCTTTTGCCGTCGGTCGAATCAACGTCCCCAGTTTCTATCGCGAAACGATGGTTTGAATCGGTTGAGCTCCGCCTTGAGTTTGCTTTTGTGTTTGCTCTTTTTCGATGCTATGAAATAACGAATTACCTGCTTTCATGTTTCTTGTTCCCTTAAGAGGGCAATTGATTGTTTTGTGTGCAGAACAGAAAACTTGAAACTGGAGAATTAGGTGAGCACATTAATTCAAGCAAACGGGCGTAATTCTATGCCCTTTTATTATTATTTATTTATTTTTTCATTTATATATATTTTATATATAATGTGTCGGAACGTGTTGGAACGTGTCGAAATTCTCTATTTTTTTTTATAGAAATTACGTGTCGACGTATCGTGTTGCGTGTTGTGTTCGTGTCAGTGCTACATAGGCGGCGGCTGGCTACCATTAGCTAGCCATTATTTTTTTTCTTTCTTTTTATCATAAAAGTCATTTGTAAATGTAAATTTCTCCAAACACTATTTTGCCCAAAAATATTTCACAATATACTTTTAGATTATAATTTACCAAACACAATTTGTATTTTGGAAAACTCATTTTAACTTTAAAGTCATTTGCATTTTCTCAATGGCTTTTCCCAAAAGTCTAATCAAACGCACCTTAAGTGCTTATTGTGACATTTCGAATTTTGAAACAAAATATTATGCATGCTTAGGAAATTAGTTGATGAATGACTAAAAAGTTAACAAATTAACCAAAAATAGGGTTGCGCTATCAAAGGGGCATCATCGTCTCACGAGTAATATCAGGAAGTAAGATCTTAGTTTTTCGTCTAACCATTTCTTTCGCACGTACACCTATGTTATTGACTTTCTCATGACCATATGAGCCCATTATATGTCTAATCGGCCTCGATTTACTTAAATTGATTGGTGACAATGATTATTTACAATCGTGATCATATATCGACACCCAAACCTAGGATTTGGGAGGATTCTGCTTATTGAGGCGCCTTCTCACTAGCAATCCATCTAATATGCTAAATTCCAAGCGTAGAAGATGCTGGCATGACGGTGTGGTCCAAGTGAAAGAGGACTGGCATGTCTACGCATTTGCCAAAGGAAATAGACCACCAAAAATCTTAAACTTTGTTCAAAATGACAAATTTACCCAAAACTTTTTTTGTGATGTGAAAAATCCCAAACTTTTCAAACTGTAACACATTTACCCTATCAAGGACATTTTCATCTTATTTTTTAAAAATTTTTTTCCTTTTATTTTTATTTTTATTTTTTTCTTCTTCTTCCCTTCGCCGGCCGGCGGAGGGAAACCGGCGTCCGACACGGGCTGCCCTCGGCGGCGTCGGGCAAGGGTTGCCCTTGTTGGTGTTGGGCGAGGGTTGCCCTTGCCAGGGCTGGCTAGGGCGGCCTTCGTTGGCGTCGAGCACCCTTTGTCCAACGCTAGTGAGGGCCTGGCGAGGGATGCCCTCCCCGGACTTGGGTGAGGGGTGCCCTTCCGGCGGAGGCCCTTGCCGGATCCGGCAAGGGAGGCCCTTGCCCGACGCCGATGAGGGTCGCCCTCGCTCGACGCCGACGAGGGGCCGCCCTCGCCCGATGCCGACGAGGGCCACCCTCGCCGCATTGGGCGAGGGGTGCCCTCGCCGGTATCGAATTGCCCTAGCTAGCCTAGGCAGGGGGACCTTCGCTGGATGCTGACGAGGGTAGCCCTTGCCAGACGTTGGCTTCCCTCTGCCGGCTCTGCTAGGGCTGGCGGAGGGAAGCGAGAAAAAAAAAAAAAAAAGAAAAAAAAAGGAAAAAAAATTAAAAGTAAAAGGACCAAAATGCCCTTTAATTTAAGGTACATGTGTCACACAACATAAGTTCGGGGGTTTTTTGTGTCACAAAAAAAGTTTGGGGTAAATGTGTCACGGTTGGCAAAGTTCGGGGATTTTCACGTCACAAAAAAAATCGTGGGATAAATCTGTTACTTTCGGCAAAGTTTAGGGTTTTTTATGGTTTTTTTCCTTTGCCAAATGGAAATCTATTGGCAATTGATAAAATCTTGGAGGCAGGCCAAAAGAATGCCTCAATAACAATAAGGTTAAAACTTACAAATAATGGATGTTAATTATGTATCCTTAAATTGTTATTTAATGCAAAAAATATCAATAAAAAATATTGTTACTAATCTAATTTTTAACACTAATTAACACTTTGAATATACATAGTGAGTAACCCATTGTCATTGGCTTTTTAGAGCATTTTTGGTAACGTTTTTGTTCAAAAATTGTTCTTAGGAATAGAAATAAATTTTTTTATTTATATTCTTTGGAATAATTTTTGAACAGAAGAACAAGTTTGGTAAGCGCACAAAATTTCTGTTCTTAGAATGGAAAAAGAATAGAAACACATTTAGTAAACTTATATAATTTTTTTGTTTCTTTTAATTTTTTAATATTTTTATTTTATTTTTCCTTTTTTTTCCTTTTTTATTTTTCTCTTTGGCCGTCGCGGCCATCGCCATGGTTGGCGATCAACTAGGCAAAGTCCGGCGAGCTCACCGGAGCCTCGCTAGGCCACTGGCAAGGCGGCCTTCGACAAGGCTTGGCCTCACACCGACCGGGAGGCCGAGCCTCGCCGGGCCACCGCTAGGCGATGCCATCCTAGAGGTGGCTCAATGAGGCTCAGGCCAATGAGCCTCGTCGTGGATCAGCCTCTCCGGGGGTTCATGACGCTCCGACGAGGTTGCCGGCCCTTGTCTGGCCGGTCGCCGACGCCAGCCATGGGTAAGGCCGGTGACCGACAAAAGGAAGAAGAAGAAGAAGAAGAAAAGAAAGAGAAAAAAAGAAGAAGAAAAATGAGAAGAAAAAAACGTTTCTCAAAAGTGTTCCCAAGAATAAGAAACAAGTTTTTTCTATTTTTTGTTTCGTTCCAAATTCGTTCTCAAGAACAAAAATAGATTTTTTTTTCCGGGAACAAAAGTGTAAAAACGTGTTTTTGTTCTTTTTTTTTTGTTTTGTTTTCCGGAACAAAAGAACAAAAATTTGTGTTATGGGGAACAGAAACAATTTTAAACAAACACACCCTTAGTTATCAAGGCATTATCCCTTTGGAATTAATTTGCAATTTTTTTTCTAGGTCAATAATAGTGGCTATCAAACTTTAGTGGAACTTTATTGCTTAATATTACTTTGACATTTATATTTTGTCTTATTTATTTATTTTTCTTCCATTTTTGAAAATTTTCATTCTATTTAGCAATTGAGGGTAAAAGAGACATTTCTTACAAAAAAGTGAGATGAAAAATGTAATTTTATCTTTTAAAAACCATATGCATTGCACATGCTAATAAAAATGACCAACAGAGAGTTTATCACTATAACAAAATAAAAGTTCCAAGGAATCATATAATGGTTGAAAGCTTAAAGTAAACGCATACTACCCTAAAAAGAGCTTATGTATTTTCCCCTACATACAATGGAAATGCAAAAAAATTGTATCGTGTTCTCTAATTTGAAGAAAGAGTATTGCAAACCCACAAGATCAATGGATAATCACAAACTATTCCAATATTTGTAAATTTGTAATCCCATACCTAACTCAAGAGAAACAACTTTTGAATGTACTTGGAACATGCGAGCCGACTCATCTGAACAACGTGGATTTCACATGGGATTTACATTCACATGGGATTTACATGAACCGATGTTAGTGCATAGTGGGATCATGTGCATCCGGAGCATGCAATGCTTGCCCACATGAGAGAGAGAGAGAGAGAGAGAGAGAGAGGGAGGGAGAGGTGGGGCCCGGAGAAGGGGTCAGCATAGGTTCATCATGCAGGATGTTGGCAAATTGACCAACCAAACCGTGGGTGCACCATTTATGACTCTTATTGGTGCCACCATCACCAAAATCAAAATATCACCAGCAGCCAGAGAAAGACTTGATTTCCGAAAGCGACGGGTGGCGATAGAGATAGAGAGAGAGAGACTTGACTTTGGGAATTCTTCACAGTCCAACCTGATCTTATGCCCAACGTCAACTCCACTACACAGTACGCATCAGGCATAAAGTTTTGGTATACCAAATTCGATTTCTACGATAAGTTATTATTATCAAAGCAATGTGGTTCAATTCCGATTGGAGGCTCTAGTATAATCATCTTACTTAGATAAGCACTAGCAAATAATTTTGCTCATACTTTATATTACCAAATCAAACTGGAGCCCCTATCAAAGGGTTTGCTTTCGTTATTAAAGAAAACCCAAATGGGATCTACTTTTGTATACAATTTAGTAGGATAAGATCTTAGTTGCTTGTCGAGAAGGTCTGGGCTTGTGTGAACAGTTGAGATCCCAATATGAGGGTAGACACGCCATTTTCAATGTATGTCATAAAATATGATATAATTTTTTCTCCTATACCTTTTTTTTCTCACCTAGACTTCCAGTAGGGGAGAAATTGGAAAAATTGGACCGTGTGGGGAGAATAAAAAGGACACATTGAAAAGGTGGCGGCCACGTGATGTGATGGCCAATGTTTGAAAAAAAGAGAAGAAATTAAAGTCGTTGTCGTTTGGTGCACGTACCAAAAGATTCATGCATGGTTTCGGAAAGAAGCAACATCAGGAGCTTTTCATTGACCCATGCTCTTTTCATCATCTTCCCACTCTTCGTCCTCCCTTTGCCCATCTTAATCTGCCGGAACGTGCAGGTCACGCACAAGCCGGAATCTACAAGATGGATGGATATGGCGGATATGGCGGGGGCAATTTAATAACAAGAAAATATAAATAATCTCTAAAATTTTAATTTATTCAATATTATTTTTGAATTTTGAATCAATATGTAATACTGTTTTTGAACTTTCAATTTATTTAATATAATTCCTGAATTTTGTAAAATATTTAATATCATCCCTAAAATTTTTAAACATATTCAGGAATTACATTTAATATTTATAAATAATTTAAGAACCGCCTTAAAAAATTAAAGTTTGGGGACGACAAGAGTTACATTGCACGAATCAAAAGTTTAGAAAGTTTAGATACGATATTAAAACTATTTATTTAATAACTGTTGCATTTCCAAGTTAATATTTTAAAACCCTCTCTTTTAGATTAGTATTTAAAAAACCCCTCTTTCTCCCTCTACGCGATGATAATGACAATCTCCCTCACAACCCATTTGGTCCAAGAGTTCATATCTATTTCACTGAAATGTGAGTTGCATACATGTATCGTTTAAAAACTAGCAAGCAATAATTTAGTTTTCTCGAAGAGCTGACATGTTTTGCCAAAATGGCAATCTAGAAAGGATCTCTGATCACTACAAAATGCATAAAAAGCAAGGGCATGAAAAAGGACTAGTATGTTACATTTCTAATGTTGACTGAGCCTTCTTTTGTGTGTAGGACAACTTTTATATGTTGAAAATCTTGGTAGGTAATAAGGAGGAAGGGTAAGTTATTGACATTGAGGCATTACATCTTGGAATGGAGCTTCATCCACATTTCATAGCAGCGTCTTGCTTGGCTGCAACAGGACTCTCCGAAGTTCGTTGGCCATTCCGTGCAAGAGGACTGGTTTTCTGATAACTCCGTTGATTCCGACCTGCAAACATCGTTCCCAAATATCGTCACCGCTAGTGGTCAAGGCGACAATCACTGGCCAATTGGTACTGCTGTGGAACTGGCGAATCTTATTTGCCACTTCAAACCCGTCCAAGCTGGGCATGTGAAGATCCAAAAGGACAATCTGGAAAGACGATTCAGAGGGGCGGAGAGCGCCGAGGCACTCGAATCCCGAAGAGGCAGTGGACACCTTGCAGCCTAGCTTCTCAAGAAGCTTCCGGGTGACGGCCTTGTTCGCATCGTCAGAGTCCACGAGCAATACTTTTAAGCCTGTGAAGACTGAGTTGGAGAGTGTATAATCTGGAGATGGCCCCGGTTCAGAAATGGTCACTGAGATGGACTCTCGGAGTGGGAACCGTAGGACAAGTGTCATGCTCTGAGCGAAGCCCTGAGTGTTCGGGACTACCCAGATGTTACCTTGCATCAACTGTCGATCAGGACAAACAAGTTCAGTTTACAATTTTGGTGTCAATAAGTGAGGTAAAGAAAGGGAAAAGAGAGAGGAAAACATCAACAAGCAATATTGAGAGGCACATTGCGATATGTCTACTGTCTAGCAAATCAAAACAATATGTTTCAATCCAAAGTTCTTCAACAAGAAAGGTTGTACACTACTCATGAAAGACATTAACAGGCCTTACACGATTTATTTATTTATTTTATAGTAACCAGATTAGAAAGCAATGCAATAAGTAGAAAACATTGCGAGTTTGTCCAGTTCAAAGCAGCGGCCAGGTTTGGGAAGATGCTATTGTCCAGGAGCTGTCAAACGCAAGTCTACACAGTGACTTAAATCAGATTAGAGGGAATTCTTTGCCAAACATGCATTATCAGTAATCAGTAAACATTGACTGAATTACCAAATGCCAATAAAAACAAGCGTATCTGACAGTCTACATATACTAATGAGTCTGCTGATGTCCACACACCAAGGGGGCAGATGTAATTACACGTATCTGACCTCTCGCATCTGCAATCCACATCTAACACTAATTTTCATTATTTTTCGACATAGGTGTGCAAGAAAGTCACCAGTACACAACTGATATACATAACCTCACTAAGGAAATATGGCTACCGAAGTCAGTGAAAATGGAAAAAGGAAAAAAAGAAGAAGAAGAAAACTCAGTACCTGTACTAGCCATTTGCAGATGCTGAAGCTGAAGCCCTCCTCAACCCCATCACTGTTGTATTTCCGACCTCCAAGCTGGATTGTCGAAACTGACCTCTCCAACAGAGAAATGTCGTCGCTTATTCCAACTTCAAATTTGATACGCACACCTCTATCAGTTGATTCGGACCTCCACGTCACCCAACCTCGATCATACCTTCCCTGACTTCCACTGGCTTTCTCACGAAGAATTCGAAGGGTAACTAATTTCCCTTGATTACTGTCATTCAGCAAGTTACCGATCATATGCAGAATTACCTGAAAAACCCTCCTTTCATCGCCCATTACGTTGTTCGGCAAGGACCTATCAATGTCCAATTCAAAACTGAACCCCTTGTAGATACACAAGCACTTAGCCAAGCAAGCTGCTTCTCTTATCATGTCATGCATAGAAAATGATCTTACTTCCAATGGAAATCTCCCGCTATTCTTAGTTGACATGTTCACCACATCATTTATCAAATTTGCCAAGACGGCGCTGGTTCTTGCCATTGCGTTTCCAATAATTTTTTGGTCCGCATTCAAACTCTCATCCTGCATAATCGAGAGCAACCCTGAGATCGTGTGCATAGGCCTCTTTAGCCCATCGTTCATGACCTTTTGGAATGAGCTTCGGGCCTGACTTGCCATCATAGCGTTCCTCTTTTCCTGCTGTAGAGCCCGGTTTTGCTCCTCCAGTTTCTCTCTCATTAACTGAGACTCCTCAAGGATTGCTGCATGTGAGAGAGCCACTGCCACCTGATCGGCCACCACCTTGATAATCTCGAGTTCTTGATTGCTCCAAGATCGTGGCTCTCCACCCGGAAGGACCAGGACCAGTATCGCATAACATGCTGGATGGAGTTCAGGGGTCCCTCCCTTGAAGTTGGAGACACGAAGCATCGGCATCCGAATTGCGGCTACTGGGCCGGACTCCCCAGGCCCTACACTACTTGCAGTTGCGAGTTCTGAGTCAGGTCTCAAAATATGCACCTGATCGCTCTGCTTAATTGCAACAACATCTGGATCAGTTATCGGAATAGGGATGTGATAGGTTCCTGAGTAATTCCTTCCCCTCTCATGCGTCAAGTTCATCTCGGTTTTACCATTGTTAGGCATCCAAACTGCGCAGTTCTGCAACCCCAGTGTCTTGGACAGCTCGACCAGGGTCGTGTCCAAAATAGTATGCCTATCAAGTGATTTGCGAATCTCTTGTGTGAGCATCCGCACATGCAAACCAGCTTCTTTCTGTTTCATTATGATCCCTACCTCTCGCCCCAAATCCCAAGCCTTCTTCTTCAACATGAACTCTCTCACCTTCACTTTGAGAAGCAGAGGAATGAGGGTGATGAGCGTTATCGCCGTGGCACAAGAGACGAGAGCAGTTAAAATCTTGAACACGGTGAGTGCGACCATGAGTTGGAAGGGATGGTGGGCATAAGTCCACCCATTGATCAGATGGGTCAATCCGCACAGAACAATGAAGGCAATGAATTGAAACAGGACCCATTTGAACGGGATGTTCGAGCAGCTAATAAAATACAGCAATTCAATTGGGATGGAAAAGTAGGCCACGGCGATCAAGAAGTCGCTCACTCTCTGGCACTCCAGAATGCTTTCCACGCTCCACAAACTTCCCTCGTCATCGCAATTGCATCGTGGGAATCCATTATCAGCCACTGAAACGGTAATGAGCAGAGAAGAGATAAAAATCCCGGAAGCTAATTTCTTTAACATTGCATTGAAGCAGGGCAGCCAGTTCAATCCATCCGACACTAAACTTCTCGAGAGCAGGACCCATCTGAAAATCTCGACGACATGACGACAAGCTCACGCGTGGTCTCAGAAGACTTCTCCGAACCGAGATCTCCGGCATCCATTATCCTGTGAAAACCAGAACCCTACTAAATCAAAGTGCCTGCAAAATCCAACCTTATAGAGAGACTGATCCTAGAATCCGACGCACCAAACAACAGACTAATAAAAAAATCCCAATAGTCACGAGCTTTTTTCCTTCTTTACAACGACTTACTATACGGGGAGACCTCAAATTCTGGCACAGATGCATTGTATCACCGAGTAGATAAACCATAATCTATCAGAACAAACAGTGATTACGAAATTTCTTCCACTAAAATAATAGCCCCCCACGATGACAACAAAACAAAGCAACCCTCCGAAGTCACGACCAGAAACGCCCCACCAAAGGAACAGTAAAAATCCGAATAAATTAATGCGGTCGCCGGGCCAGGCCAGAAGAGAATAAAAGAAACGGAACCCACCAATGAAAAACGCACAAGGCATCCTTGAGGAGGACAAAAAACGCCCCCGGAACGGAAGCAAAGTAGGCGAAGAGAGAGAGAGGGAGAGAGAGAGGGAGTACCGGTGAAACCTACCAAAAAATTGCCGTGCCCAGATTTCGAACAAAGCCCCTGGCTCTGAGTCCAGATCCTTCACATGCAAAGGAAGAGAGAGCACCCTCTCTCTCTCTCTCTCTCTATCATGTACTTGTACAAATAGTTATATTGGCACTGATATCATTTCGCTCCGTTGGATACAACGAACCGATTTTGGTACGGAATACAGACCCCCCAACCCAACAGCAGTCGCGAATCCCGAGAGCAATCGGAGAAAGGGAGGGGAAATAAAAATTTGGGTTTTTTAGGCGGCACTCGCCGCGCATTCAACCGGCCACCTCGGGCCGCGCGAGCCGCTGATGCAGCGCCAAGAACGAGAAAAAGACGAAGACGAAGACGAAGACGAAGACGAAGAAGGGGGAGCAACGCCTTGTGTCTTCTTTCTTCTCTCTTTATGCAAAGGAGGGTTGGGTTTTGGTGGGGGGGTGGTTTGGGAATTTTACAGGGCTGGATTCAGACACGACCAGAAGGGAGAGAGGAATGCAGGTTCCCGGAAGCAGCTCTTCGGTCCGACGCATGCGCTCGTGCTGCTGCTGGGGCTTCTTATATCAATCAAGACAGACACTAGAGAGACACTAGAGAGAGAGAGAGAGAGAGAGAAAAAAAGAGAGAGAGAGAGGTTTTGAAGGCGCCGTCTGTTTTCCGGGGAGGAGGGGGAGAAAATGGAAAGACAAGTGGAAAGAGAAGGGAGGAGGGGGGGGGGGGGAGTGGGGTCCATGGGGACTTCCCAGATGAGGAGTACTTAGACGCTCTTTTGGAAACCCCAGAGCCTCCCCCTCCTCGGCAGACGGTCCCCCAATTCTTTCTTTCTCTTTTTTATTCAAACTCTCTCTCTCTCTCTCTCTCTCTCTCTCTAGGAGGATAGGTCTGCGTTTCTTTTTTTTTTTTTTTTTTTCCCTTTGTGATCTTTTTTCCAATCGTCTTTTTCGATTTTTTTTTCGGAAACTGCTGTTGACGTTTGTAAAATATCTGCGTGTGGAAATTGGGTCGGTTTCAAAGAACCGTTTCTTTTTCCATGTAGATGCGCGGTTAATGTGGAAAATTTCGTCAAGAAAATCCTCGACTTTCATTGTGATCCATTTGAGACTATATTCGATGAGTAAAAAGAAATGTGAAAATGGTGTTTGAAACGACGACTCTGATTTATGTAGTTGGACTGGTAACAGATAACTGTTATTTTGCGTTATAATAGTAACTGGGGTAAACTGTCAAGTGAATGAGAGTTATATAGCACGTGACCGAAAAAAGAAGCCCAGTAAGTGGAGGACAATAAAGAAGTGTATCCAAGTGTGGATACGGTTAATTAGTACTTTGGAGGTACTCGCTAACAAGACCCTTTTTCAAAATATGCTAAGTGCAAGAGTATCTATGGAACCTATGAGACTTGTAGAGCCCGTGTTAGATTTTTCTAATCTAAAAGTAAGAGAGATTATATAAATATAAAGAGCATTTATAATACCAACACCATTCTTGCATGCAAGACGGATTATGGGCGGCACACGGAACTTTTGACCATGGCACATGGAAATTGACTAATGAGGGTAGACGCACGTTTGCAAAAAGGATAACATTAATTTTAATATCATGTGATATTTTATGGGACCATTATCAATTATTTTAAAAGGTTAAATTGCTAAAAGAAGATATGATTTAATATTTACATATTCTAACGCTTCTTCTCACAAAATCTCTCATAGTATCAAGTAGAAGGTTTTAAGTTTAAGTATTTCATGCTCCTATTTGCCTCCCCAATCACAAATTCTCACACTTTAGGTTGAGGCCAAAATTCAATCTACCTGTGAGGGGGAATGTTAGAATATTATAATATTAAATCATATAATGCTCTAACAGTTTAAGTTTTTAAAACAATTGGCAGTAATCCTATAAAATTTACAGCACGATAGATTCCTTAATAGATATTAAAGGCCGGGTGGTGGTTCCAAATTTCAAAATATAGGAACAAGTGTGTGAAAAGCAGTATCTAGGATTTGGGGATCTGCCAACCCTACACTGTATTTGGATGCATTTGAAAATGCTTTGTGAAACAACCGTGAACTTCTAAAGAGAGTGAATTTTTGAGTATTTGGTGAAGTGTTTTTGAAGAATTGCAGCCCAAAGTTACCTTATCAAAGTCCAAAGCAGGTACCTCTTGCTTTGGCTTTCGTGCATTTAATGAGTGGTTTTGTGATTTTTTAGTCTTTTATCTTCCAACCTTCCCCTAACTAAAACTATCTAAATTTCAGTTTTAGAGAGAGAGAGAGAGAGAGAGAGAGAGAGAGGGGTCAGACGCTCGAGAAGCTTTACTGGGTGGTGTGGCGCCTCCAAGATCCAGCAGAAATTACGCAATGTCGGCAAGATCTGATTCCGGGTCCCTTGAGCCCAGGTGAGATCTCACCCGGGCTTGTGCACCCTCTCCAAATCTATAACGGGGTCACGAATCTTCGATGGCAATTCGCTCGCTTGAGTAAGAGAGATCTTGATAAGCAAGATCTTGTTGACAAGAAAGATCTAGTGGCAATTACCTCGACAAGCAAGTGAGCTAGATCTTGACTCAGCCGCATCGCTCGGGGTCGTACCACCTTGGTGGCTCTTCGCATGGGATTCCACGACATTTGTGGCAATGGCGGCTGGGTAAGGTAATTTAGGGTCTCGAAGGTTGCACATGTTCTACTGGCTTTTATTATTTTTCTACTCTTTTTTCAAGTTGATTTATAACAAATGCTTTACAGGTTATTGATCAAACATAATTTTTCGTTCACTAAAAGCCCTTCTAGTGTATTAATCAAACAAAAACTTGGCACATAACAGATTTGGCTAGAAAATTTCCTGGATAATGATAAAAGTATATCAATTGAACAAAAAGAAGTTTAGTGCGTTGAGTTACCGGCATTGAAATTCAATTCGGTAAATGTTTCTCTCTTTTTAACTCAAAATTCGATGCAAGAGATGGACTTATACGAGGGGACCTCGAAAACGACCCTCAAATACTCTTTCATCTCCGTAAAAATAAATTGAATTAGTAAGCTTCAATCTTCATAATCTTGGCTAAACAAAACTTCTTGATTAACGTGGTAAAGGAGGGGGCTTTAGGCAGCACATCTACCCATCTCTCTCTTTATCTCAAACGTCACTGAGAAAAACCATCCAATAACTTCTATGTACAATTCTTGATTCAAAGTAGTTATCTTTACCTATCCAAATGATGCTCTCCACCCGAAAGGCCACTAAAGCAACGACGGTACTTGGTCATCTTATGAAAATAAAACTGCAACAACGATGGTCCTTGGTCCAGAAGAAATTTCCATGTCTGGGGTCAAATCCGCGTCAAGTTTGATGGTTCCTCGTACGATCTTTCTTGTTACTATTTGAGCAATAGTCTCTCCTGTCAAACCTGGTTTGAGGTCTCCCACAACATCTAGTGATCAGAAAATTCTATGAACGGAGACTTGCTTACGCTAATGTTATTATTAGCGTCATTTTGGTATTTAACTTGAAGGTATGTTATCTAAGTGATAATGCAAATGTTTTTGCAAGGAGTTTGTTGAATTTCTAATCTAGTTTTAACCTATCTAGGAGAATAAATTAACAATGTATTGAAATGACAGTGATGTAAGTAAACATCCAAAAAATTGAAAGGTATTTATCAAGTGCAAGAAAAGGAAATGACCCGTTATTACGTGGCCTCATTATTAAGTCTCCAGATATGAACCCTTGGAAGCTTGCTATTAGAATGCGAGTCTAATTCAAATAAAGTTGATTTAGGTGTATCTAAACTAGACTACCCTAACTATTCATTGAATTGCGAGGCTAAGTCTAAACATTTTCATTTAGCAAAGCGCTATTCATTAATTTTTACACTTGATTTTTAGTCAATACATCAAAACAAGGTAAAAATCAAGATTTGGGTTTTTGATTGCGATAGAGCTCATTCCTCGGCCAAGAAGTGTCGTTTTTCATTTCCTTCTTTTGTAGTGTTGTTTTAAAGCAATTTCCAAGTCGTTTAAAAGAAAAATCCGAAAAGTCAAATGGTTGACATTCGAATTGACTTTTTGATCAACCCTTTGACCAAAAGTCAATCCTGCATTAAAGATTGGTTTTTCGCCCAAAAAGATGCCATTTAATTTTAATTTCACTTTTATCAAGTTAATTTCTCGAAAATCCAATGATTTGACCAAGAAATCAATCTTTTAGGAAAAGTCAACTAAATGGTTGATTTTTGTTGAAACCTTTGACTAAAAAAATTGAAAAAAAATAAAAATTCACAAATACATTTCTTTTAGTGCAATTTGACTTTTGTGTCAAAAATTCACAAAAATCGATTAACAACCTTATTTTCCGATTTTATTTTATTTTATTTTATCTTATTTATTTTTATTTTTCTGTTTTAGATTCTAAATCAGCTAAAAATCAAATTACTTTCATTGTAGTCATAATTATGTGTAATTCTTTCTTTGACATTTGGTTTAGGGATTATTTTAAACTCAGCAGTACATTCAATTTCGCAAATTGCCAGACCAATAAATAAATTGCCGTTTTGAGTCCTAATTAGGGAACCTAATCGATACTTCATGACTTGCGAATGGATTGTTTTTTACTCATTTTTTTTTTATAGATAAGTCCAAATCCAAAATCAATTTTGAGAAATTCACATCAAAACTTCTCAATTTGAAGAATTTTATTCTTCCAAGCATAAGAAGTCAAGCAATTAAGCTTCAATGACAAAATTCGAATTGACCCATTCAAGACTATGGTTTAATTTCATAAATCTAGATCCAATTTTGATATTAGACCTATATTTATTTTTGATATAAGCTCGAGCACTTTAATTCGAGGTCAATTTGAATGCAATAAGTGTCTTACACATAGTTAGTTAATTAGATAAGACAATTGTAACACTAATTAAACTTAATTTCAATCAATTTGTAATTTGACCCATTGAATTGTAAATTTGATCATTTTAGCCGTTTAGGCTCAATTCAAAGTAGCCATGATTTTGACCCATTGCCTTTCATAATAATCATTCAATTAAGTCAATAAAAGACCCTTACATCGCATTCATAAGGTTTGATTAGCCTAATTGAATCATAATTAGGCAATTTCCTCCCAAATAGGTCAATTTTCTTTTCAATATGGTCATTTAGGGACCAGATTGCATATATTTTGAACCCACAGGGATCCCAATAAATAGATTAGCCAAAGTTGGGTCAAACCGATCAAGAACCGATAAAAAATCGACCAAATCAGAGTGAATCGATCTAACCGGTTGGTAGTGGTGTTTAGCGGTTCAGCAGCTTGCCGGTTTGTTCTAGACTTCTCACGACTGCTTCTGAGATCCTCTTTGTGCCAATTTCACTTATGTACCTTCAATTTCTCAAAATCTTGCAAATTGATTCTCGAATTTCATAAAATTACAAATTTGATCCATAATTGGACATTTTGACTTAATTCTCAATTTTGGCTCAGGTTTTCGCAAATCAAACCCACTAGATCGATTATCCAACACCTCGAAATCATAATGGATTAAAATTTTGACCGTCGAATCGAATCGATGGTTGAGATTACTTGATTTGGGGATCGTATATAAGTCAATTTTCCCTTCATTTTTTTAGGGGGGCTTATTTTGGCACAAAATACTCTCTCTTTAGACCTCTCTCTCTCCCCTCTTTGAAATTTTCCTGCCTAGCTCCTTTCTTTCTCCTCCCTTGTGTGCGGATCGATTCACTCCACCTCGCCGATCACCGCCAGTTCTTGTCCCAGTCGATAGTCCTCATCACCGCATCGGCCGTCCTAATCTTCTTCTCCTCTCTTTTAAGCTGATTGGAACATCATTTGGTCCTAGTGGCCCTTGTATTCATCCTTCCAAGCCAGATCTCCAATCGGAGAGCATCACCCATGGTCGAGCTGGTGATCCAAGCCGATTTGTTCCATAGCTGAACTGGGCAGCCTAGCAACTTACCAATGCTCTAAAGCTCGCCGATCATCCTCATCAGCTGGTCCTTGAAGTTCTAGTGGCTGGAGTCTAGTTGAATAGTGATTGGAAGGTCACTAAACCACATGATTTGTATCGGCAGTGCAAAGATCGATCCAACCGGATCGATCTTCCTTATCTCTAACTAGCAGTTGACGGAGGAGTAGCTGCCACCGGATTCGATCTGATTTGGTTTATACCTATTCTTGACCAAAGTATGGTCGAGATCAAGAAGATCGGTTGTTGAATCATCTTTGGCGGCTTCTTCTCCTACTGGCGCCCAAACTGGTCCATCTTTGGACCAATTTTGCCTAAAGATTCAAGCCAGCAGTCTGTTTGATTCTGAGCCGGTTCTAAGGTGCTTTAATATGCTATTCAAGCCTCTGATCAACATTCCGACGAAGACTTCATTTAATTGTGGATTGAAATCAACAAAAATTGCATCGAAGGTAGATTTCCTTGATCTCTAACCTTGTGAAGCAAGATCATATTAACTGGTTGGGGTTAGATTCAATTTTAGGGCTATATGTTATGTTTAGATACTTGATTGATGGATTGATAGTTAATTTGCTGTGATTAATTGCTATTTGATGATAAACCTAGATGATTGAACTTGATTTGGTATTAAATTTGCATTTTCATGCTACTGAACATGACTTGCTGTTTTGATCAAAATGAGGTCTTAAACGACCTAATCTTAGTTCGAGTCCTTTTAGAATTTGAAAATTCATGTTACAAGCTTCAAATCGATAGGTCACACGCCCCGATTGAGTGATGTTTGACCCTCCAAAAACACCTCTGAAGTTGCTTGGTTCTGAAGTATTTTAAGTCTAGTTTAGGTTTTGTTTCGAATCTAATTTCTGACTTTGCTATTTTTTTACCTGATTTCTGTGGTAATTTCTAGAAAAAATTGCCTTCATACAAGTTATTTTTATTGTGTGGAGAATGTCCTGCAATTTTTTTGAAATTTTTGGACATGTTTAGCTAGGTCAAAATTACTTAGATCTGAGCTAAGGTCAATCTATTTTATTTTGGTCTGAGATGAATTTAGATATATTTGAACAGGAAATTGACCTTGTTCAAACTTAAGGCCTTCATAAAAAATGAACCATATGTCATAAGAGTTCAATTGATACAAGATTTGCAAAGTTTTGATGTCGTTTAGTGTGTCAATTGCATGTATCAAAGTAAAGGGGTGTTGCTGCATTTAAGGCCTTGCATGTTGCAAATCTGTTTTGTCATTTTTGTCATGACTCATGTGATCTCATTTAGATTTTGGACTCTAACAAAAACTATTCATAATCGCGTGTTCTACAAGTGAAATTTTTCGTCAGATTTTTGCATGTCCCTAGGTGACTAAAATCATGCCCGTTCTGTGGTGTTAAGGTTATGATGAAACCTTATCATGTATGCACTTTACCATGCCCGTTTAAGTCTATTCGAGACTAAATCTTGTATTAATGTCTTCTTGATTTTTAAAGTACATATAACAAGGTTTATATACATATGTGAATTGTCATGATCAAGCATCATTTACTACATGAACACTATGCCTCAATTAGGTCAGTTGCATTTCAAAATCATCAAATATGTTATTTAGGTCTTAAGTCATTTGGTATTGACACTGACTTGCATGATCCTCTTACATAAAGACTTAGGGTTATACGTTTACCCGAATCTTTTGTCATTTGTGAATTTCATACTGTTTGTGCATTGCATAAGTGACTTCTAGACTTAATGGTGCATGATATGTTCTGTTTTTTTTTTTTTTTTTTTTTAATTAGTTGCGCTTTTTTAGAAATCTCGATCTTAGAATGCTAAGTTGACCTCGTTTAGACCTGAGCCCTTCTAGGAAGTTGTAAAACACATTTAGAACTTTTGCATACCATGATTTCATGCAATTTGCTTATTGATAGGTCCACTTTATATTTTTCATAAACTAGACTAGAATCTTGACTTATAGTCAAATTTGGATCATTGTCTTTATCCCTGTTTATACAGACCTTTACCATATTTGCACAATTTTTTCGGTAAGGATTCTTGTCTTGGTCCCTTAATAGAATTTGTTTGCCATCATGTTGGCTATGTTGTGTGAAAATTCTATGATTTTTAAACTTCATTAGTAGGTCAAATCTCAGTAATAATGATTGAGTGTCCTACTGTTTTGACAATTTCCTGATGCATTATTGTTTGTTGTCTGATTTTTGTAAAATAATGCTTGGCTCATTTAGGAAATCTTTTTTGACGAGAGTTGTTCGTTATCATGTCATGCATGCTAGGGAATTTTTTCACGAATAGATTGTCAACGGTTATCATCCAATTTGCTGATTTTTCATGCTTAGTCTAAAATTTACTGACATGAAATTATTGTTGTGATTGTTTAGCTAAACCACTTAGATTAGTTTGCGCACGAAATTAGGCCATGTCATCTTCATGAAAGTTATTCTAAATGCCTTGATTTTCATTGCCAAATAGCTTTTACTAAATTGGCATTTCAAATGATATTTTGAAATCACTTTGGTACATGTGATGTTTCCGAAAATAATTTCTTAGAAACTCTTTTTCAAAGCTTGATTTGGCTTAAAGAAGAATGATGGTTTGGGCTATATTCAAAATGTTTGTGACGCTTGTGAATACATTTATGCGAGTTCAAAGTTAGCATTGACAATTGAATGTGCTCCATAGCTTAGATATTCCTTAATCCGAATTTTTTTCAAATATCTTTAAATCCCATGTTGACACTTCAATTTTTTTTGCCCAAAGATCATTTCAAAAAAAAAAAAAAAAAAGGGAACTTATTTTTTCCACAAAAATATTTTTTTGTCAGATTATTGGATAAAGATTACCTAGGCATTTAGTATAGTTTTTAAATGCATTTATTTTCTTGATATAAAAAAATAAAAAATAAAAAAATATAAAAAATATAAAAAAAGAGAAAAAAGAACAAGAAGAAAAAAATTGGAATTGATGATCTGAATGTGACAAGCCAAGCTTAGGAGGTCAGATTGTAACTAAAACGGCAAGTTGGGGCCAAAATGCAATTTCCAAAAGTTGAGAGACCAATTTGTAAATTTTTGCAAAATTTTGCCCGAGCCTTTAAATCATCATCTTGGCCCCAATTAAGTTGAAATTGAACTTGGGCTAAGTTGAATCAATCCAATCGGGTCAAAGGACCAAATTTGCATTGAATTGGGCATTCTCGGGCAAGAAAAATGGCTAACTTTGAGGGATTTTTTTTTGAAAAATTGGGCGAAGACAATTGCAAAGATTGGACAAGATCTTAAATTACTATACATAAACTTGCTAATTGATAAAAAAATGCAGCCAAATTGATGGATTAAGACGCTCAAATCAGCTACCAAAACCTAGTCCACGATTTGGTCTCTATTTGGAGCTGCTGAGTAAGCAAGTTTGTGGCCCCATCATATCCTACTTAGCAGCCCAATCATCCTGATCTTTGCATGTGATGGAAGACCATAATTAGTAGTGTAAATGGACAAAAATTGGCCAGGGATAAGTTGTTGAAAGCATGGGAAAATCACAGCAAAATTTAGACACTCAACAACTGTAGAAGTTGAAAAATTTGGTTTAGTCAAAAAGTGGGTGAATTAGCTCAGTTGGTAGGCTTCGTAGAGGGGCAAAAAGCCAACCAAGAGATTGATGAATTCATTGGATGAGATCTATGAAACAAGCTCTTTTGAGGGATAAAAAGGTAGGAGACAAGAAGCATTGGAGGGAGCTTATGGTCGTTCTCCAAAAACACCCTCATGAGCAACTCAAGAAAAGCAAAAATCCAGAAATTCCAGATCTTGTTAGCAACGATGAAATCATAGAAATAGAAGAGTAAAGGCTTGATGATGAAATCGTTACAGCAGAAGGTACGTTCCAATCTCATCTTATTAGTTTCACCATTTAATCAAAAGACTTGACAAGGTGTTAGTTCTTTAATGACTGTATTTTTGGATGACCAGATTTTACGGCAACTACATGGAGTAAGGAAGGGAGTATATCTCGTCCCCACCTACTTCACTAGTAGTTGCCGGAATCCTTGGTGTTTTGCTACCTTTATCTCTAGCATTTGGTGCTAAAAGTTTCTTTGCTTTTATGGGCGTAAGATCTGTAAGTGTCTTACTTCTGGATATAATTGTAGGATTGCCTTGACACTACATTAACTAATTACAGCCGTTGCTTGTTTAGATAGGCTCCTATACAAATCTCAGCTAGGAGCTACTTGCGATTGAGATCCATTGGGCTCCAATTATTCTCCTTTCTAATGCTATGCCAGGCGTGTTTCAAGGATTCAAGAATACTAGAACTCCTCTTTATGCCACTGGCGGCAATCCTGTGGTGGCGGTCGGTGGTGACAGTCGGCGGTTGTGCGGCGGTTGTGCGACGATCGTGCGTGCGATGATTGTGCGACGGTCATGCAGTAGTTGTGGGGCGATGGTTGGCAGTCCGTGAATAAGAATAAAAAAATAAATGCAAAAATTTATAAATTTTTAGCGACCTAGCAAGAGATGAAAGCATCAATACATGCTCAATTGAGGAGATAGAAATGGAAGAGTTGACGCATGATGATGAAAGTGATTTATCTCTGGAGATAGATGGCTAATCTCATCTTGTTAACGATGATGAAATCATAGAAATAGAAGAGCCATCTCATCTTGCTAGCGATGATGAAATCATAGAAATAGAAGAGCCAAGCCTTGATGATGAAATCGTTCTAGTAAAAGGTATGTTCTAATCTCATCTTATTAGTTTCACCATTTAATCAAAAGACTTGGCGAGATGTCAGTTCTTTAATGACCGTATTTTTGGATGACCAAATTTTATGGCAACTACATGTAGTAAGGAAATGGAATATATCTCTTCCCCATCTTCTTCACTAGTAGTTGCCGAGATCCTAGGCAATTTGCTACTATTATCCATATTATTCGGTGCCAAAAGCTTCTTTGCGTTTATGGCGTAAGATCCATAAGTGTCTTCCTTCTAGATATAATTGTTGGATTACCTTGACAATACATTGACTAATTGTAGCTTTTACTTGTTTGGATAGGCTCCCATACAAACTTAGCTAGGAGCTACTTGCGATTGAGATCCATTGGGGCTCCTCAATTCTCCTTTCTAATGCTATGCAAGGTGTGTTTCGATGATTCAAGGATACTAGAACTCCTCTTTATGCCACTAGTGGCAATCTTGCGGCGGCGATTGGTGGCGGCGGTTGGTGGTCGTGCGGCGGTTGTGCGACGGTTGTGCAGCGGTCGTGCGATGATCGTGTGGCGATCGTGCGGCGATCGTGTGGCGGTAGTGCGGTGGTCGTGGGGCGACGGTCGGCGGTTGACGGCTTGTGAGTAAGAAGAAAAACAAATAAATGCAAAAATTTATAAAATTTTTACTAACCAAGCAAGAGATGAAAGTATCAAGACATGCTCAACTGAGGAGATAGAAGTGAAAGAGTCGATGCATGATGAAGAAAATGATTTATCTCTAGAGATAGTTGATTAATCTCATCTTGTTAGCAATGATGAAATCATAGAAATGGAAGAGCCATCTCATCGTGCTAGCGACGATGAAATCAAATAATTAGAAGAGCCAATGCTTGATGATGAAATTCTTCCAGCAGAAGGTACGTTCCAATCTCATCTTACTAGTTTCATCATTTAATCAAAAGACTTGGCGAGATGTCAGTTCTTTAGTGACCGTATTTTTGGATAACTAGATTTTACGACAACAACTTATAGTAAGGAAAGGGAATATATCTCTTCTCCATCTACTTCACTAGTAGTTGCTGGGATCCTTGGCGTTTTGTTACCATTATCTCTAGCATTCGGTGGTAAAAGATTCTTTGCTTTTATGGGCGTAAGATCTGTAAGTGTCTTCCTTCTAGATATAATTGTTGGATTCCCTTCACACTACATTGACTAATTGCAGCCATTGCTTATTTGGATAGGCTCGCATACAAACCTTAGCTAGGAGCTACTTGCGATTGAGATCCATTGGGGCTCCTGCTACTCTTCTTTCAAATGTTATGCAAGGCATGTTTCGAGGATTCAAGGATACTAGAATTCCTTTCTATGCCACTAGCGGCAATCTTGCGGTGGCAGTAGGCGGCGGCAGTCGGCGGTCGTGCGACAATCATGCGGCGATCGTGTGACGGTCGTGTGGTGGTCATGCGACGGTCGTGTGGTGGTTGTGTGGCGGTCGTGCGGAAGTTGTGCGACGATCATGTAGCGGTCGTGCGGCGATTGTGGGACGACAATCAACGGTCGATGGTTCGTGAGTAAGAAGAAGAAACAAATAAATGCAAAAAATTATAAATTTTTACCAACATAGCAAGAGATGAAAGCATCAAGACATGCTCAACTTAGGAGATATAAATGGAAATGTCGATGCATGATGATGAAAGTGATTTATCACTGGAGATATGTGGCCAATCTCATCTTGTTAGGGACGATAAAATCATAGAAATAAAAGAGCCATCTCATCTTGCTAGCGACGATGAAATCATAGAAATAGAAGAGCCAAGGTTTGATGATGAAATCATTCTAGCAGAAGGTACGTTGCCATCTCATCTTATTAGTTTCACTATTTAATCAAAATACTTGGCGAGATGTCAGTTCTTTAATGACCGTATTTTTGGATGACCAGATTTTACAGCAACTACATGTAGTAAGGAAACGAAATATATCTCTTCCACATCTACTTCACTAATAGTTACCAAGATCCTTGGCGTTTTGCAACCATTATCTCTATCATTTGGTGCCAAAAGCTTCTTTGCTTTTATGGGTGCAAGATCTGTAAGTGTCTTCCTTCTAGATAAAATTGTTTGATTGCCTAGACAATACATTGACTAATTGCAGTTGTTGCTTTTTTGGATAGGCTCTCATACAAACCTTAGCTAGGAGCTACTTGTGATTGAGATCCATTGGGGCTCCTGCTATTCTCCTTTCTAATGCTTTGCAAGGCATGTTTCGAGGATTCAAGGATACTAGAACTCCTCTTTATGCCACTGGCGGTAATCCTGCGGCAGCGGTCGGCGGCGGTGATCGTGCGGCAGTCGTGTGACAGTCGTGTGGAGGTCGTGCAATGATCGTGCGGCGGTCGTGCAGCGGTCGTGCGGCGGTCATGTGACGATCGTTCGGTGGTCGTGCGGCGGTCTGGGGCGACGGTCAGTGGCGGTGGTCGGCAGTTTTTCGATGGTCATGTGGTGGTCGTGCAGCGGTCATGGGGCGATGGTCGGCGGTCGACATTCCGTGAGTAAGAAGAAATAACAAATAAATGCAAAAAAATATAAATTTTTACCAACGTAGCGTAAGATGAAAGTATCAAGACATGCTCAATTGATGAGATATAAATGGAAGAGTTGACGCAGGATGATGGAAGTGATTTATCTCTAGAGAAAGATGGCTAGTCTCATCTTGTTACTGACAATGAAATCATAGAAATAGAAGATCCAACTCATCTTGCTGGCGACGCTAAAATCATAGAAATAAAAGAGACAAGGCTTGATGATGAAATCATTCCAGCAGAAGGTATGTTCCAATCTCATCTTATTAGTTTCATCATTTAATCAAAAGACTTGGCAAGATGTCAGTTCTTTAATGACCGTATTTTTGGACCAGATTTTACAGCAACTACATGCAGTAAGGAAAGGGAATATATCTCTTCCCCATCTACTTCACTAGTAGTTGCCGGGATCCTTGGTGTTTTGCTACCATTATCTCTATCATTCGGTGCTAAAAGCTTTTTCGCTTTTATAGGCCTAAGATCTTTAAGTGTCTTCCTTCTAGATATAATTATTAGATTGCCTTGACACTACATTCATTAATTGCTGTCGTTGCTTGTTTGGATAGGATCCTATACAAACCTCAGCTAGCTGCTACTTGCGATTGAGATCCATTGGGGCTCCTGCTATTCTCCTTTCTAATGCTATGCAAGGTGGGTTTCAAGGATTCAAGGATATTAGAACTCCTTCTTATGCCACTGGTGGCAATCCTGTGGCGGCGGTCGGCGGCGGTTGTCGGCGGTTGTGCGGATAACTTGAAACAATCGTGCGGCGGTCGTGTGGCGGTTGTACGACAATTGTGCGGCGGTAGTGCGGCGGTCGTGGGGTGACGGTCGGCAGTCGACGGCTCGTGAGTAAGAAGAAAAAACAAATAAATGAAAAAGTGTATAAATTTTTACCAACCAAGCAAGAGATGAAAGCATCAAGACATGCTCAATTAAAGAGATAGAAATGGAAGAGTCGACGCATGATTATGAAAGTGATTTATCTCTAGAGATAGATAATTAATCTCATCTTATTAGCAATGATGAAATCATAGAAATGGAAGAGCCATCTCATCATGCTAGCGACGATGAAATCAAATAAATAGAAGAGCCAATGCTTGATGATGAGATTGTTCCAGTATAAGGTATGTTCCAATCTCATCTTACTAGTTTCATCATTTAATCAAAAGACTTGGCTAGCTGTGAGTTCTTTAGTGATCGTATTTTTGGATGATTAGATTTCACAGCAACTACATGTAGTAAGGAAAGGGAATATATCTCTTCTTCATCTACTTCACTAGTAGTTGCCAGAATCCTTGGCGTTTTGCTACCATTATCTCTAGCATTCGGTGGTAAAAGATTCTTTGCTTTTATGGGGCTAAGACCTATAAGTGTCTTTCTTCTAGATATAATTGTTGGATTCCCTTCACACTACATTGACCAATTGTAGCCGTTGCTTGTTTGGATAGGCTCACATACAAGCCTCAGCTTGGAGCTATTTGTGATTGAGATCCATTGGGGCTCATGCTATTCTTCTTTTTAATGCTATGCAAGGTGTGTTTCGAGGATTCAAGGATACTAGAATTCCTTTCTATGCAACTGGCGGCAATCCTGCGATGGTAGTAGGCGGCGGTAGTCGGCAGTCGTGCGGCAGTCGTGCGGCGGTCGTGCGACGGTTGTGTGGCAGTCGTGTGGCGGTCGTGCGATGATCATGTAGTGGTCGTGCGGCGATCGTGGGACGACAGTCGGCGGTCGACGGTCCGTGAGTAAGAAGAAGAAACAAATAAATGCAAAAAATTATAAATTTTTACGAACATAGCAAGAGATGAAAATATCAAGACATGCTCAACTTAGGAGATAGAATTGGAAGAGTCGACACATGATGGTGAAAGTGATTTATCACTGGAGATATGTGGCCAATCTCATCTTGTTAGGGACGATGAAATCATAGAAATGGAAGAGCCATCTCATATTGCTAACGACGATGAAATCATAGAAATAGAAGAGCCAAGGCTTGATGATGAAATCATTCCAGCAGAAGGTACGTTCCAATATCATCTTATTAGTTTTACCATTTAATCAAAAGACTTGGCGAGATGTCAGTTCTTTAATCACCGTATTTTTGGATGACCAGATTTTATGGCAACTACATGTAGTAAGGAAAGGGAATATATCTCTTCCCCATCTGCTTCACTAGTAGTTGCCGGGATCTTTGATGTTTTGCTACTATTATCTCTAGCATTCGGTGCTAAAAGCTTCTTTGCTTTTATGGGCGTAAGATCTATAAATGTCTTTCTTCTAGATATAATTATTGGATTGCCTTGACACTACATTGACTAATTGCAACCGTTACTTGTTTGGATAGGTTCCCATACAAACCTCAGATAGGAGCTACTTGTGATTGAGATTTATTGGGGCTCCTGCTATTATCCTTTTTAATGCTATGCAAGGCATGTTTCGAGGATTCAAGGATACTAGAATTCCTTTCTATGCCACTAGCGGCAATGCTGCGGTGGCAGTAGGCGGCGGTAGTTGGCGGTCGTTCGACGGTCGTGTGGCGGTTGTCCGGCGGTCGTGCGGTGGTCGTGCGACGATCATGCGGCGGTCGTGCGGTGATCGTGGGATGACAGTCGGCAATCCGTGAGTAAGACGAAGAAACAATTAAATGCAAAAATTTATAAATTTTTACCAACCTAGCAAGAGATGAAAGCATCACGATATACACAATTGAGGAGATAGAAATGGAAGAGTCGATGCATGATGATGAAAGTGATTTATCTTTGGAGATAGATGATCAATCTCATCTTGTTAGGGACGATGAAATCATAGAAATAGAAGAGCCATCTCATCTTGCTTGGGACGATGAAATCATAGAAATAGAAGAGTCAAGGCTTGATGATGAAATCGTTCTAGCAGAGGGGACGTTCCAATCTCATCGTATTAGTTTCACCATTTAACAAAAGACTTGGAGAGATGTCAGTTCTTTAATGATCGTAAATTTGGATGACTAGATTTTACGGCAACTACATATAGTAAGGAAAGGGAATAAATCTCTTCCCCGTTTACTTCATTAGTAGTTGCTAGGATCCTTGGCATTTTGCTACCATTATCTCTAGCATTCGGTGCTAAAAGCTTCTTTTCTTTTATGGGCGTAAGATCTGTAAGTGTCTTCCTTCTAGATATAATTATTGGATAGCTTTGACACTACATTGACTAATTGCAACCGTTGCTTGTTTGGATCGGCTCCCATACAAACCTCAACTAGGAGCTACTTGCGGTTGAGATCCATTTTGGCTCTTGCTATTCTCCTTTCTAATGCTATGCAAGGCGTGTTTCGAGGATTTAAGGATACTAGAACTCCTTTTTATGCAATTGGCGGCAATCCTGCGGCGGCGGTTGGTGGCGATAGTTAGCGGTCGTGCGGCGTGTTGGAGAAAACTTATGTATTTGTTTTGAAGCTGACAAAACATTTCCATCAGTCTAGTTAAACTTGTAGACTCTTTTGTCAAAGTATAAAGACCGTCGAACCTCCAAACTCAAGATTTAAAGTCTACCCTCATTAATAGTTGGTAGACTGTCGAAGAAAACTTATCCTGAGTTGAGTATTTCTTTAAGAATTTGATTCTATCGACTTAAGAAGATCTCTCGGCTAGATATAACATCTCGAAATTTATTATTCATTTTGATTTCAATTTGGGTAATTTAGATCCATTGATTGGCGAAGCATACTTGGAAGGTTTTACTTATGGAAACCTAGATCCTGATTGTATGGGCGAGCATGATTGGTGGGCTATCATCATATTCCTTAAATAACTCGAGATCTCTTTAATTGATTCTGTCCAACGGGTAGATTGGAAGAGCTCCTTTGGGAAGTGCCAACAGCTATGAAGGCATGGGGGAGTATATAAGGAAGATGTTCCAGTTATTCGAGTGTGTGCGCGATAGATAAATTCCAAAGTCTGAAGCTCCTTATTTTTTGTCAATTCAATTGTTAAGTGTAAACTTGTACTCAAAAGAGAGTTTATACATTTGTGAGACCTTGAGGAAGTGTAGCAGAGTCTCTACACTGTGGAATCAAGGACATGATACTGTAATGACTCTTTTGATTCATAGTGAAATCCAGCCGGTGGGCTGTCAGTGCGGGAGAGTGGATGTAGGCTTGGATTAAGCCGAACCACTATAAACCTTGTGTTCTTATTCTCTTCCCTAAACTCTTTTACTTTACTCGTAATTTTATTTAACTGTTAGAGTCTCGCTTCTATTTTAAAGTCTACTCTTAAACAGACTCAAGTTAAACTTAAGGTTTTACACTGTATTTCGTAAAAGTTTGTTTTCGCACCTATTCACCCCCTATAGGTGTTTATACTAGCATTCACACGGCGGTCGTGGGACAGTCGTGCGGCGGTCATGCGGCGGTCGTGTGATGATTATCCGGTGGTCCTGCGGTTGTCGTGCGATGGTTGTGCAGCGGTCGTGCGGTGGTAGTGTGGCGACTGTTGGCGGTTGACAGTCCGTGAGTACGAAGAAAAAATAGATAAATGCAAAAATTGATAAATTTTTACCAACTTAGCAAGAGATGAAAGTATCAAAACGTTCTTAACAGAGGAGATAGAATTGGAAGAGTCGACGCATGATGATGAAATTGATTTATCCCTGGAGATAGATGGCCAATCTCACCTTGTTAGCGACGATGAAATCATAGAAATAGAAAAGCCATCTCATCTTGCTAGCGATGATGAAATCATACAAATAGAAGAGCCAAGGCTTGATAATGAAATCATTCCAGCAGAAGGTAGGTTCCAATATCATCTTATTAGTTTCACCATTTAATCAAAAGACTTGGTGAGATGTCAGTTCTTTAATGACTGTATTTTTGGATGACTAGATTTTATGGCGATTACATATAGTAAGGAAAAGGAATATATCTCTTTCCCATCTACTTTACTAGTAGTTGCCGGGATCTTTGACGTTTTGCTACCATTATCTCTAGCATTCGGTGGTAAATGCTTATTTGCTTTTATGGGCGTAAGATCTGTAAGTGTCTTCTTTTTAGATATAATTGTTGGATTGCCTTGACACTACATTGACTAATTGCAGTTATTGCTTGTTTGAATAGGCTCCCATATAAACCTTAGTTAGGAGCTTCTTGCGATTGAGATCCATTGGGGCTCCTACTTTTGTCCTTTCTATTGCTATGCAAGGCGCGTTTCGAGGATTCAAGGATATTGGAATTCCTCTTTATGCCACTGGGGGGCAATCTTGTGGCAGCGGTCGGCGGCGGAGGTCGGCGGTGGTGTGGCGGTCATGCGACAGTCATGTGATGATCGTGCAGCGGTCATGTGGCGGTCGTGCGACGATCGTGCGACGGTCGTGCGGCGGTTGTGGGGTGACAGTTGGCGGTCAACAGTTCTGGAAATTTATAAATTTTTAGCAACCTAACAAAAGATGAAAGTATCAAGACATGCTTAACTGAGAAGATAGAAATGGAAGAGTTGACGCATGATGATGAAAGTGATTTATCTTTGGAGATAGATGACCAATCTCATCTTGTTAGCAACGATGAAATCATAGAAATAGAAGAGCCATCTCATCTTGCTAGTGACGATGAAATCATAGAAATAGAAGAGCCAAGCCTTGATGATGAAATCGTTCCAGCAGAAGGTACGTTTCAATCTCATCTTATTAGTTTCACCATTTAATCAAAAGACTTGGCAAGATGTCAGTTCTTTAATGACCGTATTTTTGGATGACCAGATTTTATGGCAACTACATGTAGTAAGGAAACTGAATATATCTCTTCCCCATCTACTTCACTAGCAGTTGCCAGGATCCTTGGCGTTTTGTTACCATTATCTCTAGCATTCGGTGCTAAAAGCTTCTTTGCTTTTATAGGCGTAAGATCTTTAAGTGTCTTCCTTCTAGATATAATTATTGGATTGCCTTGACACTAGATTGATTAATTGCAGCCGTTGCTTGTTTGGATAGGATCCCATACAAACCTTAGCTAGTTGCTACTTGAGATTGAGATCCATTGGGGCTCCTGCTATTCTCCATTCTAATGCTATGCAAGGCATGTTTCGAGAATTCAAGGATACTAGAACTCCTCTTTATGCCACTGGCGGCAATCCTGTGGTGGTTGTAGGGCGATGGTCGGTGGTTGACTGTCCGTGAGTAAGAAGAAAAAACAAATAAATGCAAAAGTCTATAAATTTTTACCAACCTAGTGTTGACACCTGATTTTTAGTCGATACATTATTTAAAAAGAAGAAGAAGATGAGTCCACATTTTGTTACGGGTTTTATGAAATTCGTAAATTGACCTGCATGTTATGAAAAAAAAATAGAGAGAAGACCCCAATTAGTTCACAATTGATCATTGTCGTTTACTAATAATGCATCGTGACCATTGAAAAAAGGCATGTGCTCAATTAGGTGAACTTTTAGCAATTTTAACAAAACAATTAGCTAGGAGGATCAAATTCTAGCCCTTAGATTAATCCCAGGGGTAAGATTTGATCTTGCCTTAAAAATATATAAGAAATTTTCTCTAAAAAAAGGGGGGGATTTGACGGATCATTTTTCTCTCTCTGAAAAATCGATTCTCTCTCTACAACCATTTATCTCTCTCTCTCTCTCTCTCTCTCTCTCTCTCTCTCTCTCTTTCACTCTCTACACAGCAAGCTTGTAACTTAGAAGAAAATGCCCCAACCAAAAAGCGGAACTAGCAGAAGAAGATTGATCGATCAATCGCCATCGCTCCTTCCCCTCGCCTCACACGTGATTTGAGTCGATCAGGACCATCGGCAGCGGCGGCGAGTGACATGGCGGAGGACAAGTACAACCGAAAGAACCCAGCAGTGAAGCGAATCCTGTAGGAGATCAAAGAGATACAGTCCAACCCCTTCGTCTCCGGCGGTTCTTTGTCGAGTTCCCAGCTTCGCTCCCGCTTGATTTCGGAGATCTCCGGATAACTCAAGCCAGCCTCATGTCTGGTTCTCTGCTCTAGCTAGTAGGCGTTGGCGTTTTCGGATCGTTTCCGGAGGAGATGAGTTGCGTTGCTTTTCTTGTGCGAACTTCGGGAGGAGATTCGGCTGTTGAAGTTGTAGATTCGGCCATCCACGGTGTCCTTCCTTCCAATAATCCTTAACGCTCCAAAGGTGCTGTAGTGGTTTGGCATGTGCTTGATTGAGCTCGAATCACTTGGATCGCACAAAAGGTAACTATTGACTACTCGAGCTCGATGAAGCGAGGTTGATCTAGACAACCAGGGCTAGAGCTCACACTAGGATTCTCATATCTGCAAATGATGATGTGTTAGGATGTTAGAATGGCCTTAGGTTAGCATTGATTAAGCTTGATTGTTTGAATATGCTTGTTCTGCAAAAAAATCACATGTTTCTGTGACAGATCTAAGAAATGTTGTGCTATAAACTTGTTATTATTGTTTTTTGTGGTCGATGTCTTCACGAGAATTGAAGACAACTTGAAGACCTTTCAAATGACTCATAGAACATTCCGATCTGGTGTCGTTTACTACCTGAAAATAGCTCGGAATTTAGCACTAGTTTATGGAAAATTGTTGTGTTTTGACTTGCTCTCTGTTTTGGATGACCTACTGTGCAAATGACTTGATATCAGCTTTTGAATGTGATTTTCCATGTTCAAAGTCTTCATGAAGGTCGAAGATGGTTCGGTTATCTTTCCAATGAGCTATAGAATGCCCTGATCGAACCTCATTTGATATGGTTTTTGCATGTCCAAAGTCTAGTCCAGAATCTGTCAACTGTTTGTTTTTCTATTAAATGGATGACTAATCTGAGAAATGGCTTGATATCAGCTTGTAAATGTGATTTCCTGTGTTCGAAGTCTTCATGAATGTTGAATACGGTTCGAATATCTTTCCAATGAGCTATAGAATTCCCTGATTGAATCTCATATGATATGGTTTTTACATGTCCAAAGTTCAGTCCAGAATCTGTCCTACTTGAGACCTGATGTGTGCGCTCAAAATTGAGCTAGTAAACATGCTTTGTTGGAGTTGAATCTTTCATGAGGGTCATTGGAAATTTCATAAGCTTTCTAACAGGGCATAGATTGAATCAAATGGTCATCGTTAGCTAGGTCAATGGCTTCCATAAAGTCACATTTGGGTTGCTGCAATCTATAATGTTGGGTTTTTGCTCTGTTTTTCCGTTTTCATATAGATTTTTGTGAACAAAGTAGGACTTCGATGTCTCATGATATATGATCATGACATTTCCTTCTATACACCTGAATTTTCATAGATTTTTTTTTTTTTTTTTATGTCATCATTTCAATGAATATCATCCGTGTTTTGTGCAATCCATGCTGCGATTTTAACTGATTGTGTTTCCGTGAAAATGTCTACAATTGAGTTCCTTAAGAGCATATTTGGTGCTTGATGCCTTCTAGACATACTTAGAGAACATCATAAGCCTCGCGATGATGTATGGCATGCTTCATTTGAGGATCATTTACTATGTAAAAACCATGCATCAAGTCGATACGTCGCAACTGAAATTGTCATGCATTTTACTCCTAATGACAAGTCACATATCAATGTTAATGAATTTGTGTGATCTTTTGCACATGGATTTAGGGTTATATGTCTCAATCAAACTTGTTCTTCACATTTAGCCCTACATCATGTTCAAATTTCATATTTTTCATGCATTGATTAGGCGGCTTAACAAGACAGTTATCATGCATCATTTTCTGATTTGCTTATGATTGATTTGCATGCTTTAGAGATTGTTGATTTTCGGCCATGAATTTGACCTTACTTGAACCCGACATCTCTTAAAAGTCTTAGGGCATGTCTTAATCTTTCTAATGACACTGATTTTGCATTATTGTCATGCCATTTGTCCCATTTTCCAATTTTCGCAAAGTTGGCATTGATATTTGCTATGAGTGAAATTCGGAATGCTTTTCTGCCCTTGTTGAGTCAGACCTCTTATTATTTTTACATGGATTTTTCCCTAAGGATTTTGTGATTGATTTCTTAATGAAATTTATTTGTCTTTCTCATGACTATGTCATGATGAAATTTCAGAATTTTTAGACATTGTCTACTAGGAAAAATTGTCGTTGATTTGCCATGATGTCTTGCTGTCCTGTTATGTTTCTGATGCGTTGTCATGTGTCCTTGAATTTTTATAAATTCGTGTGTAACCCATCTTAGGAAACTTCATTCATGAAAGTTGTTCCTCATAGTGTGTTTGATGTTTTGTGCTTTTCTTAGAGCCAATTATCCATGGGCTCTACCCCAATTGCATTGATCTTATGTGTGATGTTTGATGATTTCTGTGGTGATTCTTTGTTATGATTTCATTCTAGGATTTCTTTTAGAATATCTTGCACGCTGAATGGAGATTACTTGTCTTCATGAAAGTTGTTTTGATGTGTATGCTTGTTTCTTTCCATTGTATGCACATAGTTACAAGTTCCTTAGGTTAGGATTAGAATAGAACCCCGAAGATGAAGAAAGTGTGAAGATGGTGGAGGTCGATGTCCATTTCAACCATTATTATATAATATTCATTTTCCCAACATATGTCTCGTGTTCCATTTGTTGTATAAAACCTGACAAGTTGCGGGTTTTCTCTTTCTCTTTTTTTTTTCTTTTAATTGTGTTCTCTTTTATATTTTTAGGATTGCATGATAGATTTACTAATTTCCTTGATTGTTTACTTGATGTCTTGCGATTTCAATTTCATTGATTGGTTTCCTTTCTTGTTTTTTCTAGAAATTGAATAGAATGAAAATTACCAACCACGCATGATCACTTAGTTTAGGATAAATGATCCTGAAAATATAAAAAGAAACGCATGGACATGTTAGGAAAATACAACATACTGTTTAGGTATCGAAAGGGCACTACAAGCAATATTAGCGTAACCCAAGTCTCCGAACCTAGATATTTGGTTGCGTAGAAATCAAGGGAACACTCCCGACCCTCAATTGGGTTTTCTAGCCGACCCCCAAAACGAGGCTAGTGGCGACTCTTGTCTATTTTTAGGTTGTCATAAATAACTAGATCGCATAAATAAACCCGTTGTCGCGCGGGGTACGGGCTTGGGACAGCTCGCGGTCTCGTGAGGGAACTCTCGTGATCAAGTACCCCTAAACCCGACCTTTCCCTCCTTTGACACTCGAGGGCGGCGAGATCGGGTCGCGACACCTAGCAAGAGATGAAAGCATCAAGACATGCTCAACTAAGGAGATTGAAATGGAAGAGTCGACGCATGATGATGAAAGTGATTTATCTCTAGAGATAGACGGCCAATCTCATCTTGTTAGCGATGATGAAATCATAGAAATAGAAGAGCCATCTCATATTGCTAGTGACGATGAAATCATAGAAATAGAAGAGCCAAGGCTTGATGATGAAATCGTTCCAGCAGAAGGTATGTTACAATATCATCTTATTAGTTTCACTTTTTAATCAAAAGACTTGGCGAGATGTTAGTTCTTTAATGATCGAATTTTTGGATGACCAGATTTTATGGCAACTACATGGAGTAAGGAAAGGGAATATATGTCTTCTCCATCTACTTCACTAGTAACTGCTAGGATCCTTGACGTTTTGCTACCATTATCTCTAGCTTTCGGTGCTAAAAGCTTCTTTGCTTTTATGAGTGTAAGATCTATAAGTGTCTTCCTTCTAGATATAATTGTTCGATTGCCTTAACACTACATTGACTAATTGCAGCGTTGCTTGTTTGGATAGACTGCCATACAAACCTCAGCTAGGAGCTACTTGCGATTGAGATCCATTGAGGCTTTTGCTATTCTCCTTTCTAATGCTATACAAGGTGTGTTTCGAGGATTCAAGGATACAAGAACTCCTCTTTATGCCACTGGCAGCAATCCTGTGGCGGCGGCAGTTGGCGGCGGCGATCGGCAGCGACAATTGGTGGTTGTGCAGCGGTCGTGCGGTGATCGTGCGGCAGTCGTGCGATGATCATGTGATGATCGTGCGGCGGTCGTGTGAGTTTTGTGCGGTGGTCATGCGGCAGTTGTGGGGGCGATGGTCGGCGGTTAGCGGTTCGTGAGTAAGAAGAAAAAACAAATAAATGCAAAAATTTATAAATTTTTAGCAACCTAGCAAGAGATGAAAGCATCAAGACATGCTCAACTGAGGAGATAGAAATGGAAGAGTCGACGCATGATGATGAAAGTGATTTATCTCTGGAGATAAATGGCTAATCTTATCTTGTTAGCAACGATGAAATCATAGAAATAGAAGAGCCAAGGCTTGATGATGAAATCGTTCTAGCGGAAGGTATGTTCCAATCTCATCTTATTAGTTTCACCATTTAATCAAAATACTTGGCGAGATGTCAGTTCTTTAATGACCGTTTATTTGGATGACCAGATTTTACGGCAACTACATGTATGAAGGAAATTGAATATATCTCTTCCCCATCTACTTCACTAGTAGTTGCCGGGATCCTTAGTGTTTTGCTACCATTATCTCTAGCATTTGGTGCTAAAAGCTTCTTTGCTTTTATGGGTGTAAGATCTGTAAGTGTCTTCCTTCTAGATATATTTGTTGGATTACCTTGACACTACATTTACTAATTGCAGCTGTTGCTTGTTTCGATAGTCTCCCATACAAACCTCGGCTAGGAGCTACTTGCAATTGACATCCATTGGGGTTGCTGCTATTCTCATTTCTAATGCTATGCAAAGCGTGTTTCGAGGATTCAAGGATACTAGAACTTCTCTTTATACCACTGGCGGCAATTCTGCTACGGCGGTCGGTGGTGACGGTCGATGGTCATGCGGTGGTCGTGGGATGGTCGTGCGACGGTCGTATGACGGTCGTTCAGCAATCGTTCGGCGATAGTGGGGGCGACGGTCGGTGGTTGACGGTCCATGAGTCAGAAGAAAAAATAAATAAATGCAAAAATTTATAAATTTTTACCAACCTAGTAAGAGATGAAAGCATCAAAACATGCTTAACTGAGGAGATATAATCGGAAGAGTTGATGCATGATGATGAAAGTGATTTATCTCTGGAGATAGATGACCAATCTCACCTTGTCAGCGACGATGAAGTCATAGAAATAGAATAGCCATCTCATCTTGCTAGCGACGATGAAATCATAGAAATAGAAGAGCCAATGCTTGATGATGAAATCATTCCAGCAGAAGGTACATTCCAATCTTATCTTATTAGTTTCACTATTTAATCAAAAGACTTGGCGAGATGTTAGTTCTTTAATGATTACTTTTTTGGATGACCAGATTTGACAGCAACTACATGTAGTGAGGAAAGGGAATATATCTCTTCCCCATCCACTCCACTAGTAGTTGCCGATATCCTTGGCGTTTTGCTACCATTATCTCTATCATTTGGTGCTAAAAGCTTCTTTGTTTTTATAGGCGTAAGATCTGTAAGTGTCTTCCTTCTAGATATAATTGTTGGATTGCCTTGGCACTACATTGACTAATTGTAGCCGTTGCTTGTTTAGATAGGCTGCCATACAAACCTCAGCTAGGAGCTACTTGCGATTGAGATCCATTGGGGCTCTTGCTATTCTCCTTTCTAATGCTATGCAAGGCGTGTTTCGAGAATTCAAGGATACTAGAACTCCTCTTTATGCCACTGGCAGCAATCTTGCGGTGGTAGTCGGCGGCGATGGTTAGCGGTCGTGCGGCATTCGTGCGGCAGTTGTGCGACGATCGTGTGGCGGTCGTACGACGGTTGTGTAGCGGTCGTGCGATAATCGTGTGGCGATCATGCGGCCAAAATGAGCCAAAACTTTCAAGTAGGGAGTGAAACTTCACTCAAAGATCTTTCCAACCATAGGTTGCACGTCCAAAATGTTGATTGTAACGGCCTCCTAAAGCCCCCTGAAAAATACCCTCCTGGCGGGTTAAGAAGTCCTAAAATTTTTCCAAGTGTTGAGCTCGGTTGGTCACGCTAAGAAAAAGTGAGTGTTTTTTAGAAACTTGAGAGATAAATGAGGAAAACCATGAGTTGTAACCTAAGCTAGAATACATATAGTTTGAGTTGGTGTTAACTTGGCCAACAAAAGAGGTTCTAAAGCCTAATTTTGTAGGTCAACAAAAACCTTTGTTGTTAGTTATTTTCTTCTGCATATCTCATTTTCGATTTGAATGATCCATTTTCCACGTGCCCCCTAAAAGATAATTTATTGTTTTCTCGACCAAGAGTCACTGGCAAAAGAACTAGGAAGCAAGGTAAGAATCCTAGATATATTTCTGGTCAAGTTTGAACATGTTTTTTTTTTTTGGTGAAACATAAGAAATATATTGATAACTTTGGACAAACAAGAAACGGTGCCAACTTACACTCTGACCACGCAGCAGGAAGAGTGGAAGGGAGTCGAAGGGAAAACAAAAGAAAGAAGAAAACGCCCACAACTCGGGCCGAGGCAAATCCAAACCTAGCAAACCTCTACTACATGCTTAAAAGCAGGATGAGAGAACTAGGACGGTACAAAGACAAGCACCAACAACAACAAGCAAAGCTACCGAGAAAAGACCGAGGGGTCAAAGCCAAGTTTGAACATGTTTTGATAGTGAAAAATCAAGAGGAAAACTAGTAAAAAAACTAGCTTTGAGCCTGGAATTTTTGTAAGTGTTGAAATCTCTTCAAGAGTCTTGCATATTTGATTTACTATACCCTTTTTTTTTGTGCATTACTTGCCTTCATGACTTTGATATATATTATATAGGAGTACAAATGATGCATAGGTCAGTCTGGTTTAATCTTTAAATTTCCATGTCAACCGTGAGATCGTCTATAACTTGAGCCAAAAGCCAAACCAATCCACATTGAGACATGGTTGGCCAACATAAATCATGCATATATGCTTCTTAGAGAGTTCATTTCGATGTGTTCGGTTGCTTGTTCTATGTAACGTTTCTTGCATTTGAAAGTATATATTACCTATTTTTATTTGGATGAAGTGATATTTCTTATGGATCTTGCATATGATGGTTGTTGGGGCTTGAATATGGGCATACAACATGTCTGTTTGACTTGGGTTCAAAATCTAGATTTGCAAAATCAGTTTAAATCCGCATATTTTAGGACGATTTTAGTTTGGTTTTTGTGTGTTTTAGGCTATGATTTTTTTTTATTTATCTAATCTTACTATTTGCATGTGGTAGTATAACCTTGATATTTTAGTTCCACATGAGATTACTTATGGGTTGAGATTGAAGACTACAAACATGGCCCGAAGAAGTTGCTTGGGGTGGTTTAATGCACATCAAATGTTTGACGAAATGCCCATAAGAAGTTTCGATCTTGAAATGGTCGATTTGAGCTTAATTATTGTGATATGCATGTGCTGTGTTATTCTATGTTAGCATAGATCAGTTTAAGGAATTATTATTAATATTTTTAAAAAAATAATAAAAAAGAAAAATCTGAAAATTTTAAAAAAAAAATGTTAGATAGTATCAAATTAGGGCATAAATGACATTTTTGAGATTTTCCTAATTTTAATAAAGTCATTGTCCTAACTTGATGCTATTTTGATATTTTTATAATTATGTTTGTAAATAATTTATTTTGCGTAGATTAAAATTATTTAGAGTAATTTCATGCATATTTAAATTCCCATTTCTCTCACGGGGTCCCATCCCGGGACGTGATAATAAGGCCGTGTAATATTATTTTCCCCGACTTACCGCATCACTTTTCATTAATTTAAGTGTAAATTTCACTTCTAAATTAGGTTATGATTAGTCTAGACATTAAGGAAAACAAACCTACAAAAAAAATTGCATGGATGCTTAGCGGTTTCATAAGGATTATAATTGGTAATTAAAATTGTATGGCCATTTAGATAAACAATCTTCCAAGTTAGTGGTACCACAAGGGCACTCATAGAAATATTGGCATAAACAAGTCTCCATTCCTAGAAATCTCTGGTTACGTAGGAATCAAGACAACATTTCCATGTCTTGATTGGTTTCTAGCTAACTTGAATAGGCTAGTGGCGACTCTTACAAATACATAGATTGTTAAGAACTGAAATACGAAATCCAACGTTGCGCGAGGTATGAGCTTGGGAAAGCCCGCGCCTAATCTAGGGCCGTTGGTCTACCACTTTAGGCAAATACTCCCAAAACTCTTCATTTTCCCTCCGATGGAAAAAGAGAGGTTGTGACATCCCAATTTGACAATTGTGAAAGTCATGGTTTGGAATGTATTTAAAATATTTGCAATGCTTGTGAGTGTAATTATGTGAGCTCCGAGCTAGCTTTGGCAATTGAATGCCTTCCATAACCGAGACATCACTTTATCTAAAAACTTTGTGGATGATTTAAAAAAATTACTTTGAAATATCACATGTACCCTCATGCATATAATTACGTCATTCATTAGAAATGCTTGTATTCGTGATTGACGCATGCCCTTGATAATTAGTGACCCGTCAACGGTTCACTTTCTTGTTTGATTGGTTGAGAAATAAGGTCCAAAAAACTTGCACGCATGTTTAATTCTTGCAATGCACTGTGATTTCTAGATGTACATTAGGGTCGATGCATAATATTGAGGGTAAATTTTGGGATCACATAATGACCGTAAGTCAATAATGACTGTAAGTCATAAAATGAACCGGGTATATGTCTTAGAGGGACCTATGTATGAATTACAAAGGCTAACCCCAAGACCCAAATTCGATGTGAATGGAATTTCCTTTGAGTAATTGACTTTGGTATGATGTCGTGTTTGTAGTTGTTTTGACGTATATGACTGTTTCTTTCCATTGTATGTACTTAGTTAAAGTTCTTAGACTAGGTTCAAAGTAGGATCTTGAAGACAAAGATGATGTGAAGGCGATGAAAGGTCAATATCTAATATGACCATATCTTTGTACCATTCATCCCTAGCATACATCTCGGGTTTCTTATTGTTTGTATAAAAGCCCGACGAGTTGTGGGTTCTTTTCTTTCTTATTCTTTTAATTGTGTTTCTCTTTAATAATTCCTAGGATTGCATGATAGATTTACCGCTTTCCTTGGTTGCTTACTTACCATCTCGCAATTTCAATTCAATTCATTACTTTCTTTTCACATTTTCTAGAAATAGAATAGCATGTAAATGACCAACCATGAATGATAAACAATCATGAAAAATTAAAGTAGAAATGCATTAACACCTTAGGTAAACACAACATATTGTTAGGTACCGAAATGATGCTAATAGAAATATTAGCGTAACCCAAGTTCCCAAACCTAGATATCTATTTGTGTAGAAATCGAGAGAATACTCTCAACCCTTGATTGGATTTTCTAGCTAACCCCTAAAAATGAGGCTAGTGATGACTATTGTTTTATTTCTAGGTTGTTTTAAACAACTAGATATTATAAATGAATTCGTCGCAGAGGTATGCGTCTTGATAAGACTCACAGCGATTAAGCATACTCGATATTGGTAGTACCCCTAAAAGATAAAGTGATGCCATTCTTATGGGTGAAACGTCCTATCGAGAGGGTTATCATGGTAAAAGTATCCAGATTCCTTTCAACCTTAAAACCGTTGATCAAGATGTACCGTGGTGTCTAAGTAAGGTCGTGACACTTCGTTGTCATGTGGGGTATGAGTTTAGGATAACTCACAATTACGATTAAGTGGACTCACACGAGATTCGTCCGGAGGATGAGGTGATGACATCCTTGTGATTGAGAATTGTAAGGGAACGTTCGTGGTCAAGTACCCCTAAATCCGATCTTTCCACTTCCTTTCCTCTTGAGGGACAGCAGCAGGATTAGGTTGCAACAAAAGCCTATGCTAATTAACCTACAAGTGTTTAAGCTAGCTTAATTGAAGCTATCCTAAACTACACTATTCTAAGATTGAAGACCGAATTGAACATCAGCCTTCCACAACTTTCGGGTCCCCTTGATGATCATCGCCTTAGGCGTTGCCTCTGACCATTCATGGGCGTTGGTTCATCCTTTTAACCATACAATCAATGCAATCAAACCAACCAAAGCATTAGCAAAGTTCACTTAACTAAATACTCAATTGCCTTAGGATGGATTGGCTTTTGATTATTCATGCATATGGATTAATGCCAACCATTTCCTAATCTTCTAGGTTTCACTGATCAAGATTAGTGGTTATTAGCTTCCACTTGCATTCACAAAGCGATAGACTAGGCAACTAATCCCTAATTAATTTTAATCATTCCCACTTAAGTTACCCATCTATCAACATATGTCGTGGGCCTAAATATTTATATTAAATCACATGCAAAGCTCAATTAAACATGCATTTAGGCTAATTAGGCTTAAACAATCAGCAATCAATTAGTAAGCCAATGATTGGATCATTTTTTCATTTTTACTAATTTGGGCTATTATGTTTGCATTCAAGTGAAAGCCTTAATTACTTACCCACCAAGTGATTCATGTGTCATTATAAAGCTTGAAGTGTCTACTTTAAAGTTCATGAAGATCACTTGACCTAGTTGGGATTCTGTTGACTAGAAATCGACCCAACATCGAGATTGCTCTTGATTTGACCTGAAATCTGGCCTGGTTTAGTAAATTGTGAGAAACATATCTAAAAATTTCGAAATCCCACCAAATTTTACGGAGATCTAGTTCATTCTGTTTCAAACAACTTTTATGTTTTCAACTTTTGCAAATAATCCCTCCAACTATGTGATAATTTCAGGTTTTTCCAGGGACTCAATTGAAAACAGCTTTGTACGCTGGGAACGACCTTCTCCAATGGCCAAATTGACCCTCTAAACTTCGTTATCTGGTTCTAAAACTTTCCTGCACACTCAATTAGAACCCTAAAAAAACTTTTAAATATTATTATTATTTTTTTTTTTGCAAAAAAGACTCGAATTATGTCGAAATTGCAAAATAAAGTTTGAGAAAATCCGGTGTAGTTTTTGTTGAAAGCTCAAAAATCCATTGCTACTTTATGGATGCGAGATTTTCAATCAAATGGCTTTGGAATTTTATAGAAAAAATACCATTGCAAATATTTCGATACCGATATTTCACGTGAGATTTTGAAATTCTAACTATATAATTTTTAATAAATGGAAGAACACCTAGGCATCATGAAACTCCGAATTTTCAGTTTTCAACAAACAAGTTCAATCTTCCAAATGAGTCCATATATGGATCTAGTCACTTTATTTTCACCATTTCAAGCAACATTGGCCATCATTCATCCAATTTCCGGCAAAACTTCATCAATCAAGGCCTAAAGAATCTATTTAAAACATGCTAATTCTAATAATGTATCTAAATATATGTATGAAAAATCATTATCAAATCTATCCTAAACATGAATTTCGTGAACATATATGTCAAACTAAGCACAAACTCAACATCCAAACATGCTCATTATGCTCATTTCAAGCTTAGGCCAAACATGCCATACATTTACGTACTAGCCTTGAGTATGAATAATTTGACGAACAATTGAGCTCTCTGACCTTCGTGATCACTTCGAGAATTCCCCGGATTGGTCTTGGAAGCTCACCAAACAGCTAATATGAGTAGACAAAATTGCTGAGTAACTTGGGAGTATAAGCTTCAGATGAGCTATCGAGAAATAGGAGCAAGTTGAGGAGATTCTAGTGAAAATCTCAATGAACTCTGGCCATGAAGATGTTGTAGACATGTTAGGAATCAAAATCACCAAGGTCGGATCATCAAAGGACGCTGGTAATTAGTAGAAAAGCAGCTAGAAGTCGCTGACAAGGAGGACGACGAGAAGATTTGTGATTGTCTAGGGAGTTTAGTTGGCTGATTTGTGGTCTCCCAGCGAAAATTTCGACCAACTCCGATTGTGATGGTGACAAGTAGACTGTGGGGGATGTTGAAGTGGTGGTGGCACGCTGTGAAGTGACCATCGATTGGGCTATACGATAAGGAGAGCAGGTGGCCAAGACAATAGCTTGCACGTGCTCGCAGAGAAGTGATAATGTCAAAATGTCTAAAACCCTCAAATTTAGGTGGGAAATATTTTTATGTATTCCCCCAAGTAGAGATAGAAGTGATAATTTCAAAATGTCTGAAATCCTTGAATTTTAGAGGGAAAAGTCTTTATGTAGTCCCCTAAGTTTGGATCCTAGCCTTTGTATTAATCTAATAGCTTAGGTTAAATGCTTGATCATTAAGAAATATCCTCATTGGTTGAAATTTCTTCACATGGATTGATGAAGGTCACAATGGATAGCTTAGATTGAACATGCAATGGGAGACCAACATTAATTTCTTAATTATTGAGGCATGCTCCCATTTGTTGATTTTAAATGACAAATATCAAGGGCATTTTGGTAATTTTTGCACTAAGGGAAGGGGCTGGTCGGTCGGCCATGGTATAGTGGTCAGATGGCTGGATTTTGGCTAGCAAACTCGGTGGATCAATTCTAGTCAAATCGGGTTCAATGGTGGAATTAGGCTGACTTGAGTTTGATAAGGTCGAATTGCTTCACTGTTTTTCCTGATTTTCTTGATTTTGTTCAATTAAGCTGAATTAAAGATTATTCTAATGATTTGAATCAAATTTCCAAGTTTCCTAGGTAACAGCCTAGGAATTCGATTATAACTAGCTTTATCATTCTTTACACCCCCTTCACCTACTTCGGAGATTTAAGACTAAGTGGTGGGACAATTTTAAATTCACAGAAATTTTTTATGAGGAAGCAATTTTGAACTAGCTAAATCGATTAAATCACAAATCACCCAATCACAAAATTACTGAATTTTTTCAGCAAAAATCACTGGCTCAAGCTCATTTAGCTGTCATGCAGTCACAAGAAGAATATAGTTGTGCATTGGCAAAACTCATGTCAGAATTCCCAATCACCAACCCACTTGCAAAATCTCCAAGTTCCTCTAATGATGATCAATTCTATCATAGTGGTAATACCAATGAAGATGATTGCTATGGCATCAACCTATCAAATGACGATAGAGACGAGTAGAGGAAATTGCCAATCACCAAAACGGAGAAAAATCGAAGAAGACAATAAAGGAATTTTCAAAGCACATTATTATTTTCTATTTGAAGAATCTTAACATCCTGCAAATGGACTGAAGATGGACTGGAGATGCTAGTACAGATTCGTCCAAAAGAGCAAAAAAAGAAGAAAAGAACTTAGTCCAAGCTTTCCCTATAAAAGGAGGAGTAGAAGAGACCGGGGGGGGGAGGGGATCACCCCTTGCCTTTAGCTCGCTGGTGCTCTTGTGCTCTTGCCTTCCTACGTCCTAAAAGTCTCTTTTAATCACATCCTTTCACTTTCATCTATCATTCACTTGTATTTTTCCAGACACTTGTAATCACTCCTGATTACTTGTAATCAATTCTTCAAAATATCTCCAATCACTTGTCATCATCTCTAATCACTTGTATCAAATATCTGTGAGTTTTCTTATCACTGAATAATATAACTAACCAAATCTTTTGGTTGGCATTGTCACTTCATATTATTAGTCTTCTTTCACTTTCGTTTTAAGTAGGATCTCTACTCGCGCGCGGACTACCACCCTTTTAGAAGGTCACATTTTCTTTTATTATGCATATCAATGGGGTCTCTGTTCAAGTGTGAACTATCGCTCCCGCATGAGATCATATTGTTAATTAATGTTTATGTATATTAGTGGGATCTCGCTTGAGTGCGGATTACCACCCTGCATGAGATCACATTGTTATTTTAATTACTTTCGATTATGTTTCACATCATTTTATGATCAAAATCATAATTAGTTTAATCTTCATCTATATCTCATTTCTTCACCTAATTTGTTTCTTACTTATTATCATTATCACTCTTGAATTATTATACTTTATATTAGATAATTTCATAGAATTAGCATATTTTTATGATTACATTAGAGATATATAACCTATAGAATTTTTCTAGATATTAACCAATCCAAAGAAACGTAGATGTTTAGATTAAATGACCAATTACTTAACAATTTTCTAAATAATGCAGGAGTACCCTAGATCTCTTATCTTTATATAGTATCCTAGATTGTGAGGGTTATTTTAGTATCAAAGCCAAGGGAGATATATTGATTAACTTGATGTTTCCTTTTAATAGGTTTGTCCAGTTTGGCTGGAACCTTCCGTAGGTGAGATGTGTCGAACTAGTAGCGGTCCAAGCAATAAAATCCAGTAGGGAAGTAAGCTCATTGGTCAAATCTAGTTGGTAGCATAGGAAGTGTGAAAAAAAAAAACTTATTAAATTGGATTTACTAAGAAGATTAACATCTTTCTCTAGTTTTTTTTATCACGTACGTCTTCAGATTAAGGTCCTATACATAGGGAAGAAATAAACATAGAAGATTTCAATAATCTATAGAAAATTGGAAAATTCCTAAAAAATACAACTTGATCAAACTTATAAACAATCAAAGTTTAGATTTTTGAAAAAAATCAGATTACATTATCACAATTGAAGAAAGAGATCTATTCCTTTCTAGATCTTTTGAAACTATTAAACTATTAAATCAAAATTCTATTAACAAACACATGCAAAAATATAATTATATTCACATTGGGTTAGTACAAGTGGGTATTAAGTATCTTACCAAAGAAAGCTTAAATACTTCCATTTTGCTAGCCTTACGTGATGCTAAATTACTAAATTTCAAAGATTATCTTTTAGAAATAGTTGAAACAAATCTTTGTAATGGCCCAATTCATTTTGACTATTATCCAAATTTTTTCGTATCACTCAGAGATCCAAATATTATTAAATCTCTAACTCTCCAAGTCAAATCACATAATTACAAAATAGCTGAAGGGTTAATTCCTTTCGCTCTTGTTTATAGAGTTCATTATAAAGCCATGATTTCATCTTTTGGGATTAATGCTTATAAACATAGTCCAAAAGGAGAAAATCTTTTACTCCAAACTGATATCACTGGAGCCAATACTATTATTCCTAGATCTATAAATTGGAATGATATTAGTTTACCCGAACAATGGGAGTTGGAAGACCATACTCCTCCAAAGGTTGTTCGTAAAAGTGAACTAACAAGTATAGTTTAACATCTTGAAGGAAAAGTAACCATTCAATTCCCCAAAAGATCATTTGATATAAGATCTATTCCTTTCTCTTCCTTTAGGAGATCAATTGATCTCCATCCTAACCTTCCTCCTATAATTGCTCTTCCACCATAAAACCATGATGGGGCTACAAGGTCTAATCAACCCAATAATTCCAATATTAGTGGTCTTGATAATCAGTTTGGAATTCCTAGGCCTATTTATCAATAAGACCAAAATGAACAAACCTTTGATAACCCAGACTCTTCTCATCACTCTCCTACTTATTCACAACTAGCAGATCCCGAGGTTCTTGTTCTTGAAAAAGAATTTGAACCTAAACGTGAGTTTCTAAATAAAGAATTTAATTCGGAAGAAAACAAAGATATTATACGATGGTTTGTAAATACTTTCCATAAACAAGTTAAAGAAATTAAAGAACAATATTATGATTTTCTCTATGAACATGACACCCATATCTTCTTTTTTGACTGGTTTGAAGAATATTTTCTCCAACCTAAAGAAATTTATGTTTCAGATCATGCTTATAAATAGCAACTCAATAATGACCAAACTATAGAATCTAATCATCCTCCTTTGTGAAATATTAGAATCGAGCATAGGGACAGTGAAATCACTGCTATTTCTTTCAAAATCATAGCTGACAATGATGATCCCCAAACTTTAAAGATAATATAGCAAAATAATTACACCAACCAATATCTCTATACTATTAGTTATCAATTAAATATAATAAAATCTTCTATTCAATTGTACTCTACTCAATTGCCAAAATCCGAAACTCTTAAACCACCGATTTTTATCCCTTTTGAATTTCCTAAAGCTTATAGCCTAGAATTTACTAAAGCCTTAGAAAACAGAAGGAGGTCTTTAGGAAAGATACCTATCCTGGACACTCCTAATGTTAAAAGGACCTCCTCTATAGAAGAAACTTCTAAGATAAGAGGTCTAGTTATCAATGATACTTTTGACTAAATAAATGTCCTTGAAAAATCCAATGAAGAATTTGACAGTGAATCAATTCCTGAAATAAATAGACTTTCATGGAAAAATCCCCAAAAATTTTCTATCAAATGGCCACTCCTCCTGATACTATCCTTGAAGAGTCATCACAAAGGATTCAAATAAGTATTCTCTTGATGTTATTCATGAATGTAATATATATGGTGTCTAAGAAAATAATACTATTAATATTCTGAATCAAACGGTTATGGTAGCAAATGCTTATAAAACTCAATAAGAAGTTTATAATCATGCCATTGCTAGCCATTTAGTAGCTGGATTATTGGACAACTAAAAGATTGGTGGGATAATTATCTTACTGATGAACAAAGAATTCAAATCTTAAATGCATATAAAATAGATGAATATGGACAACGTACTAAAGCTGCCAATGGGCAAGCCATTCAAGATGTTGTCTGTACTCTCATCTATTCAATATCACAACATTTCATAGGAGATTTGTCCCATATAAAAGACGTGAATGATGATATTCTTTTAAACGTGAAATGCAAATCTTTAGGGAGACTTTGAGAATATATGGATCTTTTCCTACAAAGGGTTTTGGTTAGACCAAACTATAACCAAACCTTTTGGAAGGAAAAATTCCTAACTGGTTTACCTTGTTTAATAGGAGATTAGGTTCATAATAAATAAGAGAAGAATATGATGGCCAAATTCCTTATCATTTATTATCATACGGAGAATTAAATTCTTATGTTTATAGACAATGAACACCTATGTGTAATTCAATAAAATTATAAAGCAATTAAAGAAAGAAATTACTAGGCAATAAAGATTTAAGAGATTTCTGTGCACAATATAATCCTTCATACACTTCATCAAAACCAAAGTGTAAAGGAAATTGTTCTTTTGAAAAAAGAAAACCTAAAAATTGTTACAAAAATAAATCATAAACCAATAAATAGGATAAACCCAAACAAAAACCAAAAATGAAAATTAACAAAGACATTAAATGTTACAATTGTGGGAAAAGAGGGTATATTTCTAAATATTTCTATATAAACGAAAAAATTAAATGAATTCTTTATAGATGAGGAGACTCTCTATCAACTTAATTACATCTTGGCTGCTATAGATGATAATACTTCTTTAGAAGACTTTCTTGAAGAAGCAAGTCTCCAAATCAATGAGAGAAAAACTTCATTAGAATAAGAAGAAAATAATTCCTCTCCTGAAGAACCGACACTTGAGATCAATGTTTTAACAAAGGAAGAAGAATTCTTGTTAGAAACAACTGATAATATATTATATTTAGAAGCCACGAAACAATATTTAGATAGACTCTAATCTTCTATGAAGATTCCAATTAATTCTAATACGACTTATAATCGCAAAGATATTTTTAATAGAAATAAGAAAATTCAATCTAGACCTATTAATATAACTGATCTCAATAATGATATAAATTAGCAAAAAATAGAAATAAAAGCTCTTACGAAATACCCAAGCCTAAATACAAAAAGGAATTTTGGCAATAAAATCTAAAATAGAAAAGGGAAAAGAAAAATAAGATAATCTAATTGATAACACTGATCCTAATGTTTTTTAATGACTTTATTAGAAATATGTCGCGACCTAAATTTTCAGGGCAAACCTAAAGTTTAGGTTAATGGATTACTAAATCCGAAGACTTGGCGCGGACCCTCCCAAGTCCTACCAATCGCGACTTGAAATTAATCTATTTAAACATGCAATTCTATTCAATTTGGAGTCGCCACTAATCAATCAGGGTTGATTAGAAACCCAAATAAAGTATGGGAGAATACTTTATTTTTACGAACCAGAGATTCAATAAGTCCGGGGACATGATTACGCTAGATTAGTCTAACGCCATTTCGGTACCTTTTATTTTAATTTTAAAAATATTTTGCAGGCAATGTTGATTAATTTAAACTTAAGCTACTAACATGCAAATGGTGGTCATGCGGGTGCACAATCAATAAAATAACATTCAAATAAAAAGGCAAATAAAAATGCATGTCCTAAACATGATTTCTAAATGACATGATATCTAATTAAATGTAATCTTAATTTAAATTTGATATGCATGAATTTTACTTTAATGATATGTGAGATGCAATTCATATGGCATAACTTGAACTATCACTATATGTATGCAATCTAATTTATATAATCCTAAAGATGCATGCGCTACGTGGTATAGGATGAATGACATGGCATTTCTACATGCATGTTCTTTTATGATTTTTTATGATGATTCATTTTTAATGCATGTATGCAACCTATGCTAAATAATGATGATATGAAATGAGATTAATTATGAATTAACCTATTGACTAACAAATTCTAATTAAACCTATTATGCAAATTAATTAATATGTACCTAATATTTTTTTGGATTCTTTTTATTGAAATTCGGAATTAAAAAAACTAATTAGACCCGTACCATTCTACGGTCGCCCAAACGGAGATTTATCTTCCAGGACCCGTACCATTCTACGGTCGCCCGAATAGGGAAATATATGTTGTCTAGGACTCGTACCATTCTACGGTCGCCTAAATAGGGAAATATATGTTGTCTAGGACCCGTACCATTCTATGGTCGCCTAAACGAGGTTTTGCTTGGCTAGGACCCGAACCGTTCTTCGGTCGCCCAGCCTTGCAACAGAGATCAACTGACCAGGACCCGAATCGTTCTTTGGTCGCCTTAATCAGATTGAATCTGAAGAAAAATCTTTGGAGGATTTGGGACTCTCATCAAATCCCAAGCACTTGGAAATTGCATCAAGTACTTAAAAATTCTAAACATCTGGAAATCACATCAGATGTTTGAAAAGACATACTTGGAAGTCACATCAAGCATTTAAAGATTCAAATCTGGAATTCATGCTGGACATTTGAAAACATTTACTAAACATCTGGAAATCACATTAGACGTTTAGAAGGACAAACACTTGGTATCACATCAAGCGTTTAAGGGTTCAAATATCTGGGGTTCACACTAAACATTTGAAAATATTTTACTAAACATCCGGAAGTCACATTAGACATTTGGAAAGACAAACACTTGGAAGTCACATCAAGCATTTAAGGGTTCAAATATTTGGAGTTCACACTAGACATTTGAAAATATTTTATAAATGGTACTTGGAATTCTCATCAAACACCAAGATGACTGAACAAACTCAGGGTTTCAAAGACAATTTTTTGGTCTTTGAGCAAAATTCAATGAAGGTCCATGCATGATGGCTTTATCAAGCTTCTACTGGAAAAATTATCACAAGGACAATTTTCAGTTATAGTGTGAATCTCTTGAACATGCTAAATGAGACGCTTTTGGTGTGAAAAGGCTTTTTCACTCGCTCTTATTTAGGAGGGGTTATTTGTCCCGACCATTGATGCGGGAATATATCACTCAATCTTATCATCATCTTGTCGACAAGAGTTCGAATTTTCTTGCAAGCAGTACGACCTTACCAATCTGAGAGGTCTTTGACAAGGATTGTAATGTGGGTTTGGTCAATGGCTTAGCAAAAGATACTCTTTGAGTCAAGGCTATTGAAAGAACAATTCTGTAATCATCTCCGGGTTTACAAGTCAAGAACCCTACAAAATGAGAAAGAAATAATCTTGCTCGCACTTCTTCGAGCAATGCTTAAAACATATGAATTCCTATGTTAATTTAAATGTCCTAATCTGAAGAGACTTTGTAAGGGACGTAACATAGGCCGGGTTCATGGGTTGAGAAACGAAAGGATCGTTAGGCTCAAAGATGTGTGTAATGGGTAAGAGTTGGTGATCATCTTGACATTACCACTAGTTTTCTTTGCCACTAATTGTCTTCTTGACAGATTTCTTTATTGGCTCAAGAGTTTATCACTAATGCCAATGATTATTCAACTGGAGATCTTTTCTCAAAATCATTTTCTTTGATGATGGGCATCGATCAGGCACACCACTTTTTTTTTTATATATGCCCCCCAATTCATCAGTCATTTCTCTCTTCTTTTCATGGGCATTGGCATTGCTTTTACCAGGCACGCTGCTTTTTCATGCCCGTTAGTTTTATTTTGATTTCAGTTCTTGCGCACAATGTGTGTGTCAAGTATACTTTAAATGACACTCGAACCTTCAAGGGTCTTCATCTGTCTCTTGCCTTGCCCCAGTGTGGGGGATGCTCACCAACTGGGTTTAAAGAAATGAAATTGCAGGCTCAAGTGGGCTATGCAAAGGATATAAGTGTGTAGGATAGTGAAAGAAATGCTCTTCGTCATCCTAAGGCACTTAAATTACCACATGAATTCAATGTAATAGCATGACTTGAAGATTGATGCAAGTGAGAGCAAGAAAATTTCAATCCATTTCACTCTCCTTCAATGTCAACTTACCTCCATTTGCCCCGATGTGGGGTGGTTCTTGACAGGGGTAGTATGAAAGAAGTTCTTCAAGTATTTAGGCTCAAAAAAGGGTTAAACAAGGGTTCGCTGTAGAGAAATGAACTGCCCCTCGTCATTTTAGTTGTCGTACTTCATGCAAGAAAACTCTTCACCTTGAAACACAAAACGTTTCCATACTCACCTCACACTCACAATGTATAGATAGGGGACTGTGTATGGGATTAGGCTTGCCTTTCACACCTCATTTAGCATGCTCAAGTAACTCGACATCTTTCACCGAATTATCCATTTTGATAAATTTCAAGTGGAATTGACAAATTGCATAATATCATGTAAAAGCATTCCATAATGACAAAAAGGCCATGCTCTATTCTTGCACATCAAATCATAAAGTCAAAACTATTAGGTGTCCATGTCTTGCCCCTCTTTGCAAGAGAGCTCATAGAGGTTCCCTAAATGTGCGCAGGGTTGCACCTGAAACATAAAGCAGATAATTAAAAGAAACAAACAGGGTAAATTAGATGCATGCTGGAAGATGATTTTATTTTGAATTTTTTTTCCAAGGGAACATGAAGAAGCCCAGCCTTCAGAATTAGCTCCTTGCCGTTTTCTTTTGGGTAGGATTTCATCACAGGGCTAGTTTAGTGTACTTCAACATGCCCTTAAAACATGAAAAATCTCCATGTATTTTATTGGATGAAAAGCAAATTACATTAGGGAAATTCTAGAATTGAAAATGCAAATATGCAAATACGGAAAGCGATAAAGACTCCTGCGCAGAGGAGTGTGCAAAAAATTAAAATTTTCCTACTCTCGAGCTTTGTTGATGACAAACACTAAATTCTCTTCGAATAATTCAGTCATTCCTTCGAGTGCGTCATCAAAGCTCTCAATCTTTGGAGATGCGGGATCATCTATGCCACCCCATCCATCTGGGATGATATCCCAAGGGTCGAAATAGGAGCTGGGAGGAGCCGAATACTTTATATAGTAATCGAATTTGCCGCTTGGTTGCCCCAGGGTGTCCATCACTTCTGCTTCCTCATGCATCATCTGAAACATGGTGGGCTCAGCATCAAAACCAAAAATGGCATTCACAGCTTCTAGGTGGTCAGGGAGTGAATTATTTTGGATGTTCGGTTGTGCATCGCGGAATGAGACCACCTTGGCATCCAAAAGATTTTGGATTTTATGTTGCAGCGTATAACAATCATCAACAGAATGCCCTACCTCCCCCATATGATAAGCACATGTCTTGGACGGATCATAGTTGGGGAATCGCTCGGGATTAGGTTGCTTAGGTTCCTTAGCGAGTAATCCTTTCTTCTGAAGGGTTGGCAAGATCTTAGACAATGGCTTAGGAAGAGGCATAAATTGACGCCTAGAAGAGTTCTTCTGCTGGCCAAAGAATGGTCGTGCTCCTCCCTGATGGGTGTTCGGGGTAGGGCGAGGTGGTTGCACATAAGCTGCATTAACTTCCGCTACAAGTTCTTTATCCTTCTTGGTTGAGACTCTCCCATATGAGCTGGTTTGATCGGACGCCCATCCATCACGCAATGCTACTTCAATTCGCTCGCCAACAGGGATTAACTGATTGAACGACTCAGCAGTCGATCCTAGCATTCGATTTCGATACTCAGGCGGGAGTGTCTTCATGAACAAATCCATCAGCTCCTTTTCTATTGGCTCTGGAGTTATCTGAGCAGCTACAGTCCTCCATCTTGTGACATATTCCTTGAAAGATTCCGTCCTCTTCTTCTCAGTGCGAAGTAAATCTTCTCGAGATGGAGTGACATCAATATTATACTTATATTGCTTGAAAAAGGCATCAGTCAAATCCTCCCAAGTCTCCAGCAAATTAATCTTCTTCATAATGTACCATTGAAGCGCTAGTCCTGTCAAGCTTGCTTGAAATTGTTGAATCATCAAGGGGATGTTATCAACATATTGGGTCATCTTGACCACATAAGTTTGCAGATGGATCTTTGGGCAAGAGGTGCCATCATATTTTTCAAAATCTGGCATTTTGAACTTCTTTGGCATCTTGATTTTTGCATAATAGGACAGATCAGTTGGGTCTTGGCTAAATGAACCCTGCAGCTGCTTAAGTTTCTCCTCGATTTTCGCTAAGCGTTTTTCTTGCTCAGTCTTCGGTATAGCCGGCTGTATCACTTGTATCTCCTCATCAACAACAATTTGAGGCGCGTTAGTAATTTTAACCTTGGAGGCATCATGAGAGGATGATGGGCCACTTGTGGATGTATTCTTGCCTTTATCTCTTGGATCAACCATGGGAGCATGTTGTGGTAACACTACTTCAACTTGCGGAGCTGGTGGAGCAGTGTTTGTCTGAAAAGAATCGATTTGCTTAGAGAGCTGCTCAAGAACATTCAAAACTTGCTTCATCTCCGAATCGAGGGCAGCGATGCGAGTTTGTTTAGCAACACGTGTTTGTTCGATGTTATCAGCCATTGTTGCTCTGGAACGAGTACAGATTGGTGATCTTAGATGAGCCGTGTTGTTACCTAAGCAATGTAAAATAATGCAGTAAGTATCATAACAAATGAGATTGGTCCATGACAACGGTCAATCGCTTCATTTTATTTGAATTTTGAATAAAATCTTCTAACTAAGAATTGAAATTCAAGTCCCTAAACATTGAATTGAACTATAAATTGAAAGCACTGAATTGAAATCAAGATCTCTAAACATTGAACCAAAACATCTCATTTTATATGCTTTTGGAAGTAGAAATGAATTGTATGTCGATTTTCCCCATTGAATATAAAATAAGATCGACGACGAAACCTAATGTCATGGACCATCGAAATTTCAAGTAAGTAAATTGCAGTAGTGAGAATTTAAACAACTTACTTTCATTGGTAATGGATGACAATCACATAGGCACATGCATGAAATGTGGGGCTCGATTTCTATCTAGATGACTTAACAAAATGGAGCTAAGAGGATGATCTGACTGTTGCAATCTCGCATTAACATGTCAGGTCCTCCTAACCCCGGCTCAATCGAATGGAATGTCTAATATCACGCAGTCTCGCGGATATGGACAAACACATTCGACACCATGAAGAACTTTCGGGGAAGAGAAGGTCAACCTCTATATAGCAGTCTCGCTTTAGAGGAAGTATCATTCTCAACACCATCCTAAGAATCCTATCACAGCCCAGGTCCGGCAGCAGGTTGTGTGTGCAATAATGTAGTGCTAAAAATAAAACATGCACAACAGTTTAATTGCAAACAACACTTCTATAATTTAAATTCAACCATTCATCCTTAACTCCAACCTGCAAAACAATGGTTAGCAAAGACTACTCCCCTTATACCTTCCATCTGCAAAAAGACTTAGAACCAGGGAAGGAGAGTAAATTTACTGCAGGTATGCATCCCACAGCGGGCGAACATCCCCGTTCAAGCCCTTTAGGGACAGCCTTTTAGCAGGAAATCACTCAGCCTTTTAGTTCAGAGCCTAGAGACACTCAGAGATGCCAGGATGGAAACGTTTCTAACCTACCCAAGCTGCATTTCTTGAAGGATCCTACTAGGCTGGAGAAGAAGAGGGAGTTTAGAAAGCCATGGAGAGATTTTCACAAAGCACACATTTTACTTCAGGGGACTCTGCCCAAAACATTACACCCTCCTTGCCTTATATAGGCAATAAGAGGTCACAAAGACACACAGGGACCTAGCTCACGGGTCGGGTACAACAGGGCACCGAAAGGGAATTATTCGCACACTATGAACGAAGAATCGTGCTGTGTAGGCAGTACATTCCCTAGCCTAGTGCTACAGTAAAAGTGAACAGTGATTTGCTACAGTGAAATGTACGAACTCAACGATCTCGTCCGTCACGAGCATTATAGCTACACACGGAGTCATCCGAATTGTCTTCTAGGAGATGTGCCTCGTACTTTTGTTCAAGGGCTTCAAGGTCTTCTGGTGAAAGGATTTGGTTTAGTCTTGATGAGGATGCTTGTTCATGAGTTCAATGTGATGCTTCTTCTTCAGCCCATTTTGTATTTTCATCTTCTTGGAGGTCAGGAATTCTTGGCTGAGGCCAATTGGATGGTTTTGCATAGAAGGATGTGTCCATGCTTTGGAATTGTTCGTAGGGATCCTGGGACAGAGGTCCTCCAAAGCGTGCATAGGGGTCTGGGTGGGTGGACAATGTCATCTTCACTTGTCATTTCAGGCTCTTGGGACGATGAGGCTTGTCCGTATTGTCCGAGTGCTTCCTTGGCTTCGGTGCTAGGTCATAATGATCCCACGTAGTGGGTGCATTATTCCAAATATCTTCGGGAATGGTCTTGTTTTCCGACACGGGATTCTTTGGAGTTCTCGATATTCGTTTTCACGAGTCGAACGGATCTAGGATAAGATTTGTAAATCCGAGCTTCTCATTTGTTCAAGTTAGGTTTATAGGATGTGGTTCCTATTTCCAGTGGTGCATTGAGAATGCTTCCATTATTCCTGCAAAAATTCCAAGGACGTCGAAAAAACAGGATGGTATGGACTTCGGGGTTTGGCGTCATCGATCTCGATTCTTTTCTAAGTCTTGTTTCCAACATGTAGGGGATAGAACCAATTTAGAAATTCTAAAAGATTTCTATCACACTCGTTTTCAATGTTTCTTCCGAGCAAGAATATCCTTGTGAGGTTAGCAATGAATCTTCTGGTTGGGATTTCAAAAGCTGTTAGATACTTATTGGTTAAGTACCATAATAACGTTTTGAGCTGCTTAGGAAAATCATCTTCCTTCCAGATGAGAGGATGAATGAATGGATATTTCATATTTAACCCAAAAGGATAAAGAATCGAACCTCCATTGAATCTGAATAGGTGCGTGTGGCTTTGCCACATGAGGTTCTCCGGGTTCTCGGCAAGATGTCGTTCGGATTTGCTTGAATAATCTCTGGGGGTATTTCCAGCTACGTGAATCTTTGATGTTCTCGATTTTGTATTTTACTCCATGGTTGAGCATGTGGAAAGCAGGCCTTTTGATATACATGTTGATCTCGGCTGGTGCCTTTGGCCTTGATAAGAAGTTAGCAAGTACATTCTTCTTTCCGGGAATATGCTTAGTTTCAAAGGAGTATTTTGAAAACCATTCAGCCCATCTAAGCGGTTGTGAATTTGGAATCTGCTTTTGTTTAAACTTGGTCATCTGAGGGAAAGATGCCATGTCTAATTCCACTAGGAAGTGGTGGCCAATGAGATGAAACTCAAACTTTTTATTCCATTTTTGACTACTAAGATTTCTTTGAAGGTGGAATGGTAATGCATTTCAGCTTGAGAAAACTTTCCACTTTTATGAGCACAAAGGAGTCTCTTGCCATCAATTTCTTCGAAAAGAACAGCCGCCCAGTATTCATCACTGGCATCAGTTTGGAGAATTCTTTTGCCTGTTGACGGTATTTGTAATGGTGGGAGATTCTGCATAATCTCTTTGAGCTCAGCAACTGCTTTGGTCTGAGTTTTTCCCCAAGGTGGGGAATTCTTCTTCAGCATGGATTGCAAAGGAATCAGAAGCTTTGCAATATTTGGGACAAAAACCCTGAGATAGTTAATTATCCCAAGAAATTGCTGGACCTGCTTTGTTGTGAAGTTATCCTGAGGAAACTTCAATAATTCTTGAGCGATATGTGGCCCACAGGTAATATGTACCTTTGTTTAGGTGCATACCAAGAAATTCAATTTCTGTCTGGGCAATATTCATCTTTCTTTGCGAGAGCATAATACCATGCTTCTTTACGATTTCGCAAACTGCTCAAGGAGTTGGCGGTGATTTGTATTCATCGGACCGTAGAGCAGAATATCGTCAATGTATACAGCTGCACTTGATAGGATTGGTTGGAAGATGCGACACATGGCCTTTTGGAAAAGGGATGGTGCTACCTTTAAGCCAAAAGGAAGAACTTTCCATTGGAAGTGTTGGTTCGGAATACAAAATTCTGTCTTGGATCTGTCTTCAGGATGGATGCCCAATTGCCAAAATCCGGCTTTGAGGTCGAATTTGGAATAGATGTGGGCTTTGGTTAGACCACTAAAGAGTGAGTCTCTGGATGGTAAAGGGAATTTATCGTCTTGGAGGAAAAGATTGAGGGGTTGGTAGTTAATTACCAATCTCATTTTTCCTCTGTTTTGCTCGGCACGCTTATTGACATAAAAGGCTTCGCAAGCCCATTGTGAGTCAGAAACTTCAATAAGGCCTTGTTGCAAAAGTTCTGAGCATTCCCTTTGGGCTAAAACCAAATGTTCTGGTTTCATTCCCATGTGGCTCGCCTTGGTTGGGTTTATGTCTTCATTTTTTTTGAAAGGAAGGTGAACAAAGAACTCCGGGTTTTTCCATAAAGGATGAGAGCACTTTTGAGCAAATTCTGCATGGGATTCTGAACAAGATTCTAGCAATTTTTGCATAATTGGGTCTAGTAGACTCATTTCAATGGAAAACAGTCTCTGGATATTAACAAACTCAGAAAATTGATCTTTATATCTAAGACCTTTTCCAGGGATAATGCGAAGCTGAGAGATTTGAGTCATGATGTCCCACCCAATCATCAGATCTTTATTGGGAAGGTTAGATCCAAAAATCTTTGCAGTTATGGAACACTGCGGGAAGAATTGTACAGTCACAGGAGTGGTTCTAACATTTGTGGAGAAAGTATCTCCTGACGCAGAATTGAAGTATCGGATGTAAGGGGTCCAGAATTCTTCAGGAAGAATTTTGGTATCTAGGATAGAACAACTTGCTCCTGTGTCAATGAGAGCAATAACAGTGATAGGCTTAACAAACTTTGATGTAAGGATTTTTATGGGGAAGTGTGGACAATGAGTCTGACTCGAAAATATGTCCAGATTTGGTTCTGGGGATGATGGTGATATGTGGAAAATTTCTTCGGACTCGAGTCGACTTAGTTTCACCGGAAGTTTGGTAAGAGGGAATGTCATAAAGAGTTTGGTCGAGATGGTTCTTCATCGCGAGAATAAGGATTCAATATCATCATTTTCGAGAGAAATACCTATTTCGTTCTCAATATGATGGATTAGATGATTCGACCTTTTTTTACTTGAGGACAACTTTTGGCAAAGTGTCATTTCGATTGCGGATGTAGCAACGATTTGATTTCTTGTGGCTTGTGCGATCCTTTCTTTTGCGTAGGTATCGCCATTTCTTATTTTTCCGGAAATGCTTGGAGCCATGTTTGGATTTCTTTATCCAAAACTTCTTGTAGTGTTTCTTCTTCCGAGAATACTTGCCACATGTACCATCACGTCTTTCTTGGAGCATTTGATTTTCAGCTCCTGACGGGAACAGGCTGATTCAAGGCGCTTGTCATCTGTGATGTATGTCTGCACCATCTTGCGTTTTAAGCATAATTCTTCTAGGCATAGATGGATTTCTTGCTGTATTTCCCCTAAGGGAATATCTTGTACCCGTCTTTGCTTTCCAAAGAACGATCTTTCAACCATCTGAGATAGTTCTTTCGGGATGGAAGTAAGGAAGACATGCTTCAAATTTGGGTCTGCTCCAACTTGATAAAAGGTTTGAAGCATTAATTTAAAATGCTTATCAAGATGTTTTTTTTTGGAGGGAACATCATCTTCTTTCAAAGAACTCTCTTCTTTTTATCTCTATGAGATCACCGGGTTTTCCCACAAAGACATGATATAAGAGAGTAAGGGCATGGCTGAAATTAGGTGACATCAGAAAATGAATCTGGTCCTGTTCTGAAAGTGATTGCCACCAGAACTTTAGGCTTCCTATAAATCTTGTAACGAAATTGTACAAGACATCATTCATATCATGATTGGTGATAGACTGGGTCTTCAGCCATGTATGAAATTCTTCAAGACGCTGCGGCCATTTTTGGTAAGGAATGTCATCAATAGTGAAGAATTGTTTTGATGTAGTGGTCACATGGGGAGTGGAGTTGCGAGTAGGATTGCTTGTCTGGCCCATTTCCATATCAGAATAATCTGATTCCATGTCATCATCTGGTGGGTCGGCCATAAATATGGATGAAGTGATTGGTGCAAAGGGGAGGGTATCGGCTGCAGGAATTGAGAAGGATGAGGAGGAGGAAAAGGATATTGAAGACTCTGTTTCAGTATCATGAGAAGTTTGCTCTTCTGGGAGCAAAGTCTTGGGAGGATCAGGTTGTTCAGGCTGTTGGATAACAGAGTCAGGTTCCTGGGTGCCTAAATCCTTTAGAAAAGATTCTAATGGATTTGATAGCATCATCTGTTCTGGCCTTTCTCTTATAACAATGGAACTTGATTTTGTAGGTGATGCTTTTTCAGGTGATGCCTTTTCTTTTCCCCTATCTTTCTGCAGGGTTTTGATACGATTTTGTAAATTTGCCATATCTAGTTCTCTTCTATAAGGATCTGGTGGAATAGTGGCAAAAATGGAGGTTTGAGGTGGTGGGGGTAAATACCCAGTTTTAACAGGAGGTGCTAATGGGTCGAATGGTCTGAACCTTCCTTCTTCAAGAAGCTGGATTTGGGTTCTGAGCTTTTCTATTTCTGGCTGTGGACTTTCGAGATAATGGTACCCAAGATGTTGTCCTAATTCCAAGGCGTGGAGCCTTTTCTGGAATTCAGAAAGTATCTTCTTGGTACTTTCATCATACCTTTGGAGATCTTGTTGCACACTTCCAATTTTGGAGTCAATTGCCTTGAAGGCATTGTTTTGTGCTAACATAGTCTCTGATTGCCAATTTAGAATAGCTTCGGCGGCAGAGGTTTTTTTCTGTTTCCCATGTTCATCTATATCGGTGGGAGTAGGAATTTTAGGAACATGGCGATATCTGCCATGAGGATCAATAAACTCTTCTGCAGCAGGGAATGAGAGTTTAGAACTTTCCTTGACAAGAGGAGGAAAGTCAGTATCCTGAAACATAGCAATAGAAGAAGCAGATGGTACTTCTTCTGGAATTTCGAGGGGGTAAGAATGCTTCTTAGCCCATTTAAGGATTGGCTTATAGAATGGAGAGAGGACTTGTTTTTTCTGGGGAGGAGATGGTGGTGTTTTTGGTGGATCTGGTGAGGTCTGGGATGTAGTTTTAGTCTCTGGTGGTGGAGGTGGTGCATAGGAAACCATGAATTGGTATTTGTCGCATTCACCAAGAGTATCAACGGAGGAATCTCCGTCTAAGTACCTTTGGAACATCTTATCCTTTGGTCTTTTCCGTCGAGGTGGGGTTCTTGCAAAAGGATCTACCTCATCGGGGGAATTTGTACAGTGAGAACATTGACAAAAAGGATCCCAAAAACAATGACCATAATTGTCTTTATAGTAATGAACAGGATGTCCATCACCATCAAAATGCCTAACATGCTTCTTTGGATCTGGCTCGGAAATAGATTGAGGAACACATGGTTCAATCATGAAGAGGGTTTGGAAGATAGAAGGACTTTCTTCCTTTTCCTTGCCAAATTTGATGGAAACAGTTCCATCTTTTTTTCTTACGAACTCTGAGTCCGTAGACTGGAAAGGTTTGTTATGTTGATGTAACTTTTCGTAGTTGGTAATCCAGGTCTCTGGAAGAAGCTTGGCCAACGTATCCTTTGGGATTTGTCTGGGAACATGGATACAGGATGCCTGGTCATTTTGCATGGAAATGAACAAGGCATCTTCATTACCATTGTTGAAGTTAAGATCAAGCGCATGATTCTGCACTCGATAAACCATCTGGTAATGTAGTGTTGCCGTTACAGAGTCAGCAGTTTGAGGCGCTCCAGTAAGTTGAACTTGGACTTTCATAAAAGAAAGTAACTGGGGGTCTGAAAGAGCGATGTTGAAGTTGGGATATAGAGTGACAAAGACCGTTCCTGCATTCAAAGTAGTTTGAACAGTACCGATGCAAGCATGCTGGTATTGTAAAAACCTGGTGTCTAGCAATGCTATTCTTGCCACAACTGGCAAGCCTTTTCGACCGTGGAAAGTCAGAGCAAGACGAACAGCTCTATAATGAACATGAGTGTATCCCTGTTGAGCCCATTGTCTGGGAAATTCTGGAGGGATCTGGAGAGTAACAAAATATTCCTTTTCAGTAGCAAGAATAGGATGCTGGTCGAATTTATAGGATTGGACATACTCTTTTACTTGCTTTGGGGTTTGATGAATAAGTTGGCGGATGGAGCGGATGGGTGAGAATGATGAGGTTGGTTTTGCGAAAGCAGAATAAGGGTTCATAAGAGGAAGTTGGGTTTCAGAAATCTTGGTTTTATCACTAAGAGAGACTTCATAAAGATAGTCGATCTTAGAAGCATTAGAGACACGAAACTCAGGAGGGGTTGAGGATGAAGACGAAGGTGTAAGGGACACTGGTGCTTCGAGGATTTTAGGTTCTGTAGACATGATGAGAGGATATCTTCTCAGCACTGGATTCACCTGTCAAGCGCATGGAATGAATATCATTAAAAACGAAACCATGGCTCTGATACCTTGTTTTCATGTTGCCAAACAAAATATTTTTCTTAAAAAAAATAAAACAGGCCTATGTCCACTATGAGTTTTAACTCTGTCCTCAACGGAGTCGCCAAGCTGTCGCGACCTAAATTTTTCAGGGCAAACCTAAAGTTTAGGTTAATGGATTATTAAATCTGAAGACTTGGCGCGTACCCTCCCAAGTCCTACCAATCGCGACTTGAAATTAATCTATTTAAACATGCAATTCTATTCAATTTGAAGTCGCCACTAATCAATCAGGGTTGATTAGAAACCCAAATAAAGTATGGGAGAATACTTTATTTTTACGAACCAGAGATTCAATAAGTACGGGGACATGATTACGCTAGATTAGTCTAACGCCCTTTCGGTACCTTTTATTTTAATTTTAAAAATATTTTGCAGGCAATGCTGATTAATTTAAACTTAAGCTACTAACATGCAAATGGTGGTCATGCGGGTGCACAATCAATAAAATAACATTCAAATAAAAAAGGCAAATAAAAATGCATGTCCTAAACATGATTTCTAAATGACATAATATCTAATTAAATGTAATCTTAATTTAAATTTGATATGCATGAATTTTACTTTAATGATATGTGAGATGCAATTCATATGGCATAACTTGAACTATCACTATATGTATGCAATCTAATTTATATAATCCTAAAGATGCATGTGCTACGTGGTATAGGATGGATGACATGGCATTTCTACATGCATGTTCTTTTATGATTTTTTATGATGATTCATTTTTAATGCATGTATGCAACCTATGCTAAATAATGATGATATGAAATGAGATTAATTATGAATTAACCTATTAACTAACAAATTCTAATTAAACCTATTATGCAAATTAATTAATATGTACCTAATATTTTTTGGATTCTTTTTATTGAAATTCGGAATTAAAAAAACTAATTAGACTAACTAAAGCGAATGATATTCTAATTTATTTTAGGAATCAATTTAACTTAGACTATATCTTATCTTAAAAGCTATATAACAAATCAAGACATGCCAACATTATTTAAAATTAGCCCTAACAAAAATCACCCATCTAAAGGTATAATCTAAAAATTATAATCCTATAAATGCAATTCTAACCCTAAAAAATACAGTCCTAATTTACTAAACCTAAATGCTCTAATGCAATATTTAGATTTTTATGCACTTTTTGATTTTTTTGATTTTTTTAATATTTCCAAACAAGTAATTATTTTTAAAAAGAATGAAGATAAGAATTAAAATAATCGAAAAAATAATCCGTTGTCTCACAGATTAAATTAACAATTATTTTAACTCTATAATGATTTAACGATTGAAATACTATTAAAATTCCTAAAAATTAAAGTAATTAAAAAAATAACCCGACGTCTTACGGGTCAAATTAATAATTACCTTAATTCGGGATAAAACTCCTAATGTCTACAAGGTCTACAAATATTGACATACAATACTACAATTCAAATAATTAAACTAAAAGAATAAGCTAACATAACATGAAATAAAAATGTACTACCTAATTTCCTTTTCTTTTTTCTTTTGTTTTTTCCTTTCTTCTTTTTCTTCCCAAGCACGGCTTGTTCTCGTGTGGCTGGTCACCGGCTCCAGTGAAGGGCGGCGGCTGTAATGGTGTCACCGTTGATCGGAGGTTGCGGAGGTGCGGAGCTCCGGCGAGGTCCGGCAATTCGGAGCTGCAGGAAAAAAACTCAGTGACTGGTTCGGGCTTGAGCAGAGGCGCGGAGCAATGGTGTCGCGGTGCAGCAAGGCAGTGACTTCGTCGGAGGGGAGTTCGGCGACCAGCCCTGACGTCGCTCGGGCGTACGGTGGCTTGATGACCGACGGGTGGAGACGCAGCAGGGCGAGCTCGCGGGTTGCAGCAGCAGTGGTCGTCAGGGGAGCTCGGAACAGGCGCAGCAGCGGCAGGAGCGAGCGTGGGTCAGCATCTGCCGGTGGTGGGTCGCTCGGGACTCAGCAACAACGAAACGAAGGCTCGCGAGTGCAGGCGAGAGCAGTGGCGGAAAATGGAACCAGCTTCTGTGACGGAGGTGGCCGGGGAAAGGGCTCACAGGTTCGGAGCTTCGGAGAGGCGCTATGCGGGTGGCGAAGAGAACGGGCAACAGGGGAACCCGGAATAGATCAGGGGCAACCGTGGCTTCGCTGGTCTCGTGGGTTGCAGGTGAGGCGAGCAGGGATGTCTTTTGCTGGTCTTCGGCTCCGGGCAGCGTCGGCACGTCGGGCGCTGGGTTGAGCGGGCAGTGAAACAGAAGCGAAACCGGTGGCTGGGGAGGAGCAGGGCCGGCGGTGCAGAGCTTCGGTCGTCGGAGGCAGCAGGCGGAAGCGTCGGCACAGGGGTGCAGTGGCGCGGCTGGGTGAACGCGATGGCGCAGGTGCGGGTAGCAAATTCCGGCGAGTGCAGGGGGAAGAGGATGAACAGTAAACGTCCAATCCCCCTGCCAATTAAACTTTTGCTTCTGCTTTTCCCTCTTTTTTTTTTTTTTTGCTCTTCTTTTCTTTTGACTTTTCTTCTTTCTGGCCGCACGTCTTCTCCCTCTGCTCCCTGTACTTTCTGCAGGAGCCTTTTTACTTTTTCACCGGAAGAGAAATCCTCTTGCTCCCCCCTTTCACTTGACTTTTGTGTTTTTTCCTCAAAAACTGAAACTCTCTTCTATGTTTTCTCTCTTTTCACTTTTCAATTTTTTTGACGAAAAGAAGCCCCTATTTCACGTCTCGCACCCTCTATTTATAAAGTAAAGACTCGAATTTGTTTCAACAGATGGAGATTTTGGCTCAACTTCTCAACAACAAAGTGGCTCCAAAATCACACGGCTGTTGAATTTTTGAATTCAAATTTTTTTCAAAATTTCCCTCTAATCAAAGATTATTTTCCATTTCTATTTTTCTAAATTTAAATGAGGTGTCAACAAAATAACATCAAGAAAATGGATAATAAATATAATAATAAAAATCATGATGAATTTACTATTGATACCATAACACTTTTTGATACATGAGTTGATCTTAGTTGCATAAGAGAAGGCTTGATACCAACAAAATATTTTCACAAAACTACAGAATCATTAAAGTCTACCCCATGGGACAAACTTAGGATAAGTTACAAGTTGCCTGAAGCTTTTGTAATAAAAAAAATAAATATCCTATAAAACACATTTTCTTTTAGTTAAAGATATGATATAGAATGTGATATTAGGAATACCCTTTATCCAATTAATCTAATCTTTTACTGTTACCAATGAGGGAATTGAAATACAAGCTTTAAATAAAAATATTACTTTTGAATTCATTACTAAACCACATACAAGAAATTTAAACATATTACAAAAAAAATCAATCGCTGAAATTAATTGTCTCATAAAAAACAAAGAAGATCAACTTTAGTATTTAAAAGATGATTTGGAATTCAAAAGGATAAAACAAAAATTACTTGATCCAAAAATAAAGGAAAAAATTATTCTCTCCAAAATATATATTGAAAAAAACATATGTTCTACCTTACCCAATGTATTTTGGGAAAGTAAGAAGCATATTATTAGTCTTCCTTATGAACTAGATTTCTCATAAAAACAAATTCTAACAAAAGTTCGACCAAATCAAATGAACCAAGAAATTTTATAATTTTGCCAAAATGAAATTCAAGACTTATTACATAAGAAATTAATTAGAAAAAGCCAATCACTTTGGAGTTGCTCTGCTTTCTATGTCAATAAAAATACTAGAGAGCACCCCAAATCTCTTATCCTTTATATAGTACCCCAAATCCTAGGGGCTATTTGGTATTAGAGTTAAGGGGGATATACATACATACATACATACATACATACATACATATGTATGCCCCATAAAAATAAGACACTCCGACATTGTAAAAACTTTTGGCTATCCATCTTAAATCACCATGAACACCACTAATTGAACATCAAAATGCTTGGGGTAATTCTCTCTTTGTTCTTCTTTCTTTTGTGGGACTAACTTTCATTTGCGAGGTAAGGTGAAGAAGAGAGAGGGAAGGGAAAATGATAGTTAAAAAATGCAAAATGAAATTTGATAGAAAATTTGGGATAAAATGTGTTTAGTAATATTTTTAGTTTCAAATATAAGATGTCTCTCTATTTTAGCTGGATGGCCATGACAAAAAAAGAAAAAAAAAAAGAAAAGAAAAGAGATTATACATGGGAGTTACAAAAATCGAAGAATAATCATCATTTTATCCTACTTTTATATTAGCTGGACACGATTAGGTAATCGACCATAAATTTCTTATTTTGTTACGTCCCATGGCATTAACTGTCTAATTCCTCTAATCAACTTTATAACCATTCTTTTGAACATTATCAAGAACGCAAAGCTCAATTATATTTGGATACAATGACTAGAAATATCAACTATCAATAATGTCCAAAATTCACTTTTACATAGATAATTTAGTTTGCTTTTTTTGTTTAACATTCTCCTTATCCACCTTTTATATTTATCACATTCCAGTAGCGGAAGAGAGCATATATGAACCATCATTAATACACCTTTGAAGACTCTTTTGTTTTTTTTTTTTTTGGTTTTTTTTTGGCTTTTTTTGGTTGCAAAGCCTTTTTACGTTTAAATTAAAAAAGATTTTCTCATCAGTAATGTCACAAGCTCATCAGTAATTCAACACGCCCAGGCTTTTTGCAGATTCATGGAAGAATCAAAAGTATTCGATTTCAAAGGCTTCAAGCCTTTTAACTCATACAAATATGAATATGTAGAGTTATCTACAAATTTTCGAGGAGTGTTTCAATTTAAAATGTTTTTCTTCGTATTAAAATATTTCAGGGAAATGCACAACAAATATATAAAAGAAATTGGGAAATTACGTTGGTCATGAATATTTAGTACTTTCATAATCAAGCGACTGATTTTTAACTTTATTAGCCAGTGTGCCAATTATCTTATAATTGATGTCCTTTGATCTGATTTCAATCAAAATTTTCAACAAAAATATGTGAGATAAAATAATAAAAATTATTAAAAAATTGCAAAATTGTCCACCTTGGCATCGAAGGTCAAGGATTCTCAGGTAACTATATTGGCAAATCATCAAAAAGTAAGGAATAAATTTACAAAATTGAAGGGCACCATTATTGTTGTTTTTGTGAAAAATTCTGAAGTGTCTTCCAAGGGCCAGGCCTTAGAAACATATTCTATTATTATCAAATGTAGAATGGTTGCTACATATATCCAAAAGTATAGGAAATGACTTCTTTCTCTTCGTGTGCTGAAGCAAGATTCTAGTCATTTTATTATTGTCATTGCATTAATATTTTGTGCTATAGATTATGATATACATTTGATTATAATAGTTACCAATATTCAAATGTCCCCATTCAAATGTCCACTGATTTTACACTAATGTGGGTGGGTAGATTAGTGCAAATAGCTGGAGAGTTGTCACCATTATTTATAGCAATAAGCAACTTTCTGATATGTGCTGATGTCTATGGTTTATTAATTTATAGCTACTTTCATGCATGACAATTACAACTTATATTCAAGTCATGCAATGCCTAAGGCTACAATTGGTCCTCCGGATTTCTAATTGGGATAAGACTAGATAAGATATGATATGAAATCTTGAGATTTTTTTTATATCATATCTATTATTTGGTAAATTATAGTATTAAAGTCGGATATGTTTATATCATATTATGTACATTTTTTTTTATATAAACGGCATATCATTATAAATGAACCTAAATGTTCATAAACGGAGATGGTGAAAATCTCTTGTAATACTATTCCTTAATTTAATTTCATTTAATTTAATTTTTATTTTTCCTTTTTATATTATTTTCTTTATTATTTCTTCTTTCCCCTTTCATCATTCTTTAATAAAATTTTATCAAATAGTAAACTGTACTAACATACCTAAAATATATAATAAATATAAATATTTAATTTATAGATTGAATTTGTATTATAAGATAGACTTAAAATTGAATATATAAATTAAAATAAGATTAATTAAAAAATATATTTTTAATTTTTAATTTCTTAAATTAGAATTCAAATATTATTTATATTAAAATATAATTTCAATTTTGTTAATTTAATAAGTTTGTTATTCGAGAAAAATAACTTTTTTTATTATGGACATTAAAAATTCTATCCACCTTTATCACACCTCTCATATGGAATAATTTTGTCATGTCTATATCCTCCTTATATCTGACTTTATGCTATTCTAAGTGAGCACCAAATGTAAGATAGGATAAATCATATCTTATCCTAAATTTTATTCCGATTGCCAAACGCAGTCTAAGAGTTTTCTCGAGTTTAAAGTGTCTAATATTAAATGACCACAAAAAGAAAGAAAGAAAGAAAGAAAGAAAACTAAACCTCACCACCTTGGGTTTGACTTGTCTACTTATGTCTCATTTTAATTTAATGGAGGAGATAGCATATAAATCGATAGTTTTTAGGTGTTTTCAATAGATTCTTATCTACTTAGCAATTCTCCTTAATATTTATTCTATATTTTTTTTAAACTTGACCTATGGGAATATGGAAAGGGGGCATGAGAAGCTCTACATTTTAAACAAAATCATTCCTTTTTATTTCTCATTTAATATTAGCAACCTTCGTTCTTTTTACTTCTACACTAACACTAGAGAGAGAGAGAGAGAGAGAGAGAGAGAGTCCATACGCTGCACTAAGATAATGTTCTTACCGACAGACACTAGACTCCCTTTAAAGGGGGCAAACAACACAACTAGAAGTGATAGACATTAGAAGAAACGGAAAGCCAAAAAAGATAGGGTTTGGCTTTCCGTTTGTAGTTACAATTTTGCCGTCACTCATACTCGCCGTTGTTGCCCAACCACCAACGTTGCCATTCAAATCCAGCCATGACTGTCTTCGTTGAAGCCCAGCCACCATGGTTGTTGTTGGAGCCTTGGGCCACCATCGTCGCACCAAATATAGGTGGATGCCTAATTCGTCGAGTTAAGCTCTCTCGTCTTGTTTTAGTGAGTGCCTATCTCGGTGATTATGCCTCTTGACTAGCTCGACTGCTTGTTCTTGATTCCATTTTCTTTGGTGGGTAGTTGAATCTAAGCTTCAGGTTTTGGGTTTCTGGGTAATGGGTGAAAGCAGAAAATGCAACTATTCTTAGTCTTCAATCTTATATTGTATTTTGCTTCAGTTTAATTCTTATTGTGTGCTTGGAAGGATGATTTTTTTTTCCTCAATTTTTGTTATTATCAATTATGGCTTGTAGAGATTAATTATTATTCGGATGCGTGTGGATATTGTCTGCACTCAAGGAGGCACGTAATTGAATGAAATCCCCTACAATTTCTTGATATTCATGCAAGTAGCTCGACTTCTTGAATATGACTAGTATGTTTAGATCTGGGAATGTGAAAATGACAAAAATAGTTCACTATTTTCATTCAACCTAAAAGCACATTGATATGGATTTCATGTTGTTAAAATTGAGAAAGAAACTAAGTCTAGTAAGGAGGTGAACTCCTTGAGCCGAAGCTAGCTTTAGATTTTAAGCATTATCTCTTGCTCTAAAATGTGATAAAGCATGTGCAACTTGTCCTGCTACGAGCAATGTTTATTACATGAGTTCACCTTTTCTTTTTGAGCTTGCTTTATTAACATAGTTAGGCGTTTCATTTTAGGCCATTGATTTTAACTTTATGATTTGATCTTTCTACTCACAATATACACTTTGGGAAGAAATGTTGTAACTAATTATGATATTAAAAGCCCAAGCCTTATTGATATGTATGGTGTGACATCCTGAATTTCAAGTTCTGTTTTCGATTGGATAAGTTGGGCTTTTCATCAATGCGCCTATAGTCCTTTTTTCGGAGTTGGCTGCTCATGAGATAACTAGCCTATCAGGTGAAGCCATTAAGAAATATAAATGCAATAGATTTGAGAATTCAACTAGAAATCGACTGCTCGACCGTGCTAATCTGCAAGGGTCATTACGGTATTGTCAAAATCAACTAGAGATTAGGGATAGGTCGATTTGGCTGAGATACATGATCAAAGTGTGGGTAATTTCACCTGATTGTAAAATTATTGTCCATCGACACTAGATTGATTTTTCTGTCGTTTTTATGTCCGTATTTAAAACCTTGAGATTTTCACGACAATCGAGAGTCACCACTGTGTTGAAGATGTACATTGTGACTCGAAATAAATCGATCATGGGTCAATTGCAGTAAAAATTTCAGAAAGCTACTCGATAGGTTAAGTCACGCTAAAATCGTACCAAATTAAAATTAAACACGAGTTTGAATCCGATTTCAAAAATTGAAAGTTTTGCCATGTCATAAGTCATTTTAGGAAAGTTGACTCATCCTTCGAAGAATTTTGGTGAGTTCGGGATTTTTGCGGAAAATCAATTCATACGATTTGGAAAAGAACGGAAATTTGGAGGGGCCAAATTGAGTGGATTTTTGGCTTCTAAAGTGAGCTATTTGGTGAAAGGAAATTGCAGAAATCGTGTGGGCTTTTTCCTCAGCAAAATTGGACATCAAATAGGAGAGATTGACGAAGAAATGGAAGTCCAATTGGATGAAATTCGTAGGCTAGAGGGGCTGTCATAATTTGGTCTCCATTTGGAATTCAATTGGGGCAAGTTGGTGTTGAAATTGGCCTTGGATGATCAATTGATATTGTTGGTCGAAGGTGAGCTGAAGATGAGGATGATTAAATACTTATTCAAGACATTTTGTTTGACTTCAAACTTCCCCCAGTTGCAACTCTCTCAAACGCCAGCTGTTTTTCCCCTTCCTTCAGTCTCTCTCTCTCTCTTTATTTACACGTTTTTCTTCCCCCCTTTTTCGATCTTTCGCTGGAACACACCAGCGTCGTCAATCCCTCCCTCTTGGCTGCTTTTGTTTCTCTTTCATTTTCATCTTTTTCCCCCACACGTTCTTTGTCCCACCAGCCCCGATTCCCCTCCCCCACGCCTCATTCGTGAACCCCATTCCCCCTCTGCCACCGAATCAACTGCCAACCCCACTCACGAAGTCAACTTGCCTAGCTCTTCTTACCAGTTCATTGACCACTCAACCTCATGCCCGTTTTCCGCTCCACCCCACTCATGAGTCCAGCCATTGTTCACCAAGATTTCACGCCTATTCAGCGGCCCAGCTCAGCTTGCTCGTCCACCGCCAAGGCCCAACTCCACACCAGCCTGCGTCTCCACCGAGCTCCCTTTGTAGCCACCACATCACCGCGGAACAGCCCCACCGTTCACCCGCGTGACCAGCCCAAGTTCAAAACCAGAATCGGCAGCCCCACCATGGGCTCTGTGGTCGATTTCGGCTTGGTCCGGGCTCCCGTTGGCACTGCTGTTAGTTCGAGTTTTGGCTGCCGTCGCGTCACGATCACTGTGAACTGGTTTTCGCGTTAAATCGGTGAGTTTACTCAATAATCTTCGCTTATTGAGTTAATTATACTTAAGGATTAATTTTTTTAGGCTAAGTGTGGTTTATGTGGTTAGTTAGAACAGATTAGTGATTTAATTACTCATTTATGCATGTTAGGTGGTTAGAGTAGCATAATTAGTAACTAGATAGGTTGTATTATTTATCTAGATAAGTTCGGAAATTTTCCAGGTTTGTCTCGATATTTAATTAGGTTTTTTCGGCCTAAGTTTCTATTTATGGCATTTATTGGTATTTATTTATTTAATTTTAGTAATTATTTAATTAATTATTATTTATCGAAAATTAGACCGGGATAACTGGTGACCGGAATTTTGTGCTGATCACAATGGTATGATTGGTTTATTTAATTGAGTGTTAAATTGTGCAAATTGAGTGTTATTTATTTACTTTTATGCATGGTCATGTTTTTCAAGGACCACCTCATATTTTTATCGTTTTAGGCTAGTCCTATTGGTCTTAATTATAGGCTAAACTCCCACCACTTTCCAACTCCCTCACTTCTTCCTCCCTTTATTGTTCCATCTAAGGGAGAATTTTTTTCAAGCACCACCATTGCTTCCTCCTTCACTTCTCTATCCATATACTCACACATCGCCGTTGGCTCACCCATCCCCACCATCTCCCCCTATCCTATCTCCACTTTCAATTGTAATGAGAAAGGAGTGGAAAATGTAGAGGAAGAGGCAGAAAAGAGAGGCCAAAGCTCAGAAGACATGCCACCAGACTATGTGACAAAAGAAAAAGGCAATAGAGAAGTAGAGGGGGAGGAATAGGAAGAAAAAAATGACAAAAGCTCATAAGAAATTATCCTCAACCCATAGTAAGCATACCGACATCGATAAGAATATTTGTTATGTGCAAATTATGGACATTTTGTCAATGAGGACTAGTGTCAAACCTTCCCAAAACTTATGCAACGAGCCATTTGACTCCATGCGCTTCAATATTAGTTAGATTGCATCATGTGCATTTGCTGCTCAATATGAAACTTTTGCAACGGCATGTTATGCAGATGGGCTTGCGAATGCTCGGATACACGCATGTAACCTGAACTTGCCACCCTCATTGACTGAAGATGCAATGTCGAAAGGTTCTCTTGATTTTGCTTTAATTACCCCATAAAAGGTTCTCAGGGCAGAAAAGAAAACTGCTTCTCAAATGTGGAACACATGCGCATATGAAAGGCTTCAGTGTAACCTGGCCAAGGTGGATAGAGATGCCACCAAGAGGCTCAGACCTGAGATCGGTCGACAAAATAAAGAGCTCCAAGAGCCTGTGATGGAGTTGCTATCTTTAGTTATTTCTACATTGATGGAGAATCACGACCTTTGGAAGGGAGACCCCCAGATCTTGAGCTTGAACAAAAAACACGGGCCAAATGTGGTGAAAGAGGGAAAGTTGAAAATGACTTCGAGGTCTACAACTTCAAAGACTTTTTATTTTATTGGGGGGTATTGGGGGAAGACCTTAGTTAAGAGAAAATATTTGAGGAGAAAAGGAGTAGAAATACCACTAGTTTTGCCTAGAGAAGAGGCTGAGGAATCCTCCATTGATCTAAAAGTACGCCAACTCCCCAGAAAATCTTGCAGGATGGCCTTGAACTTCGACATCGAAGAATAGCCAAGAAAGAAACGGACTAAGAAGAGACTTTCTCTTGTTGCTTAAGCGATGCATTGTAGTTGCATGGACCACCTATCATGCATAATAACCAAAGCACTTTCGACAGATTATTAGGTACCTAAACAAAAAGCGACCGATCCTTTGGGTTTGCTGGTCCAACCGTCTTTGAGAGTCCCTAATGTATAAACTAATTGAATTCTTCTTTTCTTACATGGACTCAAACAGAGTTATTGTGGAGACAGATAACCTCTGTAGGTGCAATTGTCCAACAATTGGAGCTTCTAGATATCAACAGAGAGACTGATGTAATTCAAAATGCATTAACATATTATGAAATGACGAATCATAAGCACAATGCACTTGTTCTCTATAAGAGGGGCGGAAGCATCGTGCCTTTTGACAATTCATTTGGCCAATGAAGAAGCCACGCCCATGACCAAAAGTTGACCTTGATGAAGAAACCAGCTGAGTGTGGAAGCTTCTTTCAGAAAATTTAAATAGTGAAGGTATTGATGGAACATCCGAAGAAAAGGCAAGATGGTGGGAGGAAGAATGGAGAGTCTTTTAGGGGCGTGTAGACTCATTTGTTACCCGGATGCATCTTGTACAAGGTATGTTATCTAGATTCAAAGGCTTTGTGCGACTCCCAAAATCAATCTGCCCACTAGGTGGATAATGATCCAATCCACCTTCTACCAAAATTAAGAGAAGTTGATACAATTTTTTCTCATCACAGCCTAACTAGTCTATTTCCCCAACTACCTCTTGAGAGAGAGACAAAGAGAACACTATTCACGTCACCCCTACTGGCTCCTCTCATTGCATGCTGACCTAAGTCATGCCATCAGCATAGACAAGGACTATGACTTGCTAACTTCAAAAGTGCTAAGAGATATCTTTAATGGCCTTTCAGATTAACTAATGACAATACCTTTCCTACCATTTACTACATGACACTAAGTGGGAGATTTCGAGAGGATATTAGAGAAATTATAAAACCTTTTATAAAGTTGTTAAAGCAGGAGTGCTGACTGTAGAAATCACAGGTACTTGTCAAGGAATAGAAGTAGGAAGCAAATAAGAAATACAAACAGACTGTACCCATGGCAAAAAGGTTCCCTTAAAGGCGATTGTAAAAATAATTCACCTAGTCCATGCAAAATTCAGAGTGCCAATACTATAAAACATGGCATTCAAGAACTTCACTGCACTTATGTGACAGGTCTCAACCATTACTTATCTTCTTCACCAACTGCTTAAGAAGATAACCCTGATGAATTTCTGCAGGTGACAGGCGCTTTTCTCCATGGAAAGTATCAGTGATTAATTCAGCTGTAGGAGTTTTTTTAACTCAAAATGCATCAGACCATCAGTCTAGGTCAATTGGCGTTTCTAATGTAGTATTCTAGAGATCTTCCTATCTTTCACTAAAAATGATCCTCTCTTCCCATTTTCTTGCTTTTGCAGTTCGGCATTCATGTCACTGGCATTGTGATTTTTCTAAAATCCAATCCCTGCAATAATTATCAATGAGCCAAACACACATATCCTGGAGGTGGAGTACTCCTGAGTGAAAACAGTCCAAATGAAACAATGTGTGGACAGAGCTCAATCACCAACAATAAACATGAGAAGAATGAAACAAAAGAGGTTGTCGACAACAATAATTCTGTCGGAAGTAAAGCTTGTTGCATTAGTTTAGCATACGAGCCGAAATGCCTAATGTCAATTTCAAGTGCAAGTGTTTCAAAGAAGTCGTCTCCTTCCACTATAGTATTTCAACTTCTACAATAACCCAAATAGATGAGGGTCATATCAAAGATGATGGGAAAGCAAAAAGTTCGTCTCCAAATTCGGTAGTATCATCTAAAGTTTTATAGACTCGCCAGCAGCTCAGGCTGGCGAAAGGACAGGATCAAGTTCAAATGTTTTGATTAATAATTTTTCCAAAACAGCTTGGATAATTTACAATCATTTATGCAAACATTGGATATGGCCAACTTAGATGTTCCACTAGAGGTTTCTGTTCTTGAAATTGAAGTTGCGTCAGTTAATGAGAATACGTAGAATGTAATAAATAGATCCAGTAAGATGAATGATGGTGAGGAAACGCTACAAGCAAACACTTCATATACAAGATCTACCTCAGGTTTCACCTACTGTTTGGGACTTCCAGAGGTTGAATACCCAAAAAAGTTCTCACGAGAAACCTACTTTTCTGAGAGTTCCAAGAATGACAACGAGCAAATTATCAAGGATGAAGCAACAACAAGATTCTCTATAACAAATAGTAAGATGATAGAGATATGTGAAGAATTGCGCGATCATTCAATCAAGAATAATCAACCTTGCAACATTTGTATAGGAGGTGAAAACTTTGAAGACAGGCCTGTGGACTGTGAGATTGTTCCTGAAGTAGTGTGCCAAGGGGAAACCAGCAAAATACAGACAGCTGTCTACTTCTCAGAACTTTCAGGGGAGAAAGAAAGCACGGGCACAAGGGACATTTCAAAAGGCGCTGATCAAGAATCCTCAGATACATACCCTACTAAGCATCATCTTTCGCTAATTGATGACTCAAACATGATGAATATAACAAATTCGAAATGAAAGAGTAGAGGTGCTAGTAAGGAGAAAAAAGAAGACTTTGACTGGGATAGCTTAAGAAGACAGTAAGAATCCAATATAAGGAAAAGAGTACGAACGTCAAACACAATGGACTCCGCGGACAGTGAAGCTGTTAGATGTGTAGATGTCAATGAAATTGCCGATGCCATCAAGGCATGAGGAATGAATAACATACTTGCAGGAAGAATCAAGGTAATACACAACACAATAGTGAAATTACCATTAGTTCCATGAAGAGGCTTCATATAATATCACAAGCCTTGCAATATGCAAGATTTCCTCAATCAGCTTACGGGAGAACATGGAAGCGTTGATCTAGAATGGCTTAGGGATGTCCTGCCTGACGAAGCAAAGTATGGTCTAAAACACTTATGATTTCATTTGCACGTTATGGCAAAATGCATTATTAATGATTGTCGTTCTATAGAACTCGAATGCTTATATATATTTTTTTCTCTCAAAAGTAAGTTTCATGTGTCATACCCAATAATTGCTATTTCAGAGTATTCTGAGGTAAGGCAATGTCAGTTCTCCAGTCAGTATATAGATGGAACTGTCCTTGATTCTCAAGTCTGGCTCGGGTTTTGTAGAGAATATTTGCTAAGCATGAGAGGCTTGGGGCAGAAGAGTGTTGAGTGTGTGCGGCTTTTGACACTCCACCACCTTGCTTTTCCAATAAGTTGAAGGCATAACCAGATACATCGTCATTGTTTTCACAAATAATGTCAGCTAGCTACCATTGTGAATAGGTAGATGTTGATACATGATTTTTAGTTGATGTGTCATTAAAAGATAAAAATCAATATTTGGGTTTCTGATTGCAATGGAGTCCCATTTCTCAGCCAAAAGGTGTCGTTTTTCATTTCTTTCTTTTGCATTGTCGTTTTTAAGCAATTTCTAGTTCATTTTCAAGAAAAAACTTGAAAAGTCAAACGGTTGACTTTTGAATTGATTTTTTGGTCAAATGTTTGACCAAAAGTCAATCCTAGGATTGAAAGTCAATCCCAGGTAAAAATTTGGCTTTTTATCCAAAAAGATGCCATTTAGCCTTAATTTCACTTTTGTCAAATCAATTTCTCGAAAATTTAAAGATTTGATTTTAAAAAGTCAACATTTAAGGGAAAGTCACTAAATGGTTGACTTTTAGATAAACATTTGACCAAAAAAATCGAAAAAAAAAAACGGACAAATTGTGGCATCCTAAAACTCCGTGGCAACCTCTAGATGCCTTACAACCTTTGGAAGGGCGATGGACGCATCATTGACTTATGTTATGGTCTTTAGACCAAAGAAGTGTAATAGAATTAATGGCCGAGCACCTAATGGGTGAATATTTTTGTTGGAAACATGTTCCATGCCCATGTGAGATCCAAATTTATTTGATGAGGAAATTATGTTTTTGGCCATGAATTTTATAAGTTGGACTTTATTAATCTATATTACAAAGTATTATAGTAATTTAAATTTGTAATTTAGTACTTTGTATAAATAGGGATTAAGCTGGTTTTTAAAAGGGGTTAATCATGGGTCATTTAAGCTTGGGTCTTAGGCCCAAGAGTGTTTGGCCTAAGATGGGCCAAAATGGCCGGCCCATAGAGCCCATGAGGGGCCGTCGATCACACGAAGAAGGGGGGAGAGACCGGTTTGCATGCCTCCCCATTTGTCCCTTGAAGTTAGCCAAGTGTCAAGCCATGCAAAACTAATGATGGCTAATGATGGAGGGAAGGAAAATTAGAGGAGAAAAGTGGGCGGATTAAGCAAAGGGAACCGAGAGAGAGAGAGAGAGAGGAAGAGAGAAAGGAAGAAGGAAGGAGGCCATGCGTGCGAGAGGAAGAAGAAGGGTAGTTCACCACCGTCCACCGCTGTCGTGTCCCATGCCGTTTGCTCGGTTTGGAGGCAAGTGGGATCCCTTGATCTACTCTTGCATGCTGTGCTTAGTGTGTGTGATTGAATGGTAACAATTTCGGATTTATAGAATGTGAAAAATTGAAGTTATAAGAGTGGTGCTTTAGTCTAGTGTACTGTTCGTGAGAAAAACAGCTCGACCTTGGATGTTCTAGTGACTTGCATGTGATGTTATAGTTGAATTTTGGCTTTGACCTCTAAATGAAAGTTGTAAAGGACTTCTTGGAGTATAACATACTCAAATTTGGGACAAAAAAAACAAGTATAAGTGGGTAAAATCGTTATTATTTGGAAAAACTGGATCTGGAGATTTTGGTACCCACCCTTGATGAATGCATGGACTGTAAGGCAATCTTTTTTGTTGAAATTTCACTTTGATTTCTTAACAAAAGTTGTAAAGGACATCTTAAGTTTTAACATAAAAAAATTAGAGAAAACAAACAAGAATAGGTAGGTGAAATCGTGGTCCTTTGGAGATGGTTAGATCTGGAATTACTGTACAAGGAACAGGGATTTTAACCGTCCATATTTAATTATCTAGGACGAATTTGACTTCGATATCTTCATGAAGTATCTATCTTATGGTCTTGTCTCTCACATATTCAAATTTCATAAATTTTGAAGTTCATTTGGGTATTTAATCGAAATGTTTTCTGAAACTGTGCAAACAGAATTGTTTGAATTTCAAAATCTGCGATGTATGGACCGTACCCAATCTTGTAGAGTTCTGTTGGCATAATGTATTTACGAGATAACTACCTTTAGGTGTTGTTTATAATCTATCAAAATTTCATAATTTTTGGAGTCCGTTTAGGCATTAAATTGAAAGTATTTTCGGAATTGTGTATGATGCTTCATCCGAACATTCATATATTTTCAGAAAAATAAAAGAATTGGTTTCATGTGATGTGATGTATTGTGTTGCATATATGGTATCATATAGCATGGTACATAATGTCAAAAAGTTGAAATAGACCTTGTTGCCATCACATCATTGCCATGCTGAATTTGAGACACAATTGTGGATATGAATTATAATAAATGAGGATACCGTCGGAGTGTGAGCCGACGATGCCCTGGGAGTGTCGGGATGCCCGGAGGTGAGTGCCGAATGCCCGGAGGTGTGTGCTGGATGTCCTTGGGAGTTTCGAGATGCCCGAAGGTGAGTGCCGGATGCTCGGAGGTGTGTGCCGGAGGTTCCTCGCGATGCCAGGTTGGGTGCAAGTGATAAAATGTGGGATGCAATTACTAGTCCTGGGAAAGAAAAATGTGGAGACCCAATTGAAAGATAAAAACCTGAAATTGAATCATGCATGGTATGGTGACATGTATACATTGATGTATGATATAATATGTATAAGTGCATGGTGGTATGTGCATATAGTATGGTGACATGTATGCATGGCAAAATGATGTTATACAAGTGCATGGTGGTATATGCACATGACATGGTGACTTATATATATGGCTGTTTGATGAAATGTGCATGGCTGAAAGGTAAAACATGTTTAACATGTATGATCTATATGTACTCTACTATGATGTCATGATTGTTTTGTTTGATGCATTGAGTAGTTTAATGGATCTTTTACCTGCTGAGTGGTTGTACTCACCCCCTTTGGGGACCAACATTTTAGATTAGAAAGATGCCTCTCCCTCTTGTCACGCGGGGTACCTTTTACGGCCTTCCATCTGACGCGGAGGTCGAGTGTATGGAGCTTAATTGTGTCACCACCCCTGGTTTGGTGTTCATACGGATTCGTGTGCTGGTGATGTATGACGTGGGCCTGGCTGGGGGCCTGGTCATCCAGGAGTTCTTGTCTGTCCACGTTCGCCGTGACGGAGTGATGCTGGGGATGTTGCCGCCACCATCGCCCGATGCACCAAGGTGGGTGTGATGGCCCACGTGAGGAGTGTGAGCTGACACATTTTGGGGATAGTTGACACTTATAGATGGAGGGTTATACGTGATCGATATAGGGGGTCGAGATCTCTCTTTTGAGCTATAGCCAAGTTTAGCTAAAAGTCTTGACTTTTTGGTTGTACCGACCCGAGATGTCCATCATGAAAATATAAATAAGAGTGAATTGGCATTATCTTTTCTTATGGTGCGTAGTTGGTGTGCATTGTATCATCGTTATGGGAGTAGAGGGATGGTGTGACTTGTCCTTATTTTCACTATGAGCTACGCCAGATTTAAAAAAAAAAAAAATAAAACATGCCTATGAACTACAGTTCTCCTTTAACCCCAAAACAAAGATATGTAACTGGTATTCATTAGGTGGAGCGATAGGTATCTGTGGCGACCTTACCAGATCAAGGGTGTCACACAAATACATTTTTTTTAATGCCAATTTGAGTTTTATGTCAACAATTTCACAAAATCTGACTAAGAACCTTCATTTCTAAATTTTTCAATTTTAGCTTCTAAATCGACCAAAAATAAAATTACTTTTACTTTAGTCATAATTAGGTATAGTTCCTTCTTTGACATTTGGTTTAAGGACTATTTGAAATTTGTTTGTGCATTCAATTTCATGAATTGTGGGGTCAAAATGTGAATTGTCATTTTTAGCCCAAATTAGGGGACCAAAATCGATCATTCATAACTTATGAATGAATGATTGTTTCTCACTCATTTCCTTAAAATAAGTCTAAATTTGAAATTGATTTTGACAAATTCACACTAGAACTTATCAATTTGAAGAATTTTATCCTACTAAGCATATGAAAATCAAACAATTAAGCTTGATCATTAAAATTCAAATTAACCCATTCATGACTATGGTTTAATTTTATAATTCTACATCAAATTTTGACATTAGACCTAAGTTCATTTATGGCGTAAGCCCAAACACTTCAATTTAAGGTCAATTTGAAGGTGATGAGTGATCTTGTACATGGGTAATTCATTAGATAGGGCAATTGTGTCATTAATTGAACTCAATTTTGGTTAATTTGCAATTTTGTCCATTGAATTGCAAATTTGACCATTTTAGCCATTTAAGCCCAATTTAAAGGACCTATAGTTTTGACCCATTTTTTTCACGGTAATCATTCAATTAGGTCAATAAAAGATCCCTAGATCAGGTTCATAAGGTTTGTTTAACTTAATTGTACCTTAATTGGCCAATTTCTTCTTAAATAGTGTAAATTCATTTTCAATTTGGTCTTTTAGGGACCAAATTGCATAAATTTTGAACCTATAAGGGTCTCAAGTGGGTGAAATGGTAAGAACCGGACCAAACTAGTCAAGAACTGATCAAAATCTGGCCAAACCGGACCAAACAAGTCTGATCGGTTTGATTGGCCGTCGGCAAAGCTGGCCTGTTCAACCTCTTGCCGGTCAAAAATTGACCTACGGCGACTAGTTTCGAGATCCTCTCAATGTTAATTTCACTTATGTATCTTCAATTTCCCAAAATTTTACAGATTGATCCTTAAACTTCATTAAATTACAAATTAACCCCTAATCAGACATTTCGATGCAATTCTCGATTTTGGCTTGGTTATTGTAAATCAAATCCACTAGATCAATTACCTGATATCTCAAGATCATGATAAAGCCTTCAAAATTGATTTTTGATTATTGGATCGAAATTTTGACCATTGGATTAAACCAACGGACAAAATCGCTTAATTTGAAAAGTATATAAGTCAAATTTTCCCTCCATTTTAGGGGGCTTCGTTTTGCATGAATTTTCCTCTCTTCAATCTCTCTCTCTCTCTCTCTCTCTCTCTCTCTCTCTCTCTCTCTCTCTCTCTCTCTCTCTCTCTCTAGTTTGGTTCAACTGGATCTCTCTCCAGCGAGTTCTTTGCGTCGGTTCTAGCCCTTTCTAGCCCTTGCCGGCGGCATTCCTACTCCGATCTTCATCCCTCACCTCTCTTTGTTCCACTAGCTTAGGTCATCCCCTGAGTGATCAGAGAGTCCATTCTAGCCATTGATTCAGTATAAGCCCAAAAATTGGCGATCAAGCCAGTTTGAATTTCAGCCAGCTTGACCATTGATTCGGCGACTGAGATCAACAAAGTAGATTTCACCGATCTATTCTCAGTCTTGTTAGTTACTGGATTGTGGCTTGGTCCTCACCGATTGGTCACTAGAAGAGCACCGGTGACCCGATCTACTTTGGCGGCATAAAAAACCGGTCCAATTTTGGACGGGTTTTGTTTTCCCTTATTGCATGCGGTCTAGCCACCTTTAGAAGTTGTTCCTTGTTGTCTGGATCTAGTCCTTGGTGGTTTATGAAGGTTTGATTGAAGTTTTGGTGAAAACTTCAATTGATTTTCATTAAAAAAAATGATAAAAATGTAACAAAGATAACAATCTCAATCTCGAACCCCATAAAGCGAGGCCTGAATAGCCGGCCGAGGCTAGGGTTCAATTTTAATTAAATACATAATGATTAGATGCTAGATGATGGATTTGGATGATGATTTGTTGCAATTGAGTGTTCTTAGATGATGAACTTGAATAATTGTGGTTGATTTAGGTTGAATATATAATTTTGTAGTTATAGGATTGATCTACTGTTTTGGTCAAAACAAGACCCGAAATGACCTCATTTCAATTCAAGTCCTCTTAGGCTTAGACAATAAATGTCTTGATCTTCGAATTGATAGGTCACATGCCCCAATCAAGTGTCGTTTGACTCTCAAAAAATACCTCAAAAAATAAGCAATTCTGCAGTGATTTAAGTGGATTTTTAGTTCTATTCTTGTTCTGAAATGAGACTTTACTATTTTCATGTAGCCTTCTGTGATGATTTATGGACAATATTGTCCTCGTGAGTTTTGTTCCAAATCATCTTGTGCATGTTTTGTAATTTTTTTTTTTTTTGAAATTTTTAGATGTGTTTAACTAGATCAAATCTACTCAGATCAAAGTCTAGGTCAGTCTATTCTGTGCTGATATCTAATTTTGTCATTTTTGTACTGATTTATGTGTTGAATTCTGAAAGAATAATCCTCCATGAAAGTTGCTCTTATATGTTTGAAGCATGCTCTGTATTTTATTTTATTTTTGGAATTTTTAGATATGTTTAACTAGGTCAAAATCACCTAGATATGAACATAGGATAGGCTGCCTTGCACTATTCTGAATTATGATTTGTTGAAATTGAATACAAAAATGAGCTTATCTGGCCTTAAATCCTTCATGAAAATTGAAATGCATGTTGTATATGTTCATTTGATGCATTCTTTGCAATATCTTGATGTTGGCAAGTGGGTCAATTGCATGAATTAAGATGAAAATGTGTTGCAACAATACATAGTTTAGATATGCATTTCTATTTTTCTATGTTTGTTACGACTCATGCGATCATATTTAGGTTTTGAACTCTTAACGAAAATTTTTCATCATTACATGTTTTGTATGTAGGATTTTTGTAAGATTTTTGCATATCTTGAGATGGCCGAAATCATACATGTTCTATGAAGTTAATGCTGAAAGGAAACCTTGCCATATATGCATATTGTCATGCTTGTTTGAGACATTTAGAGATCAAATTTTGCGATGATGTCTTCTTCACATTTAAATTACATGTTACAAGGTTTGAATATATACTCACGTCATTGCATTTGACTGTCATTTTGCATGTTAAATATGTGCCATAAGAGCGCATGTTCACCTGGTAACCCTCAAGCATTTCATCATGAATCTTGAGTCATCTTATATTGTCATCAAATTGTATGATATTTTCTCATGCCGACTTGAAGTTAGATGATTACCCCAATTGTTTGTTGCATCTAATTCTATGTTGCATGCAATCTTTTTAATGCAATTTGTGCATTACTTGAATGGTTTTGAGATTTATTAATGCATATTTGGATTCTGGTTTTTAGCTTTTGGCATGCACACCTTTAGAGATCTTGATCGTAGAACACCTAATTGACTTAATTTAGACTTGAGCCATTCTAGGAAGTTGTAAGAAACACTTAGAGGTTTCCAATGTTGCTAATTCATACAAATCGCTCATTGTTTGGACCACTTTCTATTTTTTCAAGACTAGATCAGAATTTGAACAATTGATCAAATTTGAACTCCTATTTAAACAGAATTTTGACATTTTTGTTCTATTTTTTCTAATATAATTTTGTATTTAACCTCTTAATAAAACTTGTTTGTCATCATGTTGGCTATGTTGTGTGTAAATTTGGTGATTTTTAGACTTGTTTTGATAGGCCAAATCCTTGCGATATTGACTGAATGTCCTATTATTTTGACTATTTTCTCACATGCGATTTCTTGTTATCTGATTTTTTCTATAGCTAGATTGTCAATAATAATTACTTATTTTTTTTTACTTGACATGTTTGGTCTGAAATTTCCTGATCTGAACCTTTGGTTGTGTTTGTTTAGTTATACATTTTAGGTTAGTTTGGTGCATAAAATTAGATCATGTTATCTTCATGGGAGTTGTTCTAAATGCTTTGATCTTTGTTATTAAATAATTAGCCTTTCCAAATTGCATCTTTTAAAAAAAAATACTTTGGTACATGTGATGTTTCCCAAAAACAATTTCTAAGAAATTCTTTTCCAAAAGCTCGATTTGGATTAAGGAAAAATTGTGATTTAGATCATATTCAAAATGCCTGTGACACTTGTGAGTGCATTTATGCAAACCCCAAGCTAATTTTGGCAATTGAATGTGTTCCATAGCCTAGATCTTTCTTAATCCTAAATATTTTCAAATCTCTTTAAAATTCTGATTTGATGTCATGAAAGTCGTGATTTGAACTATATTCAAAATGCCTGCAATGCTTGTGAGTGCATTTATGCGAGCCCCAGGCTAGCCTTGGCAATTGAATGCCTTTCATATTGAGACATCACTTTGTCCCAAAACTTTTTATGAATGATTTCGAAAGATGTATTTGAAACATTACATGTACTCCTATGCATATAATCATGCCATTCATTAGAAACACTTATGTTTGTGATTGGCGCATGCCCTCGGTAATAAGTGATATGTCGATGGTTCACTCATCTATTTGATTGGTTGAGAAACAAGGTTTAAAAGACTTGCATGCATGTTTAATTTCTGCAATGCATATGACTTTTAGATGAATGGTAAGGTTGATGTATGATATCGAAGGAAAACCCTGCGATCACATAGATTGCTTGGTTATGTGATTTATAAATTTTATCGGTTATGTGAGAACACAATTGGTCGATAATGGATATAAGTCAAAAAATAGATTGAGTAGGTGTCTTAGTGGGACCCACGCATGAAAGACAAAGGCCGATCTCGAGATCCCAAAATCTGATTTTTGCATTGAACTTTCTTTAAGTGATTGATCTTGACATGAAGTTGTGTTTTTGACTATTTTGAGATGTATGTTTGTCTCTTTCTATTGTATGCACCTAGTTACCCTAAAGATGGAGAATGCATGAAGACAATGGAGGTCGATATCCATTCAGACCATTATCATGTACTATTTATTTCCTTGACATATGTCTCGAGTTTTTTTATTATTATTGTATAAAACCCGACGAGTTGCGAGTTCTTTTTTTTGCTCTTATCTTTTTTAATTGTGTTTCTCTTTTATATTTTCTAGGATTATATGATAAATTTACAACTTTCCTTAGTTGTTTACTTACTGCTTTGTAATTTTCAATTCAATTGGATGTTTCATTTTCATTTTCTTTAGAAATAGATTAACAAGAAAATGACCAACCATGCATGATCGCTTAGTTTAGGACTAATGATCTCAAAAATGTAAAAAGAAATGCATGGACACGTTAGGTAAATACAACATATTGTTTAGGTACCGAATGGATGCTAATAGAAAAATTAACGTAACCCAATTCCCAAAACCTAGATATCTGGTTATGTAGGAATCGAGAGAATACTCATAACCCTCAATTGGGTTTCTAGTGGACCCCCAAAAACGAGGCTAGTGGCGACTCCCATCTTATTTTTAGGTTGTCATAAAATAACTAAACCGTATAAATAAACCCGTCACGAGGGGTACGAGTTTTGATGAAACTCACCATGGTTTAGCATATTCAATATGGGAGTACCCTAAAGGATGAAGTGATGCCATCCTTATGAGCAAAGTGTATTATCAAGAGGACTACCATGGTAAAGGTACCCTTAAATCCAATATCCACACCCAACCTCTTCTCCCGAGATATGTCACCCATGTTGGTATGGATCGCGACACTCCGCTGTCACGTGGGGTACGAGCTTTGGGAGAGCTTGTGATCTCATGGAGGGAACTCATGAGAGGCTTGACTTGAAAGGCGAAGTGATGATGTTTTTTGGAATGCAAGTCATGAGGGAACTCTCATGATTGAGTACCCCTAAACCCAACATCTCCCTTTCTTTCCTTGTGATGGAGGATTGGCAGCGGCAAGATCAGGTCACAACAGTAGACGCCAACATTGCATGCATAGCTATAAGGCTTGAATGGGTACCACTACGACCATTGCCTTAGTCACTTTAGTTTAATCTTTTGGAACTATGAGTATCATCCAACCACTTATTGACTGATTCAACAAACTAATATTTGGGTTTGTGTAGCTATTTTGTCTTAGATTCTATTTAACAATATCTATGGCCAAGACTGTGCAAGTTCGATCTTTTGGAACTGGAAGTATCATCCAACCACTTATTAACTGATTCGACAAACTAATCTTTGGGCTTGTACATCTATCCTAATATAAATTCTATACGACAATATCTATGGCCAAGATTGTGCAAGCTTAATCAGAGAACATTTTAAGGATGTTATCTTCTAATTTGGTGCTCGGTACCTGCTCTAGATTGAATTTATGATAATTAGTTAAGCAACGAAATCTTTGCATGCAAGTATGAGCTGCATTATCATATGCTAATATTTGGAAAGGTGTGATATTATTCAGTTCTAGATGTCCTCCCCCCCCCCCCTTTCGGCCACTACAGATGAAGTATTCACTTACAATACTCATGGCAATTGAGAGTGATCAACATTGTGAGATTAATGCAAGTCTTTTGTACAAAGACAAACCAAATTGCAATGCATGTTCTATGAGAGGAGAATGTAGACACTTTACAATTGCTTTTGCAAGGTATCGCGGTCACCCGCATTAAGTTCCACCCAAGTAGGACCACTACTTCCAAAACAATTGAGTTTTAGATGCATAAAAATAAAGTTGAGAAGTATGGCCTAGGCAATACACTTGCTTAGTTCGTATGTAAGGAAGATAATAAATCTCGAAAATGCAACTTGGACTTTCTTCAACCAATTCTAATTAGTTGATGATCAATTATTGTTTTCTTTTCATTGCGATAGTGATACTTCAATAGCAATAGGTAGTATGAATATCATTATGGTGATGTCACCAAACAAGAACACATGTTTTGTGCAGTGCAAGGCTTGCGCTACCCAGGCTAGAGGAGAAGAGTATAGCAGATGCAATGAGAAGAAACATAGCTAGCCAAAACATTAGCGAGACATCGCCTTTGTCTTTGCCACTGGGAAAGGAAAACTTAGAAGAACAGCAACAAGAAGCAAGACCGGGAGCAAGTAACTATCAACCTATTATGGAGGAACTTGCAAACCCATAACCAAACTACACTCTGATACCAAAAATTGACATGGGAGATATGTTTTCAAATGATTTCAACTAAATTCCCACAATCAAACTTAACATGGAAGAGTTCACTCAGGAGAAGCAAATGCAACACAACATGGATGTTTAAGAAAATGACATGTCAAAAGCTTTAGTTGCTTTAGCCCCAGAAGCTCGCTTCATTCCTGTGCCTAAGCTTAAAATTGTGACACGGCTACGGACGGAGCACCTAGCATAAGTCTAACCTTCTTGACCACTCAAGTTACTCATAGGAAACTAGGCTAATGAACTTCAATTAGTGAAATTCAAGTTGATCAATTTGAGAATAAGGTTTACTTTCGAGAATTGAGCATTGATTTCACCATTAAATCTCAATTCAATTTTAGCGTAAGAGTCATGCCACTAATTCAAAGTCAATTTGGACGTAATAAGCCACCCTTGGCATAGACAATTAATCAATAGGTGCCTTGTAATATTAACTGAATTCAATTTCAATTAATTTGCAAATTGAGCAAGAAATTACATTAAATTGTCTGATTGAGCCTAGAAAGTCCAATCACATGTACCCATGGTGTAGGTCTAATATTTTTTATAATAATTAAGTAATTAAGCCAATAGAAAATTACCAGATTGTGTTTTTTTTTTTTTTTTTTGGTAAAAGGTAAATATATAAAAGGGAAGGACAAATACAAAAGATCGGATCCATAACCTACACTCTCGGATCAAGAGTGAAGGGAGCCGATGTAAAAGAAAAGCCAGACAAATAAGGAAGAGGGAACTACAACCGCGAGGAAGACCCACCGCAACAACCAGAATGGAAAGAACGGAGAGAACTAAAACAAAGCGAGCAGAAACACGATCATTGAGCAGAAAAAACCGCAGGATCGAATCCCCAGCACCTTTGAAGTCTTTTGTTCCTCGGAGAAGGAGAGACCTTCGAAAAAGAGATAGCTCTATCTCTAACTGATTTGATAAGATGATTCTTAAGTGTAGAAATAGCAACTGTCTCATCCCGGAAGATAGCAGCGTTCCTCATCTTCCAGATCAAATGGCATAAAGCACCGAAAGAGAAACAAACCATCTTGTGATAGAAGTCTTTGCCTTTGAAAAACTTGGTAGCCTAAGTAGGTAATTCATTCCAACTTCTGTTTTCCATGGGATGTTGCAGTGGCGGCCCAAAAAGAAGGCCGGAGGAGCCAAAGTGCGACAACCAAAGAAAAGATGATTAACGAGTCCGGAACTTCATTACAAAAACACAAACACAATAATCAATTCTCCCATAGGATAATAGCAACGTCTCGAGTAGGAAGACGGTTCTTCGTTATGAGCCACAAAATGAATTGATAACGAGGTGCGAGGGCATTATCCCAAACAAAGGAAGCCCACTTTGGACGGGATTCCTTTTACCCCGATAAAATCCCAAGCCGAAGCAACAGAAAACTTACCCGAAGATTCATGACACCAAATGAATTTGTCGTGCATAGATTGTGTTTACATGGTTTAATTGGCCTAATTTCTTTAAAATTGGATCATTACAAGATTTCCTTTTATTTAGTCATTGAGAGACTAAATTGCATAGAATTCGGACCCCAAAGACCAAGCCACCTAAAAATCAAGCCAAATCGATCAGACCGGTCCAACCAGCCATTAGCGGAGGAGATCGGTCTGGCTCTCCGGTAGTCGGCTCTTGGTAGTCAGCCACCAGCCATGGGTGTCCTGTCATCTGTATTTCATTCCCATGCCCTTCAATTTTTCATATTTTGGGAAAATGCCCCTAGGTTTTGTGAAATTACAAGATTGCCCCTAATTAGGCCTTAATCATATATTCAATTTAAATTTCCGATTCTAACACATCAATATCATCCGGATGATCATGTGATATATTTTAACCTTGACTAGCTCCTAATGGAATTAATTAGGCAATTCGATCAATTTTTAGCCATCCGATCGAACCGACGATCAAGATTTAATCTTGAAAGGGAAATACATAAGACATTTTCCCTCCAAAACGTAGGAGAGGCCTCATTTGCATATTTCTAGATCTGGATTTTCTTTAAAACTCTCTCTCTACCTCATCTTCCTACCATCTCTCTTTCTCTCCTTCCTATCTCTCATGCACAGCCGCATCATTATCAATTCACGGCCCTTGCCAGCAGCCCTTGATGCCACACTACTGCCCGCCAACTCCCTTAGCCTCCCTCCATCGCCATTGAGGCAATAGCAAGATTGGCAACTGTCCCCATAGCCCCATCCTCCTCCTCCTCCTAGCCACTTCTCCTTCCCTGATTGGCGACAATGGCGATCCATTGGCAATTTGACCACTGCCAATCGTCCCCTAGGCAAATCCCCAACTATTTAGCGGTCGGGACTTGATTAGAGAGTCATCGGAACACTGCTAATGGCCGTTTATTCGTTGGCAATTCAAATTGGGTCTAACTAGACCTGATCCTCTCTAGTCATGAACTAACAGCTTACTAGCATCGATCAAGTTCATTCTGGCATCCTTAGTGTCCCATTGACAATCCCCGAAATCTTCGAGTTGCCATGGTGCCTTGATCTCCAAGCCTCTCTCACCCCAAAAGCTAGCTCAAGGAGTAAGGCTTTCCCTCATACTTATATATAAAAAAAAAAAAAACCACCTACCTCTTCCACGATGTGAGATAAACCCTAACAATCTCCCCTTCACACATTGAGGTTAGGTCAGAGGTCACAACAACTCTCTCCAATTGATTGTTAGGTCTAGACTTGTTGGTAACTTGGGCTCTAATACCAATGTTTGATGGTCTTAAACCTCTCTCACCCCTAAAACAAGCTCAGGAGATAAGGCTTTCCCTCATACTTATAAACTGGCAATCTACCCCTTCCACAACCGATGTGGGACAACCCCAATAGATCATCGATAGATCAAGCTCATTTCATCAAAAATCACGCAAAGGTAAACGTCTAATCCCGAGCTTAATGAAGTAAGATCTTGTTAGGAGATTGGGGCCAAAGCTCACACCTAGGGTTTGATCGATGATGAATATACCTTTTATAGGATGTTTAGGATGATTAGAATGGATATGAGTGATTGATTATGGTTCAATGATGGTTGATTGCTTGAATGATGTTGTTCTGTAATTCAGGATCCCTAATCAGATTGTTTAGATGTTTGCCTTGGAACGACCCAATTATTGTACTTTTTGTGCTCAATGTCCTCAGGACATTCGAAGATGGCTCGAATATCTTTCCAACAAGCCATAGAATGCCCCAATCCAGCTTCGTTTTATATAATTTTTGCCTGTCTAAATTCAATACGTTATTTGATTGTTGTTCTATTGATTTATGGTCTACAACATTTTTTTTAATTATTTTTTCCGATTATTTTGTTTCATTTTTTAAGATAATTTCATCATGAAAGTTCACAAAATTGTTTTGGCCATGACATATCTTTTTTTCTAGATTTTTTGAAGTAGATTTTATTAGGCAAATCTTCAAAAAATCATCCTTATACTGATTTGCCCTATTTGAACCCGATGTGTGTTTGCTTAGAAATGAGTTAGTAAACATGCTTGATTGGTGTTGCATCTTCGTGAAAGTCATAGAACACTTCATAAGCTTTCTGACGAGGTATAGATTCCACTAAACGGTCATTGTTTGCTAGTTCAATTGCTTGCATGAAGCCATGCTTGTACTGCTGCAATCTGAGATGTTAAATGTCTTTCTATGTTTTTCCATTTTCGTGTAGATTTTTATGAGTCAAATTAGATGTCGATATCAAAGAAAAAAAAAAGATCATGACATTGCATTATATACATAGGAACTTTTATTTTTTTATTTTTTATTGCATCATTAAATCAAGGAAAATCATTCACGCTCTGTGCAATCCCTACTGCAATTATGATTGATTATGTCTTCATAAAAACGTCTTCAATTGAGCTCCTCAAGAACGAAATTGGTGTATGGTGTCTTCTAGACATATTAAGAGCAAATCATAAGCTTCAAAACAATGTATGGTATGTATCATTTGAAGGTCGTTTGCTATATGAAAACCATTTGCCAAGTTGACATGTTGTTGTTGAAATTGCCATGCATTCTATCATTAAGTCATTCTTCATGAAAAATCACATATTGACATTCATAAATTTGTGTGATTTTTTACCTATTGACCTAGGATTAGATGTCTTAATCAAACTTGTTTGTCACATTTAGCCCTAAGTCATTTTTTTCTTTTTGGACAAGTAAGTAGCATAATATTACTAACTAAGGGTCTGAGCATATACAACATGTGCATTAATACATAGTAAATCCAAAAGAGCAGAGGGGGGGTGGGGGTTAATAACCCAGTTTCGAGGAAGACATCCTGTGCGTTGGGCTTTAGCTACTCAATCGGCCACTCTGTTGGTATTGTGGCTACAATAGGTGAAAGTCAGTCCCGACATAGTCTCATGTTTGAGCTTGGCCCAATCCACTAGAGGCTGCAATGACTAGCTTAAGGTAGATGAGGAGAGGACACTCTCCACCAACATACGGTAATCGGATAGGAGTACTATTTCTTTTTCTAGGGAATTTGGGGTGAGCTTTGAAGATATAAAGTCTAGGGTTTCAACCAAAGCTACAGCCTCCGCTTCTTCAGCAGAACTCACCTCGACATTTTTTGCAAACCCATCTCTTATTATGCCCAAGGAGTCTCTACAGATGCAAGCAACAACAGCGTGAGAGGAAGTTCTTCTCTACTAGGAGTCGGAGAATCCCCCAGTCGTCTCTATGGGTGTGGCGGGGTGCAATGCTGGATTAGGTCCGCAAACAGCACGTCGCTCAGTTCGATTGAGGTCAGGGGAATAAACGGGTTCTTCCTCTGCATCGTTGCTGCACAGGTAGGTCATAACCCCCATCCTTTCTTCAGATATGCAAAACCTTACGTGGTGGGCGTCATTAGTGCTTCTGTTATCTTGTTGTTATGCTAGAGAAGCAGATCTATTAGATCTGAAATCGTATGTTGGTGTTGTAGAGTCGGTAGAATCTTCATCGATGGTGATGCTGGTCAGTGGGAGCTTGCCAGGATCTCTCACTGCTCCTCTGCTATTCAGCTCGAGCAAGCGTGCTTTGTTCTAAATCTGGATCAAGTTAAATGTCTCCGATGTGTCAGGCTCATCTCCATTTTCTCTACTATTCGGGTGAGGGCTGCTCCTATCCAGTTGTGTCGCTCTGGTTTGGCCTACTGAAGAAGCATAGGCAGCTCCATTCTCTGTTCGTCTGCCGCCATGGGTCGCTGTGTCGATCTGGTTTGGTCTCCAGTTCTGGATTTATGCTTTGTTTTCAGCATTAGCATATTTGAAACTATGAGAGGGCTATGTAGGTGGTACCGGGCAGGTGTCATTGGGACCTCCACCCAGGGGATGCTTCCCGTAAGCTTGCTCTCGACATTTACTGGGCGTCACGATCAGGTTAGGTATTTCTTGGCTTGCTTCTCTGTGTAGATCAGGTAAGTATCGTGCCCATTCTATACTTCTTTCTTTAGGTCGGGGCGATATAACTCTAAACGTTTTATCCTTCCCGGTAGTGCTATTTACATACGGGTTGTGCGATATATCATTGTATCTCTCGGTTATGTCTGTAGTCGAAGTTGGAAAAGATGTTGGGAATTCACTTGGATTGGCGGAAGTGATGTCGCAATTGGAAATTGAAGCCAAGGCAGAATCCAAAATAACTTCATTGCTACGCACCACCTCCTCTTGATAAATATTAGGTGAGTCAGTGTTTGAATAGGCATCTTCGAATGAAGCATCGATGTTTATTTTGAGAACTCCTTGGGGCAGGGCATGCCACTTGTCAGGGTCAGGTAGATGTTGGCCTTGCTTCCCAGTTTTTGATTTTTTATTCCAAGTTATGAAGCTCTCCTATGACATTGCAGCTCTGAACATAGTTTGATGTGGGTTAAGGGGATGTTTCTTGAAGATAAAGTGGTTGCGATCCTTCCGTATGCACCAGAAAACTGAAGCAACCAGTTCAAAGTTACGTGAGTTTCTTGATCCTATAAAATATTTGCTCAACCAGTCATCAAATCTTGTTAAACCCACTCGATCTATGTGGACTTGCAGGGTTGGCTCATTCCATATTTGTGCTGTCCAGGGGCAAAGGAGCAGAGTGTGCTCGACCATCTCCGCTTCCATATTGCATATCGAGCACATTGGTGAAGGTACAATCTTTCTCCTATGTAGATTATCCAAAGTAGGTAAAGCATTATTACAGGCACTCCAAAGGAAAATTTTGATTTTAGGTTGTATGAAGGAGTTCCAAATAAGCTTCCATATGTGTGGATCAAACTAGTGAGATGTTGTTGGTATCGTCTCTTGATGAGTAGTAGGTTTTTTTTTATCAAAAAGTAACCGCTCTTCACAGTATGGGTCCCCGATTTGTTATTTGCCCAAACCAGTTTATCTTCTATAGTTGGGAGGCCAATGGGGATTGCTTTGATTTCTTTCACTGGGGAGTCATTGAACATGGACCGCAAGAGTTCTTCCTTCCATGTTACGGCTACAAAGTCAATCAAGTCGGCAACTTTGCTTGGTTCATTCGGTCTCACTGTTCCTCCAATAATTACTTTCTTCAGCCACTTATCTTCTCGAATTGAAATTTGTTAACCATTACCCACTGCCCACATAACTTAGGGAGCAATTGCATCTCTTCCTACAAATAAGCTTTGCCAACCCCACGATGGACGTGAGCCTTTCCCTACTTGCTAAAAGTCACAGATTGGGAAGTAAAGGCCTTTCATGAGTTAGCTCCAAAGTGTGTTCGGATGCTGAGAAATTCTCTAGGCATGTTTTCCTAACATGGCGATGTTGAAAGCAAGTAGGTCCTTAAAGCCAATACCTCCTTCCTTCTTTCAAAGTTTTAGTAGATCCCATTTTCTCCAGTGCAAACCAACTGTCTTATTAGTATTTCTCCACCAGAAATTAGCAATTTTCTTCTCAATGGCTTTCATAATGGAAACTGGGATTTTGAAAATTGACATTGCATATTGAGGTATTGCCTGAACTACTGACTTGAGGAGAATTTCCTTACCAACTCACGAAAGCAAGTTTTCTTTCCAACTCTCTAGCTTCAAGTTTACCTTGGCAAGTATCCAGGCAAACATATCTTTCTTTGAGGCCCCCCAATCCGAAGGGATTCTTAAATATTTTCCTATTTTCGCTATTTCGAGAACTCTCAGCACCGACACCATGTTTCTTCGAAGGCTTTTTGGACACCCTTTGCTGAAAAATAATCCTGTTTTGTTGAGGTTTATGGCCTAACCTGATGCATAACAATATTGGTGGAGTATAGTTGCCAAGTTTTGACATTCCAAAACTGTACCATTTAGGAAAAAAATAGAGTCATTTGCAAATAGTAAATGAGAGAGAGTTGGATAGTTTCTGTTCAGTTTAATGCCGTGGATGGTATCTGCTGCAATTGCTTGTTTCATCATGTGGGATAATACATTGGCTACAATAATAAACAGATACGGGGATAGAGGATCTCCCTGGCAAATACCCCGAGATGGCTTGAAGTAGTGTGAGGACTCTCCATTAAACTTGATGTTGTAGGACACTGTAGTGATGCATTGCACAACCCACTGCACCCATTTGTCACTAAAGCCCATCTTTCTTAGATACTCATGCAAGAAGTCCCACTCTATTCGGTCATAAGCTTTCTGCATGTCGAGTTTAAGGATGGCTTGAAATTTTTTCCTCCTGTCTCGAGTTCTTAATCTATGGAGAACTTCTTGAACAATCAAAATATTATCTTGAATTTGGCAACTCCCCACGAAAGCACTTTGTTCCGCAGCAATTAGGTCTAGTAATAATGGTTTTAGTCTGTTTGTGAGGATTTTAGAGATGATCTTGTAAGCAAAATTACATAGGTTTGGAAATGTTCTAACTTTTTTGGATTTTGGTTCTTGGGGATAAGAATGATTTGGGTTTTGTTCAGGGCTGGGCTAAGAGTTCTAGACTCAAAGAAAAGCTGCACTTCCTTAAGAATATCCCCGCTGATGACTTGCCAATGCTGCTGAAAAAATAGTCCGTTCAGTCCATTCGGTCCTGGAGCTTTGGTAGCACCCAATTGGTGAGTTGCATGATAAACTTATTCCATAGTCACAGCTTCAGTGAGTTTAAGGTTCATAATTGCATCAACTGACGATGGTATGTGGTTGAGGATAGGCTGGAAGTTCCGAGGATCTACCGTTGTATATAAATTTTTAAAGAAATCCGTTGTGATGTGCTTGAGAGTCTCATTATCCCTCACCCAGTCTCCTTTGGCATTCATTAGCATAGTAATGCCATGGTAATGCGGTTTCTGTTTCTCTATTGTATAGTGGCAGCATGAAAAAAATTTATATTCCTATCCCCCCATTTGAGCTACTTAATTCTAGATCTTAAACCCCAGAACATTTCTTCTTGTCGCCAAAGTGCCTCGATCTCTTTATGTATATTCTGAATTTTGCACTAATTGTACTTCAATGTAGGGTTATTCATCCGAATCTGAAGCTCATTTGTCAGCCTTTCGATTTTCTTATATGCATTAGGAAATCATTTTTTACTCCATGCCTCTAGTTGAGTAGCCACGCTATGCAATTTCTCAACCATATTCTTCCTGTGAGAGTCCTCCCATGATTGCTTGACAATCCTCTTGCAATCTTCATCTTCTGCCCAATATGCCTCATATCTAAACTCGCACCGCTTGCGTGCCAGGATAGGTAGAGTGGATAGAATGAGAGGACTATGGTCGAAACCAATAGCTGGTAGGGTTGTAACTTCAGCATTTAGATCAGCTATTCTCTAGTCCATGGTATAGAGGGTGTGTTTGGTTAGGCATTTAGAAAGCTCTTTCAAGCCAAAAAGCCCCTTGGAAAAAAAAAATAGGGTGTTTGGCAATCATTTTCCAATTAGCTTTGAGTTGAAAATTGGTCTTGAGAATGCTGAAGGGCTCCATTAATGAAATCTTGTGGAGTTCCTTTTTTACCCTAAAAAAATAATCAGAAACCCAAATTTACCCCTTTCTAAAAAAACAAAACCAACGGTTTTCCTTGCAGCTCCTCCAGAGACACTCATGCTCTAGTCCTCACACTCACTCTCCTGAGAGCCCCACGATGACGCCGACTTCAGATCCGCCAACAAAAAATCTGGGTTTGTTTCCTCCACTCGATTCTTCTCCTCATTTGGGTTTGTTTCCTCTGCTCAATTTTCTCCTCATCTGGGTTTGTTCCTATTTCGATCTTCTGAAATGGAGGACACAGCAGCTTGCAATTCAACTCCTCCCTCCCTCCGACGTGACCACTTAGGCCATCGCCTCCACTCGATTCCCTGCATCCTTGCACATTTTCCCCTGCTTGTGGGTAGTGAGGTTTGGGCAACCTTCGAAGGCCTGCACTTTCTCTCTTTAAGCCTTCTTGGGTCGTCAGGATGGAGGCGAGTTCCTCTTTTTGTTTGTCAAGGTGACCCTCTTTGTATGATGTGTTCCACCTTCCTGCCCTAAATTTGCACTGATTATGGCATTTCATGGTTGTGATGGTCACGGTCGAACGTGCACAAGGAGGCTCGAAAGAAGCCGGAACCTCCTTGCATCGTCTACCATGGGAGCGGAAGGATCGATTGTCACCGTTGCCGCAAAAAAAGTCTCTCTCTCTCTCTCTCTCTCTTTCTCTCTCGGTGGCAAACCCAGATGGTTTGGTTAGATATCAGCTCAGGTTATTGGTGAAATCTCCTAACTTGTTACAAGTACATACTATTGTGTCGAGGTCTTGATCAGAATAGAAATGTTGTTTGTGAGAGATCTGCGCGTGCAACACTGTTGTAGGTGTTTGCTTATAGATATCTCATGGGGGTGAACTTGATTAGTTTCCAAATGTGAGGGCATAGATTGACCTTATGCATTGTTCTTGTAAGAGAGATAGAGAGATTCCATATAGTTCTCTCTTTTTGGTACTGGCAACTATTAAATTCAAGCTTGCCCTATCTAAGATGGGAGGAAATATCTCTCTAGTTGGATAGTGAGGAATTGAAAAGCATGAAGGCTACTGCTACCTAGTGAACTGAAGAAATCCCATTGCATTACTAGTGAACCGGTTCAGACTTATGAGTCATGGACCACAAGTTATGGTGGCTTGATAAGAGGGCGAAGCTCCACATATGGTCAAGCGCTGATAGTCTACTCTCTCAAGCAAAGAGACCACTAGGCTTATGTTTTATAGCTTCCATCCACATAAGAGTCTGTATAAGTAGGTTTTGTTGTACTTACAGTGGTCTTCTTCAATGCTGCTTCTTGTTCCATAACAAAACACACACTACATCGCCATGACTTCCTTGGAATTTCACCTTTTGTCCCCTTGCTTATTATGCATCATCTGGGTTTGTTGTGGGGTGTAAGGGGGTCGAGAAAATTACATTGGCAAGTGTGCTTTCAATTAGAATGAGAGCATAGATTCATGGCGTTTCAGTATTCTTTTGGCCACTTAATTAAGTTTTCTGCAATTGGTAGATTTCTCTTTGTTTGTTTACTGCTTTTGTTGGGTGTTCCTCCACTAAATCCTCGTATTATTTGTTGTTGTAGAGCTAATCAACCAACAAAATTGAGTTCACCTACAGTATCAGTTATATTCAACAACTGTTAACTATTTGACTCCATTTATTCTTAGTGAGTTTTTTATGTCTGGGTTAGCCCCTTCGTGTGGAGGGTGGAGTGGGCATTGAAGCTCAAGGGCATAGCCTACAACTGCATCGAGGAAGACATCCTCAACAAGAGCGCTCTTCTTCTGCGACTCAACCCTGTTCACCAGAAAGTCCCTGTCCTCGTCCATGGAGGCAGAGTCCAGAGTAGTCTGCGAGTCCAGGAGGAATGAAGCCCTGTGTCAATTATTGCACCTACTCCTTGCTCGGTGCAGAGAATAGCTTTGCTTGCCCTTGTTTTCCTTATGAGTTGGGCTTTGGATTTGTATTTAAGATTCAAGAGTTAAGTATGGATTGTAATAATGTGGTTTAGTGCGGTTTTTGAGTTACTCTGCTCCTGTGTATGATTTCACTCTATCTTAGATTGTTGGTTGCACAAATTGACAGTTGAAGCTTCCATTACAAACGAGTAAGATTGCAAATTAATTCCATCGCTTTGGTTGCACGTCTGGATTCAGTATGCTAAGCAAAAAAAGAACAGGCCAAAAGGATCCACTATAACCATGGCAAATCCAATTTCCAAAGGTTTTCGCCAGAGTTACTTAGGGAAAATCCTGGGATCATGTTCTGGCACTGAGGATCAAAACATTAACTCATTTTGTGAACTGTTTATTCAATTGGGGTTTCTCGAAAGCACCCAATGCAAAATGTAGTGATGCTCATAGTTTAGATGTAAATCAAAATCTTCAACCTTCTTTGTTATTACTTGAGCCCGCCTCTAGATCTTGCGTAATAAGTTTATACCTCAATGATACGAAGCAATTCTATGGTTTTTAAGGATAATGAACTTCTTTCCTCAAAGCATATATTATCATGTTTTTATTGTAATGAAAGTATTCTTATTGTAATTTAGAAAGAGAGTACATAAATTTTGTTCATTTGATGTTTTTTTAGCAAAAAAAAAAGAAATTTTAATTTTAATAAAATTGTTTACACAACATCTTTAACATGGTTGTCAAATATAAATGTCGCAAACATTATTTTTTTAATTTTAAACAAATAAAAATTAAAATATTTAGATTAATCACCAAAGGGGCTCTGCAAATGTATTTTCTACCAAATAGCATTTATCTCAAAGTTGCTTTTCAAAACAGAATTTACCAAACAGTCTTTGCATTTCCCCTAAAGCCCTTTAAGCTAAACTGCTTTGCATTCTCCCAATGAGCTTTCCAAATGCTGAACCAAACGCACCCAGAGAGCTCTATCTAACCTTTCTTTAACATTTTCATCTCCCTCTATTCTGTTCGTCCAGGTAAAAGCGCACCCCTTAATTTTCAGGTCCATTAATGAACATGCATATAAAAAATCCTTGAATGCAGTAAGTCGATAGTGTTCAGCCATCCTCCTCTTTCCCACTTTTTTCCAATTGTAAATAACCTCAATAAAGTCTCCAATACACAACCAAGGAAGGTGATTATAGGCACTTGCTCTTTGTATTTCCTCCCAGAGTATAATTCTGTCATTGAAAGCATTAGGAGCGTGGAGAAAAGTAATTCACATATTCTGTCTACTATCATGAGGAAGGAATTGCATGTTGATAAGATATTCAAAGTGTGAGTCTATGGAAACGGTTACCTGGTCTTCCCAAAAAAGAGCCAAACCCCCCGATAACCCTGCTAGATTCACTAAAAAGCTGTGAGAAAACTTGAGTCGTCTTTTTAATCTTTGCACTGCCTGCTCTTGATTTTTAGTTTCCATAATAAATATTAGATTGGGTCTTTCTTGAGTCGCAAGGATCCTAAGAGCCTGAATTGTTAGGAGAGAACCCAACCCTTGACAATTCCAACTTAGTAGTTTCATGGGTGCATCAGTGGCTTATTAGGGCTAGCCACTAAAGCCCATTGAGTTGATTTTTCCTCCTTTGTTACAGGGATGTCCACTAGTTGTAGGTGGTCAGCGGATGCTGTTTTGGAGGCTTGAGCTCCATACGGGCAAAAACGCTTACATTTCTTTGATGTGGAGAGCTTGGTAGATCTAGTTTTGCCCCTAGTTGGGCATCTTTCTAACTCTAGATAGAATTGCCTCTCTTTCTTGACTTCTTTGATATGTTCATTGTGCAATGTCAGCATGGACTCCGCATCTAAGCAGCTGCTGTCTCGCTTATGTGGAGCTTTGCTTTCCTTAATGATTATAGCTCGAGAAGAGAGGGGATGTTCGGCTTGTTGCTCGGGCCCCTCCTCCGAGAGATGCTGGACATGGAGGAGCAGGAGGGGCTGCTCTACTGCTTTCTGTGCTTGATGTGTTTCATGGGTATCCACTGCCAAGGGAGATTCTGACACCATTTCTATGTCTTCAATGAGTTGGGTTTGCTTGCCATAGAAAATTTTTCCATACAGGTTGAGTTCCCGGACCTCAGCTCGTAACTAGTTTCCATAGTTACCCGGTATATCTTCCTCCAACCTTGTTTGTTTGTATGGTATTTCTTTATAGGCAGTGGCATAATGGCAAATTCAACCACAAGAGTAGTAGTAATGTGGCAACCTTTCATATTTGAATTCAATCCATAGCATTTTGCTTCCCAAGTTGACAATTAGCCCTGTTTTAAGAGATGTAGCTAGATTCAGCTTGATTCTTGCTTTTCCGACCTTATAATTACTGTTTCCTTTTGCTTCTAGTTTCACCTCAAGAACTTTGCCAAGCTTGGAGGCGATCTCTCTAACTACCGCCGTTGTAACTCTACCAAAAGGTAAGCCAAATAATTGCACCCAAAAGGGACAGTGAGAGAAATCATAGCACATATCAAGAATGTTAGGATCACATTGCTAGAGCAGTAATAGGTTGCTAGAAAAAGACCATGGCCCGACATCAAGGACTTTCTACTTCTCAGCTTCTGATTTAAAGGAGAATGAGAAAAAGCCTGGTTCTAACACGGTGCGGGAGACGTTCTCAGTTTTCCATGCCCATTTCATAGTGCTGAGAAAGGCTTGGAAATTTACATTTGGTCGAGAATAGAGTTTGCCAAATAATGTTAGCTAGCATTCTTTTAACTTTTCAGCAAAAATACCCTCCGTTACGTCTATAACATCATCTTCTGACCATAAGTTACCTAAACTTTTACACAGTGCCTCTAACCTGCTCGCTTTAGAATTAGGATCTGCCATAAGGCCTGCTTCAATAAGGTGTGATGATAAGGAGAAGAGAATACGTCAGGACAGAGAGCTTGTGACCAGCCTCTGTAGCCCTAAGTCATGTTTAAACATCACAATTTTCATGCATCATTTAAGTATCTTAATGAGCTTATTCTCATGCATCACATTTGGTTATTCTTATGACTGATTTGTACACTTCTATAATCGCTATCATTTAAGCTTAATTTTAATCTTAATCAAACTTGATGTCTCATCAAGAGTCTTAGGGCACGTTTTGATCTTTCTAATGATGCCGATTTTGTACCATTTGCATATTATTTGACCCATGTTTCATTTTTGCAAAGTTTTTCCCTAAAATCTGTCACAATTGAAATTCAGAATGTTTGTTTTGCCCTTATTGAGTCAGACCTTTTGTCATTTTCATATGAACTTTTCGGTAAAGATTTTGAGGTCGAGTCCTTATCTAGATTTATTTATCATTCTCATGTCTATACTGTTGTGACATTTCAGAATGTTTAGATATCATTTACAAGGACAAATTGTTGTTGATTTAACATGATCCTGCTGCCTTTTTCTGTTCTTGAGACATCGTTCTGTATTCTTGGATTTTCATAAATTTATGTGTAGCTTATCTTAGGAAACTTCCTTCATGGAAGTTGTTCCTTATTGTGTGCTTGATGTTCTATAATTTTCTTAGGGCCAATTATCCCTTGGTCCTACCCCAATTGCTCTAATCTCGATTACCCTATTTGATATTTGTTGTTTTGATTCTTTGATGCAATTCCATTATAGGATTTTTAAGAATATTTTGCATGCTGAATTGAGATTACTTGTCTTCATGAGTTTTGATCCTCATGTTCTAAAATTCATGCACTAAAATTCTTAGAAAATTTATTATAAAAAAAAAAAAGAACATCGCGCTATACTTTTCAAATCCCCTAAATGGTGCAAAACAATTTGAAGTTTCATTTTTTGTGTGATCCAAACTCAATTTTCATTCATGTGATGCCCATGTGGAAAACTTTCATTCTTAAAAAAATATTTTGATATGGTTTGAATAGTGGTTTGACATTAATTTTGTCTAAGTTTGAGTCATATTTAAAATGTTTTAAGCTTGATCAGTATGTCCAGTGATACACCCAAGTTTGCCTTGATTTTTTATTTTTTTTACTAGTTGAAGCCTTGATAGTTAAATGTGCCTCGTAGCTATGATAAAATTGTGTCTCCCTTTCATCCAAGCTTTCATGTTATGCTTTATATTAAATTTCCAAAATTATGTTTTTGGCTTTGCATTGATATCGTCTAGGTTTGGACCATATTTAGGGCACCTAATTAGTGTTGATGCATCCGAGTTAGCCTTGACAACTAAATGTATTCCATAATCATTGATATAATTATGCTATGCCATTAACAATTTCATTGGAATCCATTGTTTGGTTGTCTCTCAAATGACTTTTAGGCATCACTTGAATCTTTTAGCTTTTGAAGTGTTCATTTTTATAGAACTCATGTTATTGTGTTTGGCGCTTGATGACTGAATAAGTGATCTAGTGTTGGCTCACTAATTTTGCTTGATTGATTGAGAGCCAAGGCCAAAAGACTTGAATGCATGCTTTTATACTTGCTATGCATGTGATTTTTATATTTATGCATAGGTGTGATGCATGATCACGTGGGATATCCTGGGTCACACTTAGAACCCGTTTCAGGGACTTTTAGTATTGGTTGCCACATGAGAACACAATTGGTGGGCAATGGCTATAAGTCATTAAAAAAAATGAATAGGGTAGGCGTCCTAGATGGATTGTTGCATGAATCACAAAGGCCGATCTCAAAGCCATGTTTGATCAATTAGACACATTGTCTTAATTTCTTGATTGTGATTGTTTTTACCTATTTGTGATTGTGACTATTTCTGTTTGTCCTACTATATGTACATATTTTCATATTGTAAACATTCAGTGTTAGTATTATATTAGAGTCAGAATAAGCCCATGGAGGTGGCAATCCCGACAACCTAAAGACAACGAATGGTCAATGTCCAATTAGACCCCATTTTGTACCATTTATTCCCATGATATATGCTTTGAGTTGCTTTTTGTTGTATAAATGCCTAATGAATTGCAGGTTCTTTTCTTTCATTTTACTATATGTTTTAGGATTGCATATTAGATTTACTGCTTTTTTGTAAACTATTTTCAGTGTTTATTTACCGCACTTTCTTTAGATTTCAATTGATTGTTTTATTTCCTTCTTTAATGGAAATAGATTGACATGAAATTGATCGTCCATCCATGATCACCTAGTTAGTTTCTCATTGGTATGAAAAGGTTAAAAGACACGAATAGGCACATTAGGAAACACAACAAACTATTAGATACCGAAAGGGCGTTAATAGAAATATTAACGTAAGCTAAGTCCCTGAGCTTTAGAATCTCTAGTTGCGTAGATATTGAGGGACCACTCCCGATCCTCAATTAGGTTTTCTAGCCGACCCCCAAAAAAGAGGCTAGTTACAACTCCTAAAATTGTGTTTTAGGTTGTCTAATAAAACTAATAATAAGATGAACTCGTCATGAGGGATATGGGTCTCGTAGAGACTCACTGAGGTTTAGCATACTTGATGTGGTAATAGTCCAAAAGGATGAAGTGATGCCATTCTTTTATATGAAGAGTATGGTCAATACGGCTACTGTGGTAAAAATACCCCTAAATTAGTCATTCACACCTGATCTCCTTTTTAAGGTGTACCATATGTGTGAAAGCGAATCACGACATAGTCCTACTATCACACGAGGTGTGAGCTTATGAAAGCTCACGACCATAATTGAGCAAACTCATGTGATTGATCCCAAAAGATGAGGTACTAACATCTTTTGGAGTATGTACCGTGAGTGAGTTTTCATAGTCAAGTACCTCTAAACCCTACCTTCCCACTGCCGAAAGGGGGGGTGCCTCGAGGGTCAGGTTGCGACAAGGTTTCAACTTTAAATCTTTAGTGTCTAGGTTTTGTATTACTTTATTGATTGTTATATTATTGCAATGTTTACTATGTGCATTTAATTTCACAAAGAGGGGAGAAGAAATTTGTTGTACACAATGAGATGCGGTCGAACTAGTCTTTCGGCAACAGATAGCTTAGAGGAGAAACGAAAACTCTACTGCAGTGGCATGACTTAAAAGCGCCCTTTTGGATGCTTGGCTTATAGCCATTAGCTTTTGGCCCTAACATTGTGAACAAGTATTGAATATTCTATAAATAACATTCTTTTGTATTTCAAGAGATATCATAATTGTCAATTTCGAGAAAAAGACTATGGAGAAGACTTGTTGATTTTTTAGCGACTTGAGGCACCACGAAATATTATTCTGAAAGTAAATAAGAAAATGATTCTCAACTTTTTCTTATCATCTTATCCTTGGCTTTTTGATGAATCCAATCCGACCTCATTGATATTAGTCTTTGATTACCATTTCGGGTGAATACAATCATATATTTGATTATGATATGAGGGCGCTTCATCAATCAAACAATGGGTCACCACAATGAATCATTAATGGAAAGCAAAAGCGAAAGATCAAAATCTAAGACAGTCATGTTCATTTTATTCTAGACTCAGTTGTGCAACCAAAACAATCTTCAATCACACATGATAGCATGGTTTATGCCCATGTATAATCATGCTTCCACGTGGTGGCATCTTTGCTGAAGTAAAAACCGTCATTCCATACAGACCAATAGCACTGGCCACCACAGCGAAACTGATCCTGTTTTGCCTTGAACGCGTCGAAGTACTTGAACTGCCACTCCCCCCTGGGCAAGGTAGTGGGTTGTCTTAAAGACGTCCATTCGGAAACAAATCATTTGCTCTTGACCTAAGTGAAGGGTCCGGACCCCAACATCGTCATCATTGGATTGGCAATGGAGTATTAAGTCGCCGACTAAATTGTGATGATGTGGACATGGCGCCTCACAAACACAAAGACAGCTTGTGATGGTGGAAGATAGGATATGAAGGAAAGTGATAGGCAAAGGACAAACGTGAATTGGCTTAGGGATTTCAATTTTTTTTTTTGTTTATGCTGGAGGAACCGCTTTGGCCGACAGCCGCCATGTAAACCCCCAGGTGTCGCTAGTGGGGAAACCACCACCCCGACGCCACGCTTAAGTCACCACACAGCGCTTCAACCTCCCTGCTTCGCAGGGGCTTCGAACCTTGGCCTCCTCGGTGGAGGACAAAGGATCTACCATCCACGCTGCAACGGCTGGTGGTGGCTTAGGGATTTCATTGCTATGAAGTATTATCATAATTAATGACATTTGGTGTAGAAACTTTTGATGTGATTTATATTGAACATTCTTTGTCCATCATGAAAATTTATTGAAGTCCCATTATTGACTATTTTGGGAAGATAAGGGCAACTAGTTAATAGAGTCCAAATTTAGTATGACATCGGGCTCAAACCAATAAAGAAGACGACAAAATATATACTTGCCTTTTTCAATAGATATTCATGTTTTTGTCTAAACCTAATCGTTTGTTTAACCAATAATCCAAGGAAGTTTTTAGAGTTGACTTTTGGTCATCTCTCAAAGTTAAATTTGAACTAAATAAAAATCATCAAGTCACCTCTTTTAATGCATAATTGAACTTTGAATTCATCAGTCACAAAAATCAATCGAAAATAGACTTTTAGGCTAAATTGCCACATTCGATCACTAAAATTCAAAATTCACTAATTTTGAGTCATTTTTTAGGTTTTGTACCTTCACGACATATGATGCAAGGATCATAATGCATTCAATTTTCAGGTCAATTTTAGAAAATCAAGCTTGAAACTAGTTGGTCAATTTTCGAGCATCAATTTAGGCCCCTATGATCCACCTTCTTGAATAGGACAAGCATGAATTGGCTTAAGGATTTCTGTTGCAACCAAATTTTTCGGGTGTGAACCACCTGAGATTTGGCTAATGGATTGTTAAGCCTAGACTTAACTCGGGCTCTCCCAAGCCCATACCAATTCGCGACTTAAGTTTAAGTTTTTTAACATACAGTTAATTTTATCTAGGAGTCGCCACTAATCTATTTTTTGGTGGGTCGATTAGAAACCCAAGTAAAGTAACGGGAGTTTTACTTTACTCCTACGAACTAGAGACTATGGGTATGGAGACTTGGTTACACTAGATTTCTCTAATGCCCTTTCGGTACCATTCTTTTATTTTCAAAAATGTTTTTTGCAAGCAGCTTAAATTGATTTTAAATCTATTTCCCTAACATGTGAGGTGATCATGCGGATGCGCAATCCACCAATTTAACACCCAGATAAACAATAAATAAATTGCAAAAACTTACCTCAAAGCAACGAAAGCATCTGCAATGTTAAATTAAAATCCACATCAACAACCCTTGATATGGTTTCTAATTAACATGCAATTTATTTTTTTGTTTTCACTTAATTAATGAGAATCTAATCCATATGCAGTGCAATGCTTTTAATCTAACATGAAATGATATGACATGACAATATGACTTAAACTATATGACATGAGTAAAATTTTTGTGATTTCTTAATGAACATGCAATTGTTAAATATGCAATCCAAATTAACCAAAATGACTTAATTCTAATGACGTGTGATGTGATGCAATGCGATGACGTACAAAATTATTTTAACTAAAATGGCATGCGACATACAATTTAATATGCGAGCTATATGTCACGCGACATTTATTGAATGACCTAATCTAATTACGGGCAATTTCTAATTAAATGAACCTAACAACAATCACTAAATGACGTGCATTTTATGAACCTAATTCTATATGACGTGCACATGATTTTTTATTCTAAAAAAATGCAATCTATCCTAGAAATTGCAACTAATTTATCCTAAGACAAATTTTATTTTTTCATGAAATGCAAAACATAACTATCTAGATTAAAATTCTATCCAGTTTATATTAAGGATCGGGTCAGACTAAATCATAATTTAAACTAAGATATTGTCTTAACCTAGTAAGCCCTAACCTAAGATGCAAAAATCAATCTAAACTTAAAATGAAACATGCAATTTATTTTAATATGCCATGACGTGCAAATAATGCTCTAATTCAACATGATATATGCATGATGATTTTTTTTTGTTTCTTTTTTATAAAATTCGAAATTTAAAATTGCCAAATAATTAAATGTGCCATTTAAATTAAAGAAAACTAACATCCTAAATGAACGCATTTTTTATATTATTTTTCTTATTTAAAAAATTCGAAATAAGATTGCAATTCTAAACATGCAAGATAACCCTAAGACTGGGAACATTCTAAAACAAACTTAACCCTAATTCGAATTTCTTTTTTTTTTTTTTGGATTTTTTCCTTTTATGAAAATAAAATTGATCCAAACACCACGACATCAAATCAAGCAAGACAATATTAATATCCAAAAATTGATGAACCATATCTCGTGCATGAGATCGAGTTGACCAATTTTAAAATTAAATCGCGAATCGAATCTCGGGCTTAAGATTAGATTGTCAATTTTTGTAAGGGATTGCGAGTCGGATTTCGAGCGCGAAAATCGGACTGTCAATCCCTAGCTTGAGGAGCACTTTCGTGTTGGAATATCAATCATATATTTAGGAACAACTTCACTAAAAAAACAAGCTATAGAAGAAAATAAAAACAAACAAAAAATAAATAAATAAATAAAAAGACTACCTAATCCTCTTTTCTCTTTTTTTTTTGTTTTTTTCTTTTTCCCAAAAGTGGGCTTGCTTGTGCGGCTGGTCTTCGGCTCCGATGAAGGGCGACGAATCGGAGGCCTGGCAGGGGGAAACTCTGGCAAAGGTGGCAACGGGCAGAGGCAGGTCGCAGGGCTTCGGCTCCAAGCAACAAGGCGTCGAGATCAAGGCCGTCGATCGCTGGTCCTTGGGGCAATTAGGCTCGAACAGAGCAGCGTCGGGTCGGAAGGCTCGAGCAGCAGGGCAGTAGTGGTGCGCGATAGAGCGAAGTGGCAAACTCGTGGGTACAGAGGCACATCGATGTCGGTTGCTGCAGAAGATGCAGATTGGGTGGCACTCCGATGCGGTGGCGAGCGAGCAGGAGGTCGCGGGTCACAGTGGGCTGCAACAGAGGGTAGATCGGCTTGGCAGTATGGCTGATTTGGGGCTCTGGTGGTGTCATGGGCGGAACAGGGGCGGCCACGCGGGTGCGGTAGACGACGGTGATCACGCGGCGAGGCGAAGCTCCAATGCTGGTCGACAAGGAATTCACCGAAGAAGAGAAACAATGTTTTTTTACTTTTTCCTCTCTCTCTCACTTGTCTCTCTCACGTCACTTTCTCTCCCATGTCTTCTCTGCACACTTCTCTCCCTTTCCTTTCCCAAAGAACCGAAACCCCTCTTCCTTTGTCTCTCTCTTTTCACTTGACTTTTTTGTTTTCTTTTTCGACGAAGAGAAGCCCCCTTTTCTCCTCGTACACTGTTGCTTTTATAGGGGGTAGGAGATAGGTTTTCAATTTCCCCTTCAAATCTACATTCGCGATACTTTTTCACCAACTGATCACATATTGATAAGAATTCAAGATTACGATAAATTTTTCTCGAAATCCAGATCTTGCAAAGATAAATCGCAATATTTTTTCACACATATGCCCTATCCAAAAGATTCATATCCCAGAAAAATTTCAAAATTTCTATTTTCCCATTAGATAATTTTCAATCAATAAAAAGCATGGGCTTGGGCTAACTTGCTTGCTTTGTGGGCTTAGTCCAACTAATTTGAACCCATCCGCACCGGTCCAATAACTAAAATGCCAATTAAAATAAAATAATAAAAATGCACCTAAATCTATATGCTATGCAATTAATATATATTTTTTGGATAAAATTAAACCCTAATTTTTAATGCGATAAATGACTAAACGGGCCGTCAAAATTTAGGTGTCAACAATTTCACTGCTGCGAAGTATTATGATAATTACTAACATTTGGTGCACAACCTTTTTGATGTAATTTATAGTGAACATTCTTTGTCCATCATGAACATTTATCGAAGCCCCATTTTTAGGATAAACTATGTATCGACTATGTTGGAAAGATAAGGATGACTAGTCAGCAGAGTTCAAGTTTAGTGTAAGATCTAGCTCAAATCAATCAAGAAGGAAACAAAAAATGTGCTTACCTTTCCAATATATATTACCTACTCGATAATTGAGACGAGGTTTCCGATGCATTCCTCAAGTAGAACAAGTTTAATATGGATATTCCTCCCTCCCGTGAGGATCTTGAGCATGCCGAGAATAAGAAGAATGAGCAATTCAAAGCATATGCCATGAGATGGAGGAATCCGGTTGCCAAAGTCAATCCCAAACCAAAAGATAAGGAGTCGATGAACTTGTTCATGAAGATTCTCCTGCATGAATATCACACCCAAATGGTAAGCTCAACTGTAGAGACATTTGACCAACTCATCCATGTGGGGGAGTGGATCGAGACTGGCTTGAGAGATGGACAATTCACCTAATAGACTTTGATAGGTAAAAGGTTTACCGTGAAGAAGGAGAAAGAGCATGTTGCAGAAGTAAACATGACTTACACCAAGCCAAGTCGTGAGAATGCAACCATTAGGGTTTGCCCCAGTAGTCACCCTTTTAACATGGAAAGGGGAGGTGGGGGATTCAAATCCCCACATTCTCAGGGGGGTTGAAGTAGGGATGATTTAGTTTCAAGTGTGGGTTTCGACTCCCACGCTCTGCAAGGAGACAAGGCATAAGTTTGACAGTGAGAGCTAGAGTAGGAGTAGAGTAGGACAGACCAAAAAAAAAAAAAAAGTCGTGAGAATGCCAATTGCACCTAACGATTCAAGTAGCTAGGGCACAACACCAAACCGCATGTTTGCTTGGGTGTGTCTAATTTCTTTTCTTTCTTGCAATTTGGTTGACTTGATATATTGAATGTTATTTTTAATGGTTGCATAACCACGTGATCACTTCATGCATGTTAGTTTCTCAATTAAAATTAATTTAAGTTGCCAGCTTCAATGTTTTCATAAAAAATGTTCTAAAATGGTATTAGAGTAATCAAGTCCTAGAATTCATTTAATCTAGCATAATCAAGTCTTATAATACATTTAATCTCTAGTTCGTAAAATTAAAGTAATTATCCCGCAATTTATTCGGGTATCTAATAGACCCATCAAAGATTGTAGTTGCAACTCCTACATGAAAAATGATTGGTATGTTAAGAATTTATACCAAGTAGCAAATTGGTAAGGTTTAGGAGAACCCTAGCTAAATTTAAGCTTGAATCCATTAGCCAAACCCTAAGGTGGTTCACCATTAAGGTAGGTTGCAACACTCACCATCTTCATCTCTACTTTGGATGCCCATCAGGTTATCGTTGAACTTGATGTTAATTGATTCTTCCACTTCTTGTGATATCTTGCTAAAATGTGATATGCTTTGCTAGTAGTTGAGTAGTCAAGAAATATACCTTCATGTGATCTTAGTTCAAATTTACCAACATTGTCATTTGCATTCTTTAACACATAGCACTTGCAACCGAAGATGTTAAAGTAGGATATGCTAGGTTCTCTACCTTTGAATAGCTCGTAGGGTACTTTGCTGATGATGTAACAAGTTGTTGCAACGGCTTTAGCCGAGGTAGAAAACCGAGCATACCCTGCATCACCAAAGTAAGTTTGAAAGTTCTTATCTTTACCCTATGCTTCTTTTGTAACACTATAAACCCTAAATTTATACATGTGTGATACATCTATCTCAATTTTTTTTGTGACATTAAAATTCCCAAACGTGTACATATATAATATATTTACCCAAAACTTATACCCATATAACACGCTTACCTTCCGTCAAATTCTGCTAACATATATGGCTGCTTACATGGACGATGGAAAACAAACAGTACTCATGCGACAAAGATATGTCAAGTCATTATATTTTTCTTCCTCATTTTCTTGTTCCTTTAACTTCCTCCTTTGTTTTCTTCCTTGTTTTGGCAATGGTGAGAATGGAAGGTTGCCATGGCGAGGGCAGCACAAAGATGAAAGAGAAAGGAAAAAATAAAAAAAAGGTTAAAAAATTCTTTATGGAGGATATATATGTAGTGCAGGTCTAAGTTTGAGATTCTTGTTATCATAAAAAATATAAGTAAATGTATCACATAGATATCAATTTGAGTGTTTTTGTGTTACAAAATTAATTTGGAATAAATATATCACATAGATACAAACTTAAAGTTTTTGGTGTCACAAAAAAAATTGAGGTAAATGTGTTATAGTGTGCATAAATTTGTGTGTTTTGTGGCTTTTCCCCATTGTTTAATAACTAACTTTTGTATTAGGTTACTTTTTTAGGAAAAAAAAATTCAGTACATCATTCAAATAAAATTTGGTAATTTCATATGATAATTTGTAACTTCAAGGTGTTCAGTAAGAGAGATAAGTATAAGTTGGTAACATATAGGAATTTTTTTTTCTTTGTTAGAGCTAAGAGAAGTTGGCAATTTTTTGAAAAAATAATGCCAACATACGTTGATAATCATCTCAAATAAAAGTTGGTAATGTAAAACTACTTAGTAATTGATTTAATGAGTGCCGAACACCTGGAGTGCCAAAACTTAGCATGGAGGGACATTTAAGTACCAAAAAGTAGGAAAGTAACATTTAAATATCAAAACCAGAGCAAAATAGATCATTTAAGTGACAATCCAGCCAAAATGCTTGCATGGCGATTTTTTTAGCGAGGTAAGTGCAAAATGACTTCGTTTTGCACGCTGATGTGGCTAGAAAATGCAAAAACAACATTGTTTTATCTCTGATGTTTCACCCTAGTGACAACCCTTCCAACATGGAAGGGGGAGGTGAGGGGTTCAAATCCCCACCTTCTCAAGGAGGGATGGGGTGGAGACGTGTAAGTTTCAGGAGTGAGTTTCAACTCCCACGCCCTACAAAAGCGAGCGAGCAAAAGTCGAGAGTGAGTATAGAGTAGGAATAGAGTAGGACTAACAAAAAAAAAAATCTCTGATGTGGTAAATAATTAATATAAAAATTAATTGAATTTAATTTAAAATTACATTTATTTAAAACATTTAAAAATTCAAAATTGAAAAAAAAAAAAAAAAAAAAAAGGAGAGAGGAGGCACACAGCTGAGGGTTAAGCCCTCACCGCCGTTGCCTCTTCCTAGTGATGGTGGTAGGAGCGTCGGCCGGGGTCACCGAGCCTTGGGCCAAGGGCCCCCCAGCCAACAACGGCCCTTGGCTCGGCTGGGCGAGGGCACGTAGGCCCTCGCCGCCAGTCAACTAGGGTTGTTGACCCCTAGCTAGGGCTCGGCGGCCCCAGCCAACCCTCCCCCACCTTTTCGGCGATGGTAGGGAGGCAACGGCAGCAAGGGCCCTCATCGCCACTGCCGCCACTACCTCCCTTTTCCTCATCCTCCTCCTTTAAAAAAAAAAAAAAAAAAAAAAAAAAAAAAAATATATATATATATATATATATATATTGTTTTAAATTTAATTTATTTAATTTTGTATTAGAATTCAAATTATATCAAAATGACGTTGTTCTTGTGTGTGTTTTGCTAAGTCGGTCTTCCGGTGAGCCACATAAGTGAGAAAATTAATAAATAAAAAATTACCACGTAGGATTTCCTACGAGATTCGCCAGATCCTATTTTTCATTAAAAAAAAAAAAAAGTGGCACTTTCGTAAGTTTTAGCACTTAAATGTCTCTTTGTGCCAAGTTTTGGCACTTGGGATGTTCTTTTTGCTAATCTAAAAAATAACTTTCTTTGCTTACACCAAACGTTCCTTAATGTTGTTTTCCTCGAACAATAAGGCCTATTTCAAGCACAATTTATTCCCATAGATTTGCATTGCAATTCCGTGGGCAGTAGTAGCGCTGAAGAAAAAGACACCGTGATTATTTTCTTTAATGATTTACATTTATTACTTGATTAGAGTCAGCTATAATGGGCGGTTAGAACTCAAGATTCAAGTCCCGTCCTTTCCCTCTTCTTAGTCTTCAATTTTATGTAAAAACTGATATCCTTTTTCTCCTCCGTCGCCTAACTGAGACAGAAATTTTTTTTTTATAGATTTCCCTAAACCACTTGGGGTTCACCCCAGTGGCCACTCTTCCAACATGGAAGGGGGAGGTGAGAGGTTCAAATCCCCACCTTCTCGGGGGATAGGGAGTAACGCGTAAGTTTGAGAGTGGGTTGCGAGGAGGCGGGGGTCCAATGAGCCACGACCAAAAAAAAAAAAAAAAGATTTCCCTAAAAAAATAGAAAATAGAAAAAAATAATAATTGGAATGAGAGGACGGTCCAATTGCCACGCCCATAGAGTCGAGAACAAAGGGGAAGAATAATTTAACTTTTCAAGGCCAAGTTGTGTGCGACTAATCTATATTTCCTTCTTGCATATGCATTGAGTTATTAAAAAATTTCCCTCTCAAGCACAATAATTATAATACCAATTTTTTAAAAGAAAATTGCCATTGGAACTGAGATTACGACTATTGAATATTTCTTTCATAGTAAAAGAAACTACCTTTCTAAACCGGCCCTTGGTTTAGTTCTAAACCCACCAGGTGAATAGCAACATGAAGAATCGACCCCAAAAAAAAAAAGTAGCAACATGAAGAATAGATGCTAGCCAGTAAAGATTGAGTTGCGTAAATGAGCTGGGTTTGTTTCAATTTGGAAAATTCCATTGTTCTTTGATCATTCATCTATGGGCGTCGAGCTTGATTGGTGTAGCTAAGGTTTCGCATATAACAGTGTGGTGATGAGATTGTGCCACAACTTGAGTGCTTGGCTACATATATAACCTATAAATAAAAGTTGGGCTGGGGGCAATTATTGGAAATTTTCTATAATATGAGCTTATATTAATTAATTCATTTTTCATTTTAAATAATCAGGTTAATGGCTATTCCACTATTTATTAAACTCTTGAGTGATCTTATTGGATTGGGTTTTGGCATCTATTAATAACATGCCTAATTAACTAATAAAGTGTAGGCAGGCTCAATTGACATGCTATTGATTAGGGTTTATTAAGTCCCTCTTTAACCTATAAAATGGTAGATTATATCTACTAGTTGCTTAATCCCATTGAAAACTATTATGTTATAGAGATGAAGATTTGGCATTCCAATAGATCTCTGATTATAAGAATAATCTATTTTTCTTCAAGTGAACAAATAATTATGTTTTAATTCCGTTATGCTTATTGATATCGGTGTTTTACAATCATATATTAATCCGATTATTCTTGATTAATTAGTTATTTTGTGAATAATTTTCTACATGTGGTATCAGAACACATCATATATGATTATAGAATTCAAAATTATTTTATTTTTATGAACAAATTTGAAATTTTCCTCTTTGAGCTGAATATTGTCGTTATTTTTTCATGTGAATTTTTTGCTCGATTAATCTTGAAACCTTAGGGCTTTTGTTTTACTTGTCGAAATCTTTCTAACCATACATAATTTGTATAATTTTGTTGAGAATTGAGTGAGAATTTCAAATTGCTTGCAATTGATTGATGTTCATTATAATTCGTTGCACAGGTATAGTTATATATATATATATATATATATATATATATATATATATGTTTTAGCATCCCTTTGTTGCATTAAGGTAAGTTTTTTGGGCTTAAATTTGAGGAAATCCGAATTGTGGCCATGAATATTAAATCCGAAATTTCTTGAAGCTTGAATATGGTTAATTTCTTTGTTTGTTCTTTGTTTTATTAATTCTAGTCAATTATATTGATGTTAGAAGCAAGACTCATGGAGAATCAATTATTATATGTGTTTCTTGAGATTTGGGCCAAAACCGGGTCGTTAGACCCGGTTTTGCAGATTTTCGTGACCCGACTGGAGGTTGAAAAAGACCTCCAGCCGGGCCGGGCTTATAAATGGGCGTAAGCCCATTTTGTTTATATCCTTGGTTCTGGGCTCACGCCCATGAACCAAAGGAAAAGAAAAGATTCTGGGCGTGAGCCCAGAACCATCAATGAAATAAAGGTTCTGGGCTCTCGCCCAGAACCAGAAACATTGAAAAAAAAAGGAACATGGGCCTATAGCCTGATAGTGGGACATTTTAATTAAAAGAAGCGTGGGCTTCGTGGCCCGCCCATTCCAAGCGGCTGGCGTGGGCTCCTGTGAGTCTGCGGGCCAGGCGAAGGCTTGGGCCCCGCGGGAGGGTCCGAAACATGTAATAATAATAATAATAATTCTTTTGGGTTTTACGGCAACTTCATAAAAGCTGCTGTAAACTGCTACAATTATATGGAAGTATTTGCGGTTGTGAGGTGCTTACCAAACACTTTACCGGATTGGCTGCAACACTCTTTTTCATAGCTCAAAATTGCTATTGAAAAGTCGTAGCAAACACCCCTTAATACCACGTACACACTTTATTGTTGACCAGAGAAAGAGGGAGAGGAGAGAGAGGGGAATAGTCATCGTCGTCCCTCCTCCATTGAGGAGGGGTGGGGCAACCCTTGCCTAGACATTGGCTAAGGAAGGGGCCCTTGTTTGGCAGTGGCAACGCGCCACTGCCCATCACCACAGAGCAAGAGGATACGTTGACTGTCACATGATGATCATGAGGGCAAAGCCCTTAGTGGATGCCAACGAGACTCCCTCTCTCTTTCTGTTCATATTCTAAAATAACATGGATGACCAACGTCACCTTTATGTAAAAATTAAAATATTTATGTATTTAATGATAATATCATTCCGCATCATACTTTTTTCATAGACAAATTTGACAGTAGGTGTTGGTTTAACGGCCTTTATTGACAAATATTGTGCGAACGAAGGCCATGTAAGGTGATGTCCATCTTTCCTATTCATGTTGTAATCAACTTCTTCATCTTCCATTATGAGGGGAGGCTAGATCTGTTGGTTGTCGGTGGTGGTGTGAAAAGGCCATGGTTCCACATTCATATGGTTTGGAAGTTCGGCGTCCAACTCAATGGACAAGTTGAGCTGAGGACGAAAGACATTGCTCCGTGTTATGGGGACAATGCGAATGTGAAAAAGGAGATGGGCAAAGTCAAAGATTCATGGCATTGAGACCACCAGCTTTTCCAATTCCTTTAATTCCCTGTGCTCTTCAGATGATGTGGGTCTTCCAAAAAGCCTGTTGGAGTGGGGCTCCCTCCCTTCTCCATGTGCAAATTGTAAAGATCGCGTGAAGGTAGGGAAAGGAGAGTAAAAGACACGTCCAACTCCTTTCAGAAGACGCCGGTCCACCTGTTTCTTGAGATCGTACGTGGAGGAAGAGTACTTCGATCCGTTTTACTGAAATAAGCACGCCCTAAAACTTTATTCTTTTCTTCCAATTACAGAGTGGTGACAGAATGCCTAATTTAGTGGAAAAATCCCGCAGCCTCTTGAAAAGAATTTATTACTTTTTAAAAACGTGTTGGGAACTGATTATGCAGAACAAAACATGGAAAGCAAAATAATTGATGGGAACGGTTTAAATTTCAAACCATGTTGGTAGCTTGTTTGGTATAGATTTTCCATAACAACTTTGATTATGAAAAGGGGTGCTGCAGTTGAGGTCACCTTCTAAACTTTGGTCTTACGGCAATTGTTAAGAAGCTACCTCACCTGACTTCAAAATGCTACAGCTTTTAACATATATATTATCAACGGATGAATCACAACACTTCACTATACACTATACAGTTACAAAATAGCAAATCTACATTTCAACCACAATTGTATTAAACAAGCGCTAAGTAAGATCTGATGCAGTGTGGAACAAATTAGAATATATAATGGGGGTATTGACACCCTACCTGAATTTTTTTTTTTTTCATCTCACAATGATGTACCTAAATTTTTATATTGTTCAATCAAGTACGTCAACTTTTCAAAAAATTTCTCAATGTGAGGCCTCCATGTCAAGTAGTTTTGCTGAAATGCTTTCGCTAATTCGGCAAAATTTAGATATCGATGTGGATGATTAATGGTTATTTAATGGCGAGGGTATCCAGTTTGTTGTTTTCCGCCCGCCATTTTTAACAAATCTGGAATAGTCCAAGAAGAAACACCTGCCAGCCCAAGAAGCAATGTGGAAAAGGTTAAGCCCAACCCAAGAAGAAACACGTGCCGGCCCATATGAACTTTTCCTTACCCTCGGTTTGACACCTTGCAGTGGGGTAGTTTTTGCGCATTCGATCTTAATTTACCACTTAGACATGTTGTGGCACAGAATTTGACGTGAGACATGCCTCATCTCGGTAGATGTAAATTAGGTTGACATGATCTAGGCGCCCTCGATAATTACTTCTTCGATAGGGCACAAACGTATATGGCAAATTACAATTATCATGTTAGTCCCAAATAACTAAAACTATAACGTTTGGTGATGATATATCGTGATGGGATTAGTCAAATTATTTGAATCCTTGAAGAGCCTTCCAATGTACCGTTATGGGCAAAAAAAAAAAAGAAGAACCAATAGCTTATAACCTTGTTGCCTAAGATAATTTAACTAGCCAAATTAACTAAAGACGAATTACTGCTCCTCGTACCTAAAAAAATCAGGTCCTGAGAATATGGTTTGTAGCTATTGGAAGCATCTTCTAAAGGTAAACAAACGTTAATATAAATCCCAGGTAATTGGTTCATTACCTCGGAATTATTTCCAACCGTATTGCAATCCAGCTAATGAAGATTTTAATACATTATAACCTGAAACCTTCCATTTTATGTTATATGTATCTGCCCGATTGTCCTGATCACAACAATTAACTTTTTCTTTTAGTTAAAAAGAGTCTTTAACGATGATAAGGGCATGGAAAATTATTTCAGCTCCATGCAAATTCATTTATTTTAAGGCTCCATTTATTTCTCAAAAAATGAATGATTTGAAAAATATTTTCTTGAAAATGATTGTTTATATTGATTGAAATAATTAGCCAATAAAAAATATTATCGTTATCAATGGAAATTCATATCTAAACATTTCGTCGATAATGAAAATATTTTTCGCTTATTCATGTTTGTAAGTGATATAAGCAATTTTGTTTTTTGGAAAATGATTTACAAATCATTCATTTTTTATAAAATAAATGAAACCTGAAATTTATGAAAAAATTTCCATTTTTTCCACTATATATTGTTACACAAAATTGAAAGCACAAATAAAGCCAAAATGGTTCAAGAGAGAAATAAATGTAAAGTGATCAACCCGTTAAACCGATTTGCCTAGTTCATTGTGAGAGATCGGCAAGAAAGTTCCACTACAACTGCTAAAGTGGAGATTGTAACTAATCAACAAATTTTTTTTATAGACCCTGATTACACCTGAACAAATCCGGCAATTATTAATTAAGAAGTCACTCTCAATAGATTTATTTTTATGGCTCTCTCAAAAGTCTCTTTGAATTGGGCTCGACGCATTTAGTGAAATAGGGCCATTTCATCCAGTGTTTAATTTTCGGTCATGAGCGGTCGGACGTCTGCTGAAGTGGGCTAAACGTCTGAAGCCTTCTTGCCCAAAAACTGCTCAAGTCCGACATCTGCGCAAGGAAGGATTGGATGTCTGAAATGCTGGAATTTCCAACCTTCACATCCTGGTTGGACCTCCGATCTTAACTCCGGATTGTCCGTTCTTCTCATCTTGGACTCACATTAGCCTCCAAACTTTGGTACTCCACACCGGACATCCTTCACTTGATTTTTGACGTCCGAAAATGTCTCTTTGTGCAATGCAAAATATTTCACTCGCTCCGGATGTTGTTGAATCAAATTAAGTTGGTTCCGAACCAAACCAGGTCTAATTTTGGGTCATAATCAACAAATCTCCACCCTTGGCCAGATGGCCAACTTCATCCTCCTATTATCGTCTATTTAAAGCCCCACTAGAATCCCCACCTGCTCACCTAAGTCAACAAGTTATCTCACATCACTTGACAATAGATAATAAATGCTCTTTATATTCATGCAATCTCCTGTCGCAAGCTAGTGTTATTCCTTTCATGAATGTGCGTCCACCCCCCATTAGTCAAATTCCACATGCCACTCGTAAATCGGCTTGCACGTGAGATGGGCTGTTGAATTATTGTCCCACAACACTTAACAGCGGGTCCTAAATGCACATACATGGTTTGCCGATAGAATGGATATCAGAGAGGGTGATAGCAAAGGTGGCTAGGGAAATAGGCAGCGTCTCTGAGGTTAAGATTGAATCCAGGGGGTATACGTCCTACAAGATAGGAAAGGCTAGGGTCATGCTAAACGTCTCAGCCCCCTTTATTTCAAGGTCAATTTTCAACAACAGAGGAAAGAAATTATGGATGGATTTTAGATATGAAAGATTGCCTTACTACTGTACCTATGCGGGAGATTGGGACTTTATTCTCAACATTGTGAGGAGTTTCCATTTACTGAGGACAAATTTAAAAATATGAAAGAACTGCCTTTTGGTTCCTGGTTGAAGGCGGAAGCTAATGAAGTTAGCCCTTATTGGGATCTATTTTATGGGAAGTTGATTGAGGAATTGATGGAAGAAGAAATCATATTGAAATACCAGTGGATGCAAGACCGTTAGTGGTGTATAAGGGCAATCCAATAGACTTGAAGGATATAAGCACCATCAGGGGAATTGAATGCGGAAAGGCCAAGATGAAGGAAGCCATGATTTGGAAAGAGAACATCTATGTGCTAAATCCTTTACAAGAACTGAGAGATGGTAGAAGAGCATCTTCAGTAAGCAACCAACAAGGATCTCTTGAAGCTAAAAACCTGAAAAATTGCAAAAACATGAAAACGCATATCAGTAAAAAGCATAAGAGATACTCATCATATGAAGTGCAGCAATCCATCAATGGAGTATTAGATGAGACTCAATTGATTGAAACTACTATTCAAACTTGGGAAGAAGCACAAAATGGGCTCTAGTAGCTAGCCCTAATAAGCCATTGGGTTACACATGAAAGTTATATGCTAGAATTGTCAGGATTTGGGCTCCCTCTTGACAATTTAGTCTTTACGAACCTTAGTGGCTCAAGAAAAACCTATTGTCCTATGTTTAATGGAAATGAAGAATAGAAAAGATGTTGTGAAAAGAATGCAGAAAAGATTAAAGTTTCAGAATTACTTCACAGTAAATCCAACAGGCTTGGCTAGGGGATTAGCATTTTTCTGGAATGAATAGGTTACCATTTCCATTATTTCTAGCACTATGTCTTTTGTTGACTTAATATGTGATTTGGAAGAGACAAAATAGAGAATGTGCATCACCTTTGTTCATGCATCAAATGACTTTTAGCAAAGATTACAGCTACGGGAGGAAATTCATTAGATGACTAGATTGAACCGTGACCCTTGGCTATGTGTAGAGGATGTTAATGAAATCTTATGTCATTGGGAAAAAAATAGGGAGAAGAGTGGCTGAAAACTATAGATGTAAAGCTTTCCAAGACTTTATGAATGATTGCGCTCTTATGGATCTAAAAAGTAAAGGTTGTGCCTAGACTTGGGCGAATAATAGAGAAGGGGACGAGCTGACTATGAAGAGGTTGATCCAAGCCATGGATTAGAGGGTTTCTTTCCCTACTACGGAAGTTTTTGCTTTGCCAACTATCGAGTTGAATCATAGCCCCATTTTATTGAACCTTTTCCCTTAACAGGTCAAACGTAAAAAAGAATTTGAATTCAAAGCCTTCTAGGTAGATGATGAGGAGTATGGACAAGTTGTATTGGAAACCTGTAATTCTTTTTTAGGGGAGAAAGTAGCTCTATGGATTAGATTAAAAATGTGACTAAAAAGCTAGCGAGATGGAGTAAAGGGAGATTCACAAATGCAAAAACACAAATCTTGGTGCTGAAAAGAGAGATGCAAGCCATCACAAACAACTCAAATTCACATTATGACATAAATAGAATGAATTGGCTGAAAATGGAGATATAGAGGCTATAAAGACAGGAAGAAGTATATTGGAGTATGAGATCTAGGATCAATTCACTCAAATAGGAAGATAAAAACTCTAAATACTTTCATGCAACCACAGAGCAAAGGCGACAAAGAAACAAAATAGTAATGCTGAAAAATGAGCAAAATGAATGGTGCCGAGACCCCATACAATTAAAGGAAATGACAACCAAGTATTTCAAAGAGCTTTACACTTCCATAGGGCAAAGAAACTTCTAACCAATTATTGACCAAATCCCATGCCTTGTAAAAGAGGAGATGGACCAAGTTTTGATTGAAGAAGTGACCCTAAAAGAGGTTACCAAAGCAACTTTTCAGTTGAGTGCCCTCAAGGCTCCTGAACCAAATGGTTTGTGTGGAAAATATTATCAACATCACTGGAAGGATATTCACAAGGAAGTATCTAGGAAGGTAAGGTCTTCCTTTGACTCAAGAACCCTTAACCCTAAGTTGAATAACACCTATATCACCCTTATACCAAAAATGCACAATCTAGAGAGGTTGGAACAATTTCGGCCTATCAACCTTTGTAATTTTGCTTATAAAATCATCTCAAAGATTATGGCGAATAGATTAAAACAGTGGCTACCTGACTTGATAGCAACGAAGCAAAGTTCTTTTGTAAGCAGAAGAGAAATACAAGACGACATACTAATAGTGCAAGAAGTGTTTCATCATCTACGTATCTGAAAACGAAAAAAGAAATTTCATGTAGTGCTAAAGATAGATATGAAGAAAGCATATGATTGTGTAGAATGGGATTTTCTCAAAGCAAGCATGCTTAAAATGGGTTTCTGCGATACTTGGGTCTCATGGGTCATGGAATGTGTCTCTACGGTATCATTCAGTGTTAAAGTAAATGGGGAACCTTTGGCCTCTTTTAAGCCTACTTGCGGTATAAGATAAGGTGACCCCCTATCTCTATACCTATTTATCATTGTCGTTGATGTTCCATCTATGATGTTGAAAAGAGAAATGGAAAATGGCAGCATTAAAGGAATTAAACTAAATAGATTTTGTCCATTATTATCTCACCTACTATTTGCAGATAATTTAATCTTATTCTTGGAAGCAAAATTGGTCGAATGTCAAACTGCAGCTATGATCCTAAACCAATATTGTTTTGTGTCTGGACAAGCTATAAATTTGAACAAATTGGGCATGCTCTTCAGTAAAGACTGTCTAAGAGAACTAAGGAGTTACTTGACTAAAGAAATGAGAGTACTAGAGCTAGGAAAGATAGGGAAATATCTCAAAATACCTTCTGATTGGGGTGGATCTAAAAAGCAAATGTTCGACTGGATTCTTACAAGAATCAACATGAAGCTAGAGGACTGGAAAGAGAACTTTTTATCAAAGGCGAGGAAAGAAATCCTTCTTAAAACTGTTGTGCAAGATCTAATGCAATATACTATGTTTATTTTTAAAATCTCCCTCTCTATATGCTGAGCCATTGAAAGGAAAATAGTAGCTTTCTAGTGAAAAAATAATAAGAACAGGGCAAGTTTGCATTGGAAAAACTAGGACACACTTAAATCAAGAAAGGATGAAGGTGGGCTAGGCTTTCGAGATCTAATTAAATTCAACGAGGCATTATTGGGTCAGCAAGCATGGAAGCTAATTCAGAATCCGAATTCTCTTTGGAGTGGAATTTTCAAAGGACTATACTTTCTACATACAAATGCATTACATGTAGAGAAAGGCTCAAGACCATCTTGGAATTGGCAAAGTCTAATCTTTGGAAGAAATGCTACAAATCATTCATCACCGTGGGTGGTTGGAAATGGAGAAAAAAATCAACATTAGGAATGATCAGTGGTTACTGAGAGGTTTAATTGGAGGACCAGCAAATAGAGATGACCCATCACGGGTTTCGGAACTAATAAACAGAGAGAATGCTACCAAGAAGGAAAATAGAGTGCTAGAACTTTTTGACCATGAAGTGTCCAAATAAATTCTAGCTATCCACCTTAACCCTAAATTTCCAGAGGACAAATTGGTTTGGAAGCCAACTAAAACAGGCCAATTCACTGTCAAGAGTGCATATAACAAGCTCAAGGCACAAGGAGAAATCCAAAAGCAAAACCATGCATCATCGTCTTATCAAGTACTATGATCATTGTGGAATAGAATATAGAATGCCCAAATACAACCTAAAGTAAGATTCTTTCTTTGGCATATTTGTCAAAATGCATTAGCAACAAAGGAAAATTTATATCGTAGATATATTATACCTAAGGTCACTTGCACGATCTGTAACAAATACCCAGAATCAGTTGAGCATCTCTTCCTCCACTATCCATGGACGAATCATATCTGGTATGGTGCTGAAGTGAAAATACAAAAATATGGTCACGAGGTAACTCGAATAGAGGAATGGTTGGCAAAATTTCAACATACCTCAATCTCTTTCAAGCGACTAGCCCTCTTACTATGGCAGATCTGGAAATCCTACAACAATTGGTTGTTTAGCACACAATCACTTTAGCAAAAGCCATGGAAGAAAATTTCAACAAGTGGTTGGGAAAACAGGCCAAAAAGAGAATATGCGGACTCACCCACCTCAGATATGGACTCCTATGTTGCATGAGGTGCTCAAAATCAACATCGATGGTTCTTTTCTTCAAGAAACAAGGGAAGCGGCTGTAACTTGTGTATGTCGAGATAGTAGAGGCATCCTCGTAGATGGACTTGCGTGCACAATGAGAGCTTCTTCAACAATCTAGGTAGAAGCATAAGCTGTGTTACAAACTCTAAAGTACTTTGAAGGGAAAAAAGAACTATAGATGGAGATGGACACCGACAACTCTAAACTAGGGAAGGCTTTAGTGAAAGGTACACCGCAAGTCAATTGGGAAATAGACGCGTTGATAGGGAAAATTGTCTAAAAGTCCTAAATCTATTGCACTTTTGTCAATTCAGTTATAAACCTTTTAACTTTACCAATTGAGTCCTAAACATTTTCACTTCTTGCCGATTCAGTCCATTCGACCAATTTTGACCAGAAAATGCTAATGTGGACACCGGCGATGCCATGTAGGATCGTTGGTGCTGACGTGAACAATTTTTAATAATTTTTTAATAATTTTTGGATTTTTTTGAATTTTTTTTTGAATTATTATTATTATTTTCATGTTTTTTCCCTTCTTCTTTTTTTCTCTCTTTTCTTTCTTTTCTTTTTAGCTTTCTTTGCCTTTTCGGGTGGCCAGTTGCCAACCACAGCCAACTAGCTGGCCTCGCCCGCCACAAGCAAGGCCTAGCCGAGCGAGGAGGAGCCCCAGCAAGGGGACCCCTCGCCCAGGCCAAGGCAGCCTCGCTGGGCGTTAGCCGAGGGATGGCGATGCTAGGCATGGCTTGCCCAGACTAAATATGGCAAAGCCAGCCCTCGCCCCTAGCCGGCTAACGCCCGGTGAAGCCACCCTAGCCTAGGCAAGGGCCGACCTCGCCAAATCTGGTTTGGGCGAGGCCGACACTCGCTTGGGCGAGGGCGAGCCCCAGCGAGGGCTTCCCTTCTAGCAAGGCCGGCCCTTGCCCAAGCCAAGGCGGCCGGCCCTTGCCCAAGCCAAGGCGGCCTCGCGCGGCGTCGCCGTCACTCGCCCGATAGCCGGCGAGGTTGTGACATCCTAAATTTCAAGTTCTGATTTCAATCGAAATAGTTGGGCATTTCATCGACGCGCTTATGGTCCTTTTCCCTGAACTGATCACTCATGAGATAATTAGTCTATCAAGTGAAGCCGTTAAGGGATTCTAACGCATCAGACTTGAGAATTCGACTAGGAAATGGCTATTCAACCGTGCAAATCTACAAGAGATCATTACGATATAGGAAGATCAATTAGAAGTTCGGAGATAGGTTAACTCGACAAAGGTATGTGATTAAGTGTGGGTGATTCCACCTAATTGCACATTTCCTGTCGATCGGCACTAAACCGATTCTTTTGTCGTTTTGGTACCATGTGTCCATATTTGAAATCTTGAGATTTCTACGACAACCGAGAGTCGCCAATGTATCGAAGATGTACTTTGTGGCTTAAAAATAATCAACCACAGGTCAAATACACGAAAATTCCTAAAAACTTCCCGATAGATTAGGACGCACTAAATTCGTGCCGAATTGAAATTAATCGTGAAATCGAACCCGAATCAGAAATTGAGAGTTTTGTTGTGTCACAAATCATTTTAGGAATGTTAACTCATCTCCGAAAGATTTTTCATGCAAGCCAAGTTTTTAGCAAAGAATCAGCATATGGTTAATTTAGTTCGGGAAAATTGGTAGGCCCGCTTTTGGTCGTGCTTTTGAGACTTAAGTTGGTTCTATGAACAAGTGAAGATGTGAATTGAAGTGTGGTGATGGTGGATTAATTTTATGAACTTCAATTTGGTTCAATTGGAAGAAGATCAAATGGAATTGAAGAATTTAATGTACGAGATGTCATGCCATGGTGGAAAAGGAAATTGCAACCATTGGAATAAGGTTGTGGGAGATTGGAGATAGTAGAGTATGACATCATGTGATGTCATGGTAGTTGGGTCAAATTAAAGGAGATCTTGACAAGTGGATGGTGGGGATTGGCTCTTGGGAAGGTGACCTATCAACATCATCTTCTTCCTTGATTCAAGGGGTTTCTTGGGAACCGATTGGAGGGGAGAGAAAAGGCTGTGTAGACTAGCTCGTCTGGCTCCTCCTTCACCGCCCGCTGCTCGCTGCCGATGGCCGCTCCTTCGCCCGTCACGCCCAACTGCGTGCAGCCACGAGTCTAGCCTATGCTCCGCCGTTGTTCCACGTTCTCTGGCCATCTACCTTGCCATTCGCCAACCACCGAGCCAACTGGAAGCCAGGGGAGAAACCCCTCACCCGCACGTCGCCGGAGTCCGTCGTGGTCGCCACTCGTCCGCGAGCGCACCTCGCAAGCCAGCTCGTCGTTCCGCCTCTACCCGAGCCTCCATCACCGTCACCTGCGTCGTCTAGCTACAGCTCGTCGTCGCCAAGGTCGCCGGAGGTCTTCCCTGGCCACCATGAGTCACTGCTAGTCACCGCTTAAGCTATCGCCGCCTCTCTCCACCATTCCCTCGCCTAACCAGCGACCAGCACTCCTTCATCCAACCGTGAGCAGTAACCAAAAAAATGGGTATTTTAGCCCGGTTTTGGCCGGCTTCCCGACCCCGGATGCTTGGCCCGCCTTGAAAAAAGTCGATCGCCGTTGCATCCCCGTTGTTTTGGTCCGCTCGGCTCGCTAATCGGGTGAGTTTAGCTCACTAAACCTCGATTAGAGGTGTTAATTATGCTTATGGAGGTTTAGTTTATGTTAAGTGTTATTATATGGTTAGTTTAATTTATTTAAGTGTAGTTTAGATTAAGGTGTTTAATTAACTTAAAGTGTGTTAAATTTAGGGCTAAGTGGATGTTTATATTAATATAAGCCTTGATGTGACTTAAAGGAATTTAATTTGGATTTAAATAAATGTTTCGAAATTATTGGATTATTTAATAAAATATTATATTACGAAAATTATCATAATATTATTATTTAATTAATTTTCGGAATAAATTTAATTATTTATTAAATTTCGAAAATTTTGTCAAGACCCTATATTCTCAAAATTTCACGCTGATCTCTGTTGTGTATTTTGATTTTGAAATTGATGGCTGGATATTATAAATTGAGTGTGGATTGTGAAAATATGGATATTATTTTATTTAATTTTTTGAATAAATTTAATTAACTAATTATTTTCTGGAAATTAAGCGAGGATGACTGGTGACCGGAATTTTATGTTGATCATCGTGGTGCAGTCCGTTTATTTATTTGAGCTTTATTTTGTTCTAAATTGATTTATGAGTGATTTTAGGATTTATTCATAAATTGAATAACCTTTGGTTATTAATTGAAAAATAACTGGGCATCGGTTGACAATGCCAAAAATGTTTTGGTAGACTACCGAAAATTGTGGGATTTATGGAAATGGTCGAGTGGGACTGTAAAGCCATTGAATCTTGAAAGGGTCGAGTGGGACTGTAAAGCCATTGAATCTTGAAATGGTCGAGTGGGATCGTAAAGCCATTGAATCATTGAAAGTTGCCGAGTGTAACCATGATTACCACTAAATTTAGATTTGCTTGAAGGGCCATGTTTGAGGGTCGAGAATGAATAGTCAGAATGACCGTGTGATGACTTCGATGACATGTAATCGACTAAGTCGATTGATCACTAAGTCGATCCAAGTAATTGAATTGTTTGAATTCTACTACCATATATGCTTGAGTGATATGAGCGTGATTGAGTGATTTGAATTGTGCTAACCTGCAGGAAGGAATGGAGGCAAGCTAAGTCCTCTATGTGGTGTGGCTAGGCCACCCTTTGGTGTATTTTCTTTCTAATAAGGGCTTAGGGGGTTAAACTTACTGAGACAATATCTCATCCCAGTTGTGGGATTACATTTTCAGGTCCCTTGTGGGCGGAGTGGCCAGATAGCTTTGGTTGGCCTTGAGGAGTTGCAGAGGTGAAGTCATGAGGATTAGAGAACGTGTCCAACTTGTAGGTCGTAGGACAGTCCCTTTTTAAGAGCCGGTCTTTTGTAGACTTTTGGTTGTGGGCCTTCATTTGTAACTCTGTTAATTTATGAAAGTGTTATGTTGTGGAATCGCTTCCTACTTTTCTATCCCGTATTTCATTGTCAATGGTTTTATAATACGCTTCCACATGTGCATTTAAAATGAACGGGTCAGCGATGAGTGCCTGGGAATGTCACATATTTGAATGACCATGGTGGGATGTTGGCGCGCTCGAGATTCGAGGTATGACAGAGGCCGCCCAGGCCTCGGCGCAGGTTGGCCTCACCCAGGCGACCCTTGTCGAGCTGCGCTTGGGCAAGGGCTCCCCTCACTAGGGCTCCTCCTTGCTCGGCTGAGCCTCACCTGTGGCGGGGAGGCCAATTGGTTGGCTGTGGCTGGTGGCTAGCCATCGCCCGTGGTCGGTGGCGGCTACTAGGAAAGGCAAAGAAAGCCAAAAAGAAAAGAAAAAAAGAAGGAAAAACAGAAAAAAAAATAATAATAATAATAATAATTCAAAAAATATTAAAATATTGTTAAAATTTATCCACAGTCAACGCCGACGGTCCTACGTGACATCGCCAGCATCCACGTCAGCATTTTCCGGCCAAAATTGGCTGGATGGACTAAATTGGTAGGAAGTAAAAAAGTTTAGGACTAAATTGACAAAGTTAAAAGGTTTATGACTAAATTGACAAAAGTGTAATAGGTTTAGGACTTTTTGGACAATTTTCCAGCCGTTGATATCCAAAGTCCAGGCACGTGTTAAAACATTTCCAAATTTGAGAATAACCCATTGCCGAAGAGAATGCAATCAAGTGGCGGACTGGGTCATCAAGGCCCACCAAATAAAGGCTCTTCTAGCTAATTGGGTTTTTTATTCCCCATCTTGTCTTTTGGACTTGTTATGTTTTTAAAGCTCATGCTTCTACTATCCAAACTCTTACTTGAATGAGAACGCTATAAACTCTTTTTCGACCAAAAAAAAAAAAAAAGAGTTTCTCACGACGGCTCTCTAAAAATCTCGGCCAACGTCTGATCAGCCAAAATGCTGGACTTTCTCAGTGTTTATCTCGGTTGGACATCCGACTAGCCTTGTCCGTTCTTGCCTTCAGACGTTCGTTCATCTTGTTTTGGACCCACAGTAAATTCCAAACGTTGGTGCTGCATTCCGGACATCGGAAAATGTCTCTTTGCGCACTCCAAAATATTTCGCCTCCTCTTGATGTCATCAAATCAAATCAGGTCGGTGCCAAACCAAGTCTTGTCCAACTTCAAGCCATAATCAACACATGGATACTTCTATTTCTTAATTTCTGTTGAACAAGCTACATCTTTTAACCCTAATAACCATGTCCATTACAAATCCTTATGCAGAGTAGAGTCATTAACTGCCGTCATTAAGAATATGTAATGCAATTTTTGGTAAAAGCCATGCTCGGATCAGTTCACTTGTGCTAATTTGCAGACCATAATTTCCGTTTCTGGCACAAACTATAGATTTCTTCATCGGATGCACCTGCGTCGTTTGGTAACAAGAGAGCCAATAATTTGCCTTCGTATTAAACAGTAGGATGTTCTCATTTATGAAAAGAAGCAATACCCCATTAAACAGTAGGAGGTTCTCATTTATGAAAAGAAGCAATACCCCACACCTAAGCCCTTCGATATGATCGAAATAAAAATAGTCATAATTGTTGACACCTCAATTTTAATTAGTTTTATTAATTAAGTTTTTAATTTTATCTTTTCGGATAAATAGATAATAAAATGACAAAACAGCAACAAAAACCAAATAAAAACACCAAAAAAAAAAAGCAAAGCCCAACCCATCTTTTTTTTTCTCTCCTTTTCTTCTCCCTCCGCGTGGCCCATATGGCCCATTTTCCTTCAACCTTGGCCCGGCCCCTTTTCTCTCTTCTTCTTCCTCGTCGCTTGCATCCCACGCGCGGTGGCCAGCGACGCGCGAAGGACAGCCTACGGCCGAGGAGTGTAGGGCGACGTCGGCCGGAGGGGATAAGATCGCAGGCGCCATTAATGCTGAGCGAGCCGCGAAAGCTCGATGGGACACCGGTTTAGCCGAGCGAAACCGGTGGGCAAGCCGGAGGCCGGCGACCAAGCCCCTCCGTCAACCGGAGTTCCTTCGCCTATAAATAGGTGGCCTCGAGCATCGTCGGAGGGCGTGGCGAGCTCGGAAATCCTTCACTGAGAGACATCGGGAAGGATCGAAGGGTGAGTGCAAGAGAGAGCTCGAGTCGCGAGCTCAGCCCACCCTCCACCGAGAGACTTCGGGGAAGGCAGGCGGCGAGCGACTTCGAGAAGGTCAGATCCGGCCGGTGGAGGCTCGGATCTGGCCTGAGTGAGGAGAAATCAAGGCCGAGGAGTGTCCGGTCGAGTTTTTTTGCTGTTGTTGTTGCCGCCGGACGCCGTGCCGCAGCCGTTCGCCTCAGCCCCGACGCCGTTGCTTCGACGGCTTGTTGTCGTGCCCCACCGCGGCCGTGATCGGTCCGTCGACGCCGCGCCAGATCGGGAAACCGAGTTGCCCAGCCACCACCATCCGGACGCCATCGCCACGAGCGGTAATGCTACCGCCACCGCCGCCGTTGCCGTCGCCATAGTTTCCCCCTCCGCAGTCCAACTCTCGCCACTACGTCATTTGCCGCCATTTATTCTTGCCTGCCACCGTCGCCGCCGCCGTCGTTGTCGTTGTCGTCCCCCCTGTCGTGCCTCAGCGCGCGATTCGGGAACCCTAGGGTTCCCGATTTTCCGGGTCGCGACCCGGGTTGTCGGGTCGGACCGGATCGGGAACCGGGTAGGGATTCCACAAATTGCGGGCGCGGCGGAAGACCGAGTCGCGGTCGGATCCGGGTCGGGTAGGGTTCGCGGGGAGCCGGGTCGCGGAACAGTTCGTGGACCCGGGTCATCGGGCCGGGCCAAGCGTCCCCAAACGCCGGCCACGGCATCGTTTTAACGAAATAAGAAAAAAAAAATTATGAAAAATTCGAGTTGGGCCGCGTTGCGGGCCCGTCCCGCATTTGGGTCGCCGACCGGGTCGGACCCAACCCGCGGATCCGACCCGGGTCGGTTTTATTTTATTATTATTTTAATATAAAATAATAAATATTTTATTTTCAAAAAAAAAATCAAATCAAAATCAAAAGTGTTTTATTTTCGAAAAAAAATATTTAAAATTGTCGAAAAATGTTTTATTTTCTAAAAAATCGAGAAAAATCAAAAAATAGTTTATTTTCCAAAAATATTTTGAAAAATATTAAAAAATATTTTATTTTCCGAAAAAAAAATCAAAAATAAAAATATTCCATATTTTCCAAAAATGCCAAAAATCAAAAAAATCCAAAATTTCATGAAAAAGCCAAAAAAAAAATTCAGAAAAAGCCAAAAAGACTTGTATTTTTCAAAAAAAAATACTAAAAATACCAAAAAATCCCTTTTATGTCAAAAAATGAGAAAAATACCTAGAAAATGTTTTCCCTCCCAAAATGCATGGAAAATCCCTCGAACATCCAAAAACCTCAGGGTTTAAACAAGATTAGGTACCGAAAGGGCATTAGTGATTAACTAGTGTAATCAAGTCCCCGATCCTAATTTCTCTGGTTACGCAGGGTGAGTATTTCTCCGGTACTTCACTTGGGTTTCTAATCAACCCACCCCAAATGGATTAGTGGCGACTCCGTTTTAAAATTAATTTATAGGTTAAAAATTTAGATTATTAAAGTCGTGAATTGGTGGACTTGGGAGAGTCCGGGCATAATTAATTTCAGCCGAGCCATTAGCCTCCTTAGGCGCTCGTACCCGATTGCAGGCGCCAGAAAAAAAGAGGTTGCGACAGCTTGGCGACTCCGCCGGGGACCATTTTTGAGGACTTAGGCCACTTCATCTTTGTTTAAATGCTTTACCGACTTTAGGTTTTTTTCTTTTGTGCGGGGTAATAGCTTATAGTTTTTATTCGTTAAAATAAAATGTTTTTGTGATTATAAACTGTTGTGCATGCTTTCTTGTTTTAAACACTACACATGACACACACAACCCGGCCGCCGGACTGGGCCGCCATAGGATTTCTAGGATGGTGTTAAGAAAGATACGACCTCGAACGCGAGACTGCGATGTAGAGGTTGCCTTTCTTTTCCCGAATTTCTTAGCCGAGATTAGGAGGGTATGTCGCTAACGCGAGACTGCGACGAGCGGATATCCTTTTTAATCTCACCAATCCTTCGAGTTAGAAATCAAGCCGCACATCCCATCGTATGTCTTTGTGCTTGCCATTTTATTTAAAAGCGAAGTGATTTCTTTACTTTTACTTAGTCTTTTCTGGCTCATGGCAAAATAGGGTTAGGTTGTGTATTTCCCTTCCTTATATGCGATGGGAAGATTTGATATCCAGTTCATTCCTACCCTAAAGAGAGAGCTTCTCAGATGGTGGAAGCAGTTAGATCAACTCGGCCAAGAGTGCGTCAAATCAAGAATCGGTCATCTCCTCCCATTGCTCCAAATCAATATCCACTCTGGGGTCATGCAAGCACTACCACATTTCTGGTGCCCTGAAACATCCACCTTCATGTTCGGCAAATTTGAACCGACTCGACTTTAGAAGAGTACGGTCTCGCCATAGGAATGCCCCAGGAAGCGAGCTTGTCAAGCCAATCGGCATTGACCCCGTGGTTAGTCTATCACGATTTCTAAAAAATCATTCGGTAAGAGAAATTGTTCAAGCCAACAATAATGCTTTTCCGCTATCATCTTTAACTGAATGCTTTGAAAAACAGTCAATGACCCAAAAAGCCAAGATCTTCCTCTTAGCATTCTTTGGTTTTATTATCTTTCCCCATCGAAAGAATGCTATAGATCCTTCAATCACATGGGTGATAAATCAAGTCATTTTGGAGCAGGATATGTGAATATGGTTTTAGCCGAAACGTTTTTATCCCTTAATCGTTTCAAGGACCAAAAAGAAAAATCATGAGGGCCGCTCCAGAAATTTTACAAATGTGGTTCTTTTCCCATATCAAAGGATTTGGGCACCTCATGCAAATATTTGAAATCGACGAGTTTAAACACCCATTGCAAAAGTTTCAAATCTTGGAAAAATATTCTCCCAATGAAGAGTATTCTCGATGGATTAACTTGCTAAAAACCCGGTCCTTGAGACATTCCTATGGCGAGCTAAATGGTTCATTGCAGGGAGGCGCGCTTTGCGCTTAATTATTACAACCCCATCCTGTTCTGGGCCTCTAGGAGCTACCTCATATTATCCATATAGGGTGGCTCGTCGTACAGGTCCTTCAAGAAGTCCCGCCACCACTCAAATCAGGATTGTTCCGAATCTTTTTCACCTGTACGGACTACAACTACTTGGAGGAGATCCGCATAATTCAGAACACATGGAGTAGATGTCACTTTGAAAAGATCGTCGTGCCCTGAAGGTTAAAGGAACAAGAAAAAGTTCATCATGCATCAACATTCTACATCCTCAACCATATAATTCCCAAGGAGTTGCAACCAGTAATCCCTGATGTAGTTGATAAACTTACCCTACAAGGGCGAATCGAATCTCTTGAAAAGAGCTTGGAGACCAGCAAGAGACACGTATCGAAGTTAGTACGAAGAAGCAAGCGGCTTCACAAGACTGGAGCTTCCCATCGCATATAAAATGGGCAGCGGGACTTTTGATGTGAATATTCCTAATGTTAATATCTAGGGTCGTTTTGACTTGTGTAAAAAGCCCTTTTGGCATTGTATAAATCTCCTGCTAATAAATAAAAATGACGTGACCCTTGCCATGGGCCGGTGTTCCATACGTTTCTGGCTTACGTTCTCTCCATTTTCTTTATGCAGGAAATCACATCATAGTCATATTCGCCAAATCCAAAAGATAGAATGGCCGAAGAAAATGTACCAAGCCGTGTCGAGATTATGGAAAGTGAAATGAAGCAAGTCTTCAATGTGCTTCAGCAACTCTCAAAGCAGATAGATTCCATCCAAGGCAAATTGGCTCCCGTCCTAGCCTCAATCGAAGTATTGTTACCGCAATCGTCTACCCGAGGTGATCAAGGAAGAGATACCGATGATAACATGCCCGAATTGGAGGAGGATACACACCAAATCGTAGTCGAGAAAGCAAAGCCCAATAGTTTGTCTAAGACTGAACATGACAAACACCTTGAGAAGCTTGAAGAGAGGCTAAAGCAATTGCAGGGCCTTCAAGATCCTACTCCAACAGACCTCTCCATCTACTCTAAGGTCATATAACTCAGTCCTGCTAAGGTGTGTGGATGCAAACGAAGCCACACAAATAATGCAAGAAATACATGGGGAGTATGTGGTCCTCACATGAATGGACGTATGTTGGCCAAGAAAATAATGAGATTGGGTTATTACTTGGTTCCCCTTAGAGAGCGATTGTGCTCACCATGTGCGAAGCTGTCATCGTTGTCGATCCACGGGGACAAGATAAATGTCCCTCCAACCGAATTGCATCGTTATCGAGCCGTGGCCATTTTCAATGTGGGGCATTGATGTGATTGGCCCAATCAATCCAAATGCATCAAATGGGCACCGGTTCATTTTGGTCGCAATCGACTACTTCTCAAAATGGATCGAGGCCGCATCCTATGCAAGCGTAACTGCACGAAACGTTATGAAATTCATCAGACGTGACATAATCGCCCGTTATGGCGTACCGGAAGCTGTCATCACCGACAATGGGTCGAACTTGAACAACAAGTTGATTGATCAATTGTTTTCTGAGTTCAAAATCCAGCATCTGAACTCGTCCCCTTATCGTCCACAAATGAATGGAACCGTGGAAGCCGCCAACAAGAACATCAAGAAATTCCTATCCAAGACAGCTGAAAACTACCGCGACCGGCATGAGAGGTTACCCTTCGCACTAACAGCATATCGAACTTCGATTCGGAACCTCCACCAGGGCAACGCCTTTTCCCCGGTTTACGACATGGAGGCGGTTTTGCTCAGTGGAAGTAGAAATCCCGTCCTGCGAATTTTATCCCGGGCGGGGATTGTCCAAGGAAGAATGGACGCAACAAAGGCTCGAACAACTGAATATGGTCGACGAAAAACACCGAAAGCCCCTCTGTCATGGTCAGTGTTACCAGCAAAGGATAGCTCGATCATTCAATCAAAAGGTACGACCCAAGCACTTCGAGGTAAATGAACTAGTCTTGAGAAAGACGCTGCCAATCTTTCCAGAGCTCGGAGGCAAGTTCGCCCCAAATTACAGGGGTCCTTATGTAATAAAGAAGATACTCCCCGGAGGAGCCTTGATTCCGGCGAAATGGATGGGCGGGAATTCTCCAAACCAGTTAATTCCGATGCTGTAAAAAAGTACTACCCTTGAAAGATGTTTATTGTCCGGCATTGCCAAGCACCTCTCTATCGAATGAAAATGCTTATGCACCTTTACATATGAGTGATGTATTTACACCATCATGAAAAATGTGTGTTTGACTCAATGGAGAAAAATGAATGGTGATTACCAGTCTTTAAGGAAGTGTCATAAATCAAGAAGCAAACTCGATGGCATAACTTGAACAAATCAACATTACCTGTGCAAACGCATAAGAGTAATCCCTGTCAATTTTGCCCGGCTCGGTGTAAAGGATGCGTCATTCGGGAACCACCGGTTAAAAGAAACCTTCGTCCCGAGTCAATAATCTTAGAATCTGGAAGCCTCACTTCTTATTCCAGACACATACTCTTACAAGAAGTAATTGCCATTAGAGAATTGGAGGTTTTGATTGTCCATCTCAGATTCCATAGAAGCTTGAGGTACATGACTTTGCCTGATCAAAGGCAGAAGGAGAAATTCCACAGAAGGAATGCGTTGAAGATAAATCAACAACCAGCAATCATGCATACATGGTCACAAGTGAGGAAGGCCAATCGAAAGAAATGTCAAACTATGCTAAGACGAAAAGGCTGTCATCGACATTCAAACATCATCGGAGTCGCAAATACAAACTTTGGAGAATAGTAATTTGGTATCGTTTCCAATACTCCCCTTCTTTAAATTCACTTTTGACATATTCCCCTATTGACGGGGAGCATCACAACTCAAGAACCAAACTCAATGGTTAGGCAAATCAATATTGGCCAAGCTAGTACGTGGAAATGACCCACATTAAATTCACTGGCTTCGTGTAAAAAGACATGTCATCCGGGGAGCTAATTCGAGAATAATTGACCTAATGAAGCAAGGGACATAGGACTTGAGTCCCCTCTCACCTTAGGTTCACCCAATCATCTGCAAACCGGTGAAGGGTAAAGTTGTATCGCTTCCAGTTATTCGACTCTTGAAAGAGTTCATGACTAACACATTCCCTCTTGTTTGTTGCGAGAATCACATTTGTCAAAAGCAAGGATAAAGAATCAATGAGAAGCATGTCTTGTTTGTTGCGGGATTAATCGACTATCAAAAACAAAGATAACAAATCAATGAGAGGCATGACAAACTCTCCCAAGCAAAATGGCATCTCAAGTATTGCCAAAGCAAATGACAGAAAACCTTCGAGGCCTCAACTCACATTTAATTTTGGCCAAACTAATTGATCTACCTGTACATCTTCTCTTCTGCAGGGGCAAAAGCAGAGATGCCCGATCAGATTCCCAACCTCGACCGATCATTCATGTGTCATATTCCTAATCAATAGGGACAACCATCGATGTCCATTTGCGAATAACCCTTTTGATGTTCAAAATCTAGCATATTTGGAAACACCATTATGTTAGCCCCTAAAGTTGTCAATAGGGTCTTTTATGAGTCAAAACCATTCACTTGTTTTGAAGAGTTCAAACTCCATCATATTCAAAATGTTGCATGTCATTTCCAGATGAATTATGCATGATGATTTCGTCTGTCTAAGTCACTGATTCCATTGAGGATTATCAGAATAGACAGCTAAGTGAAGAATACAAGATTAATTGAGCATGCTGGATGAGGCGTGTCAGGATGATGATAGGCAAGCCATATCCTACACACAGTCCCCCCATCTATACACTTGTGAGATGAGTGCAAAAGATTCCATGGCTGCAGGGTAAAGAGTTCTCTCGCGAATGGTACGATAACCAAAATAGTGAGAGGCATTCCATTGCTCACCCCATTGAGCCCCATACATTGGTGAAGCTTCTCTCATATCCCCGTCAAAGAACCACCCCACCTTTGGGGCAAGTCGAAAACAAGTCAGCATCACAAAGTGAGAAAGGGGATAGAAATTTTCTTGCTTGCACTTGCATCAATCTTCGAGTGTCTTTATTGCATATGAACACTCGCGTTAATTTAAGTGCCCTAGAGTCATGAAGAGCAATTCTTTCTTTACGCACTTGTATTCATTGTACAACCCAATTGAGTCTGTAAATTCACCCTCACCTAGAGGCAAAGCAGAAGCTACTACCGTTTGAGCAGCATAATCAAAAGCGCCGACAAAATAGGAAGACTCAATAGTCCAACAAAGGCGTTTGCTTGAACTTGTCAAGATCAGCTCTCAAGCAACAAGAATGAAAAAACATGAGCATAAAAAAGCAGTGTACCTGGTAAAAGCAAGGTCAATGCCCATAAATGAAGAACTGGAATAAAAATAGGGGCATGAAAAAGCAAAGGTGTCTGGTAAAAGCAAGGCCAATGCCCCCATCAAAAATGCAGCCAAGAAAATGTTGTTGTGGTCCATAAAACCTCCATTTGACAGTAAAAAAAGACTAGTGACAAATGCCAAGACAATCACCAACTCTCACCCTCTTACATGTGAGCCAAGTCTACATCACATTCCCATTGTAAAAGTCTCTTCAGACTAGGGGCACTTCAATTAACGTGGGATTTCATATGTTTATAAGCATCGCTCGAAGAAGTACGAGCAAGACTATTCTATCTCTTTTCGCAAGACTCTTGACTTGCAAACCCGGAGATGATCGTGCAACATTTTCGTCCATCAGCTTCAACCTTGATGGTCCCATTTGATGAACTACTGACCAAGACTTCATCACATTTTCAACAAAGACCTCTCACATTGGTAAAGTTGTGATTGTTTGCGAGAATACTCGGACCCCGCCGACATGATGACAAAGTGAGATAGTGTGGTCCTTATAAATCCTGCATCAATGGTCGGGATAGCCTTTTCCATGAGAGTGAGCGGAAAGTCCTTTTGACCTGAAAGTCCCTCATCGGCATGCTCAAGACATCTACATTCTAAATGAAAGTTGTCTTTCAAAATCTTCCCAGTGGAAATCAAAAGATGCAGAACTGACAAAATTATCATGCATGAATCTCATTTGAACTCATGAATTTACAGCATATACAATCATGTGTGCATATTGTGCTAATAACAGACATACTCTCAGAGATTAGAGGTATTGTTAGGTAAGCATATCCCTATCCCCCTTTATCGTTGAATACCTGCTTTGTCTAGGTACTCTCCTCTTGACACTCGACTTATTCAAATTGTCTCTTGAGTTTCGATGCTTGCAACTGTCTTAGCATCCCATTGTCTTTGAGTACCGGCCACCATCCGGATACTCCCTTTTCCTGACACTCGACCTATTTGAGTTGTCCAAAGAGTATTGATACTTGTGACTGACCAAGTATCCATTTATCGTTGAATACCTACTGCTGTCTAGGTATCCCTATTGTCTTTGAGTACCGGTCACCGTTCGGATACTCCCTTTTCCTGACACTCGACCTGTTCGAGTTGTCCCCAGAGTATTGATATTTGTGACTGACCAAGTATCTCTTGGAATACCTACTGTTGTCTAGGTACTTCCTTGTCATGACACTCAGCTTGCCCGAGTTGTCCCCAAATAATTAGCAACTATTCAAGCATTCCATTGCTTTGTGTGCTTGCGCCTACCCAGGTATGCTTTCTTACCCTTGGACCAACTGAGTAGTCCCAGGTTGTATCATTAAGTACTTGTGTTCATCCAAGTATCCCAGTACTTTGTACACCTGTGGCTATCCAGGTGTTCCACCCTTTTTAAGTGCCTGTGGCAATCCAGGTAAGCCTCGTGCTACATTCAATTCCCCTTTACTAGGAGGTGAGAGACCTTCACGAATATTCGGGGCACGCCCTCGATATTCCCATTTACCAGGAGGTGAGAGACCTTCATGAATATCCAAGGTACATCCTCGATATTCCCAAATACCAGCAGGTGAGAGACCTTCACATATATGCAAAACCCATCCTCGATATTTCCACACGAATATCTCAGGTATCTTCCAAATAGATGCTCTGAGAAAGGTTGGCGCATCTCCCGAGAAAGGTCGGGTATCAGCTAGTGTCTTCGACAGAAGTCAAACACCCCACAAATCGATGCCCTGAGAAAGGTCGGCGCATCCTCCCGAGAAAGGTCGGGTTCCAACTGGTGTCTTTGACAGAAGTCAGACACCCCAACAAAACAGATGCTCTGAGAAAGGTCGGCGCATCTCTCGAGAAAGGTCGGGTTCCAACTAGTGTCTTCGACAGAAGTCAGACGCCCCACAAATCGATGCCCTGAGAAAGGTCGGTGCATCCTCCCGAGAAAGGTCGGGTTCCAACCAAAGTGTCTTTTGGAAGTCGACACCCCAACAAAACAGATGCTCTAAGAAAGGTCGGCGCATCTCCCGAGAAAGGTCGGGTACCAAGCGGTGTCTTCGATACAAATCAGGCACCCACAAATGAGATGCCCCGAGAAAGGTCGGTGCATCTCCCGTCAAGGCGACCGAAGAAAGGTTCGGGTCCTAGACAAATCATGGATTGTTTTAACGGGCGACCGAAGAATGGTTCGGGTCTGGAAGAGCGATCTCGTCACGGCGACCGAAGAATGGTTCGGGTCTGGAAGAGAAAGCGATCTCCCGTTAAGGCGACCGAAGAAAGGTTCGAATCCTAGACAAATCATTGATTGTTTTAACAGGTGACCGAAGAATGGTTCGAGCCCTAGAAAAGCAACCTCCTCATATCACCAGGTAAGATGACGCCTTGATACTTGCCAAAACTCGGGGTTCACACCCTATCTCACTCACTCCCGGTAAGTAACTACAGGTATCTTCTTATCTGTCTTAATATATGTAAAGTTATATTGCTCTTTTCCTACATAGAATAATAGATCCCAAGTAAAATATAATCTGCTACGCATGTATGGATAAAATTGAGGCATCGATCTGTCTTTGAATGCAACCTCTGCGAGCTCACCTTCAAAGAGAAGAAATTTGACACCTCAATTTTAATTAGTTTTATTAATTAAGTTTTTAATTTTATCTTTTCGGATAAATAGATAATAAAAAGACAAAACAGCAACAAAAACCAAATAAAAACACCAAAAAAAAAAAGCAAAAGCCCAGCCCATCTTTTTTTTCTCTCCTTTTCTTCTCCCTCCGCGTGGCCCATATGGCCCATTTTCCTTCAACCTTGGCCCGGCCCCTTTTCTCTCTTCTTCTTCCTCCTATCTTCTTCTTCCTCAGTCGCTTGCATCCCACGCGCGGTGGCGGCGACGCGCGAAGGATAGCCTACGGCCGAGGAGTGTAGGGCGACGTCGGCCGAAGGGGATAAGATCGCAGCGCCATTAATGCTAAGCGAGCTTCGCTGGAAAGCTCGATGGGACACCGGTTCAGCCGAGCGAAACCGGTGGGCAAGCCGGAGGCCGGCGACCGAGCCCCTCCGTCGACCGGAGTTCCTTCGCCTATAAATAGGTGGCCTCGAGCATCGTCGGAGGCGTGGCGAGCTCGGAAATCCTTCACCGAGAGACATCGGGAAGGATCGAAGGGCGAGCGCAAGAGAGAGCTCGAGTCGCGAGCTCGGCCCACCCTCCACCGAGACTTCGGGAAGGCAGGCGGCGAGCGACTTCGAGAAGGTCAGATCCGGCCGGTGGAGGCTCGGATCTGGCCTGAGTGAGGAGAAATCAAGGCCGAGGAGGGTCCGGTCGAGTTTTTTGCTGTTGTTGTTGCCGCCGGACGCCGTGCCGCAGCCGTTCGCCTCAGTCCCGACGCCGTTGCTTCGACGGCTTGTTGTCGTGCCCCACCTGCGAAGCCGTGATCGGTCCGTCGACGCCGCGCCAGATCGGGAAACCGAGTTGCCCAGCCACCACCATCCGGACGCCATCGCCACGAGCAGGTAATGCTACCGCCACCGCCGCCGTTGCCGTCGCCATAGTTTCCCCCCTCCGCAGTCCAACTCTCGTCACTACCGTCGCTGTCGCCGCCACCGCCGCCGTCACCGCCGCCGTCGCCGCCGCCCGACGTCGTTGCTTTGTCGTCCCCGCTGTCATGCCTCGGCGCCGCGATTCGGGAACCCTAGGGTTCCCGATTTTCCGGGTCGCGACCCCGGGTTGTCGGGTCGGACCCGGATCGGGAACCGGGTAGGGATTCCACGAATTGCGGGCGCGGCGGAAGACCGGGTCGCGATTCGGATCCGGGTCGGGTAGGGTTCGCAGGGAGCCGGGTCGCGGAACGGGTCGTGGACCCGGGTCGTCGGGCCGGGCCGGGCGTCCCCAAACGCCCGGCCACGGCGTCGTTTTAACGAAATAAGAAAAAAATTATGAAAAATCCGAGTCGGGCCCGCAACGTGGGCCCGTCTCGCATTTGGGTCGCCAACTCGGGTCGGACCCAACTGCGGATCCGACCCGGGTCGGTTTTATTTTATTATTATTTTAATATAAAATAATAAATATTTTATTTTCAAAAAAAAAAAAATCAAATCAAAATCAAAAAGTGTTTTATTTTCGAAAAAAATATTTAAAATTGTCGAAAAATGTTTTATTTTCTAAAAAATCGAGAAAAATCAAAAAATAGTTTATTTTCCAAAAATATTTTGAAAAATATTAAAAAATATTTTATTTTCCGAAAAAAAAATCAAAAATAAAAAATATTCCATATTTTCCAAAAAATGCCAAAAATCCAAAAAATCCAAAATTTCATGAAAAAGCCAAAAAAAAAAATCAGAAAAAGCCAAAAGACTTGTATTTTTCCAAAAAAATACTAAAAATACCAAAAATCCCTTTTATGTCCAAAAATGAGAAAAATACCTAGAAAATGTTTTCCCTCCCAAAAATGCATGGAAAATCCCTCGAACATCCAAAAACCTCGGGGTTTAAACAAGATTAGGTACCGAAAGGGCATTAGTGATTAACTAGTGTAATCAAGTCCCCGATCCTAATTTCTCTCGGTTACGCGAGGGGTGAGTATTTCTCCGATACTTCACTTGGGTTTCTAATCAACCCACCCCAAATCGATTAGTGGCGACTCCGTTTTAAAATTAATTTATAGGTTAAAAATTTAGATTATTAAAGTCGTGAATTGGTGGACTTGGGAGAGTCCGGGCATAATTAATTTCAACCGAGCCATTAGCCTCCTTAGGCGCTCGTACCTGATTGCAGGCGCCAGAAAAAAAGAGGTCGCGACAATAATGGATGTGCACTTGATTATATAAAGTCAACACTCTCTTTCACACGTATGTTGGCCGAGCTTTCTGTACAACGACTCACTAATATGAATGAAAATTGCATAGAATGAAATTGAAATACGTATCATTGACAACCGAAATACCAGGTTAGGCCATCATTCGTTCTTTTGAGCTGACCAAGCATCGAAAGGCATAGTAAATAGCAAGACCGACCAAGTCGAAGCTCCAAATCAATTTCTTCGCTGTCCTCATCGCTCCTCATTACCTGGCCAATCTCCACACTCGATCGACTAATACTCAAGCTCAAGTTTGCTGTCAAAAGTTCACATTCTCTACTCAACCTCGCCAAGCTCGGGATTTTGAAGTCAAAACTTTGAATATAATTTACTTGGTGCTTGAACAGGGTCGCCGGCGAAGCAGACAGGCCCTTTTGATAATTTTTCTGCAACTCCCTGATTGAATAATAATAGGGTTGTGCACCGTGTTGGTTGTTCATACACACTGTATGGTCACCAGCAGTTATGACGCCATCATGGGAGGACGGTTGCTCGTTCATCTTATGGCTTGCCTTCACACAGTCCTTCCGGTCGTATGTTCATGTGGCCGCCTAGGGCTTGCGGGTTGGTGAACCCTCGCCTGCAGAAAGTGCACTCGTAGAACCACTGCTTCCAGGTGGCGTCGTCCTTGATGTCCTGACCTAACCGATTACCTGGTCCAACATCGCTTCCTTCTTTGCTTAAGGTCTCTCGAGTGTGCTTCGCAGGGTCCATTGCGAAAGAGAAAGGGAGAAAAATCAAAAGACCTATTCGCTAAGTTGAAAGCGAAGAGACTAGGTCTTGTGTGCTTGAACTTAGCTGGTGAAATAAAAAGAATTGGTTGGGATATGGTAGAGAGAGAGAGAGAGAGAGAGAAGGATTTGGAGGGATGTGAGGGATGTGAGGGAGGGACAGAGACAAGAAGAAGATATTGGCATTTCTGGGTGGCTTTAGTGAAATGGTATTTATACATACAACAGTTTGGCGTTTGCTGGAGAGAAGGTATTTTATACATACTAACAGTTTGGCGTTTGCTGGAGAGAAACTATTCTTTTCGCCGGCTCTGCCATGGAGGTCAGAGTTGGCATTTCTGGGTGGCTTTAGTGAAATGGTATTTATATACATACAACAGTTTGGCGTTTTCTGTAGAGAAGGTATTCTATACATACTGACAGTTTGCCGTTTGCTGGAGAGAAACTATTCTTTTCGCCGGCTTTGTCATGGAGGTCACAGCTCTCTCTCTCTCTCTCTCTCTCTCTCTCTCTCTCTCTCTCTCTTCTCTGTTGTAGCTCTCATCCAAATTTTCTTGGTATGGTTAATTTGTTAATTTGTAATTTAGGATGAATAGGACCCCACTTTTTTCAAGAGAAAAGATCATGAGTGACTTCCGTATACGGTAGGGAGACTAAATGACCAATATAATACCAAATTCGGGAGAGAATTGTTCTGACCTCGTTGCCCTTGTAAGGTCAGACAATCTAATAAGATCGCATCAACATTGGTACGCAAATACTAAGAAAGCGGTACAAACAATGTATAACTAAGTGGACTCGAAACATAGTAAGGACGAGCATCTGCCATCTGGCTTTGTCGCCGAATCACATGTCTCATTCATCAAATTGCAACTGATGTGTGATGGGGATAGTGACAATGTGATTTATGATGGATGATGATCACCACTGAGGCATAAAGGACACGCCACTAGTTAAGGATAAAGATCGAGATAGATGAAGTCTACCACTAAGGCCGAAAGGAACACCATCAGCCAAGAATGAAGGACTCCAAAATAGGAGCACCCAAACCTACAGCAAACCCACCAAGAAAGGATAAATGATTCTTTGGCCATCACCAAAGCGAATTTGGATAAACAAGCGAAATAAGAAATTTGGTCACTTGAGGAAATTCTCACATTCGTGGAAATGCAAGTCTTCTTAGTACAAATGAGATTACGTATTAATTTATAGAGGAATTTTGCTAAACAAAAGAAAACAACTCTCGTAATTCAAACTGAAATGACTCTTGGAGTATTCACATTATTAAGACTCTTGAAATTGTCATCATAATAAAAATTCATAATAATTAGGAGTAAATACATTTAACTAGGAACATATGCATTGTAATTAAGATAATACTCTTCAAATTCGTCCAGTGGTCCGGGCACCCAAACAACCACCTTGAAAGATTGACAAACAACAACAAGAATCGATTAAAATGGCCTCTAGTCAGTAGTCATTTAGCAGCTTCAGAGTTGACAACAAACTTGTAAATCGACATCCTGATAGTCGATGATAACCATGAAACCAACAACTAGTGCTTTGAATTGTGACAACTTCAACCTTGAACCTACCGAACCATATTACAGTTGAAATTGGCTTTCGCAAGTGGAATTAATGATTGGCTCGGTTCAATTGAAAACACATGAATTGCATTTGAAATTAGTTCCATAGAATCTAATGCTCCCGCATCAATGATACATGTCCATTAAGTCATCATTCATTAAATTTCAACCTCCTTAATTATTATGGCCCGCATGATATTATTAATTAATGATTTAATAATGATTTAAATGCTATAAAAGAAAGATTGGTTATAAAAAGTTGCAACCATCATAAAAATGTGCAATTCTTATGAGTAAGTTACAGTTCCTTCTAAGAGGTGCGACTCTTATGAAGATAAAATGTGCTTTGATAGAAGGCACCTAATGGTAGCCTATATAAATAGAGTCTAGATCTCTCTCTACCCAAGACAATGAACTTTGTATTCTATCTCCATCAAATAAAATACATTAAGAAAAGTGGGTCAGGGGGAGAAATCAAATTTCTTCATCTCTTCAACTTTTGAAACAATTATTTTCAACAGTATTGTTATGGATACATGTATGTCATCATTCCTATTATTTTGAAATATCGTAAAAATTAAAGATCCCCTATTTTTGAATTTCCACATAAAAAAATTACATTATCCCTAACGCTCCCTCCCTCCTAGCAGCCAAATCCTAGCATCGTTTCAAAGCCATTGTCAAGCCCTTGACGAGATCTGGCCATCGTTATCTAGATCTTACCAAAATTATGATAGCAAGACTAATACGGACTTCTCCTTTCGATATCACGTTGTTGTTTGGCTTATTGACAACCGATGACATGGAGCTAGGGACGCCAATCTGTTGTCTTCATAAATTCCCTCACCCCCTGATCACCAATAATCGAGTGACAATGGACACGCTATTATTCACTAGTATAAACTAGAAAAAAGAATCAATTGATACCCTAATATCGCTGTTATCCACTACTATACAAAAGGAAAAAAAAAATCATTTCATCACCTAATATCTCTCTCTCTCTCTCTCTCTCTCTCTCTCTCTCTCTCTCTCTCTCTCTCTCTCTCTCTCTCATGTCCTCATCCACGCGCTGCCACCGAGTGTCACGACTCCAGCCACCCAATCAATGGTGACATCCACTAGACCACCTCATCGCCAGCCTTGACAATGGAAGCGCCTCATCGCGCTCTACTATAGTCAGTATAGTCAGCAAGCTCACAAATGGAGTCGATTTTGGGGAGGGAGGGAGGGAGAGATAGATGAGCAACGGGGATGAAAGAGAGAGGAGAGGTGACTCCCCGTTGGGGGTGGCCTGATTAATGCAACGGCTGAGCTTGATTATCATAAGGGCATTGAGGATTAGGGGTAATTATTTTCCAATGGGCCAGTGAGGGTGCAAATACTTCCCACTCCTACTAAATCGAATCAAGGAACCCCATCCCCTGGTGAGAAAGGGAAGGTGAGAAAGTTTTACGGCTATTTAGGATTGATCAGTAAGGGCTTTTAAGTGGTTTACTTGCTCACTTACCTTGAAAAAGATAGCTATTCAATGGATCGAGAGGTCATTCACTTTCTTTGGATTCTCTAACATTGTATTCATACGAACTAATCCCGACAAGAACCAACCCCTTCTTCTGGAATCGAAAATTGGACCGGAAATGCTAGTCCACAGTTTGTGGAACCAGGGATCGCCAATCTAGTCCTAGGCCTATTAGGAACCGGACCAAGTGGGTCCAAGAACCGGTTGTTGTCCCTCGCATTCCCCATTTTCTAGCAAACACGAACTCCATGCCTCAACAAACAAACAACGAAACCCAGATAACCATAAACCGACTATTACAAAGCGAGAGAAGCTAGTGGACTGGAGACTAAAGTGCGAAAATTAAGGTTTATTGCAGAGAAATGGGAGCATGAAAAAGGAGTAGAGACAGAGGAAGAGCAAGTACCTCCGAGCCGGTGAGAAGAGGGCTTAGCGTTGAATAGTAAAGAGAACTTTTGCAATGGAAAACACAGTTAGTTGAAGCGAAAACAGAAATTGGGGGCAAACTCTCTAGTGGTTTTGTACAGAGGAAGAAGAAGAGTCAAAGACCAAGACGAAGATTGGGAGATGAGAGTTGGACGAGTGATTAGGGTTTTCTCCAATTCGGATCTCTAAGTAAGTCGTACGAAAATTATATTGCAAATTAGGGCAGTTAGGTAACCAGCGTCAAGATTGCAAGAAGCGAGAGGCAAATTAGTACTAGAGCCAAGGTTGAGAGTGAGCCGATGAGCGACAAGCGTCGAGCCTACAAGAGGATTGAGTATCTGGAGAGAGAGAGAGAGAGAGAGAGAGAGAGAGAGAGAGAGAGAGAGAGAGAGAGAAATAAAAGTTAAGATATAAATGTATGTATATTCTGGCGGCTTGGCTAGGTGGGTGGATCTATATTTGAAATCGGGAAGTGAACTAATATTCACCAACTCCAATTTTTAAGAATAAAGATCAAACTATTTCCCCTAGAAATTGCCCTAAACAGACCATTCAATTCGAACTCTTCCTTTGGATGATTCATTTTGCTCACCCCTACTAGAGGCTATGGCAACATGGTAAAAAACACGTAAGTGGATCATATACTTCGAGGAAGAGCGAAAGATGGGAGAACACTTTAAAGAAGGTTTCCTAATCATAAATTTAAATACCCGACTATCCTTCGTGGCAATGTTTTCGGAGATATAGTCTAACAATAAATCTTAGGGTATACTTGTTTGAGTAAAACAACTTTCCTCAAATTAATTTTCTGAACTTTCACACGTTTGATTTGTTGAAAATAATCAATCAATGGAAAATTGTTTACGATCAAAGAAAATATGCACACTCAAAATTAGGAAATTGAATTCCATAATCTGCAGATATGAGAAATACTTCTCAAAAGATATTTTTTCGAAAAATTTTTTTTTTTTTTAATTATGAAGCTTTCTTCGAAACATACGGTACTTTTAATTAATTCAACTAACTATGCCCTAAACACGTGTATACACGAACACATTCCATCTTGTTGTAAGTGGAAATTGCTCGGAATGATGAGATGTAACACACTATTTGTCGTGCTTTTTCTAGAGCTACCTTGATATTAACTAAGATATTGAAAATTAATTAAAAGTGCGCTGGAAAGTGGAAACACATCCAATCTTGTTGCCTTCTGGATTGTTTTCAGGAGATCTTGGAATCAAGACGGCACGAAGAGAAACAAACGCGTTCGGATGACGTCGTTTAAGTCAAATTGATATTCATTGATGACCCTGTCCTTTTTTTTTTTTTTTTTTTTTGGTCAGAAAGGAAAATATTATTACCAAAAAGTAGAAGGAGTGCTTTGCATAAGATCGAAAGACAACAATTCACGTAAAAACAAAGGAGGATTAAAGATCCAATCCGCAGGTAGCGAACTGGCTTGATGGACCTTCGCGGCCCGGTCTGCAACTTTGTTCATTTCCCTCCTGCAATGGACGATCCGAAGATTAGGGCAACATTGAAACAGCTCTATGCATTCTTTGATCAAAGCTCTGATTTCCCAAGGCGGCAATTCATTGTGGCAGATCGTCTCAACAAGAACAGAGCAATCAGTTTCCAAGGTCATCCGATCTGAGTTTTTGCCCTTGTTCTGCAAAAAGTGGAGCGTGTGGTTTAACGCCGTCGCCTCCACTTCCAAGGCCGAGGAAGCGACCACAAATCGAGCAAAGCCGTCGATTAAAAGGCCTGATGAGCTTCGACAAACACAGGCGATCGATGCTTCTCTGCTTTGAGGCTGGTAAGTTGCATCAATATTGAGTTTCATTTCGTCGTGATCTAGCGGATGCTAGAAGGAATGATGATCTGTTTCTGCGTGCCCTTTCTCTGTTTCTGCCGAGATGGATTTCGATTTGCTATGGCGTTGGCAAAGGCTGTCTGCACTATGCGGTGCGGTTGGGGTTATTGCTGGCGAAATATGAAGTTATTGCGGGCCTTCCAAATGTACCAAAGGATGGATGCGATCGTTTCCAAGTCAGGTGAGTCACCTTTATGTTATGTTAAATTGACCAGCCATGCTTCTATCCGATAAACTGCTCTGATATTCTGCTGTATGTTGATTTATGGATGTTCCCATATTTGTTGTGTCCAAGGGCAGAATAAGAACAAATGTTCTGGTGATTCAATAGCCTGATTTTCGCATAAACTGCATATAGGATCTTGTATAATGTGTCGATGATGAAGGTTTTCTCGAGTAGGCAAGGCGTTATTACATACTGACCATAGGAAAGAACGGATTTTTGGTGATGATTTCATATTCCATAATGCATTCCACAATCTGTGAGGTATCTGAAAAGAGGAGGACACTTGATTTGAGTTGTGATTGATTTGTTGCTTCCTTAGGATATTATAACAGCTCTTTACTATGAAAGATCCATTTAGCTTGCCTCTCCAGATAAGTCTATCATTTATATGTTGTGGCCGAATTGGAATAGACATAATCTCTGCTACAATATTACAATCAAAATGCTGTCTTAGAAGGGAAATATTCCACTCATTGCTGTTTGGGACCATGAAACCTGCAAGCTTTTCTGGTTCTCCTCTAGGGGCTGGTCCCCTTATGATTCCATATGCCAACCATATATCCTGTTGAATGTTAATAAGAGTTCCATCCCCCACAAACCATTGCATGTATTCCTCTATCGAATCCCATCCTAGTAGTATGCTTTGCCAAATCCATGAGGGGCGAGTACCTTTCGAGGCATTTCTGAAATCTTGAAAAGGAAAATACAGTCCTTTCAAAACTTTACTAGATAGAGATAAAGGTTGTTGTGATATTCTCCATGCTTGTTTGCCTAGTAAGGCTTTATTGAAAGCAATAAGGTCTCGAAAACCCAAACCCCCTTCATCTTTTCTATTTTTAAGTGCATCCCACTTCATCCAATGAATACCAGAACTATTATTACTAGATTTCCACCAGAATCTGGAAATTTGCTGTTCAATTCTTTTACAAATGGACACTGGTATCTTGAAAATAGACATAACATAACTAGGAATTGCCTCACAACAGATTTAAGCAAAACTTTCTTGCCCCCTTTAGATATCAACTTCTCTTTCTAGCCTTCAAGCTTAGATTGCACCCGACCCAATATCCACGAAAACATTTCCTTCTTAGAATGTCCCTAATCTGAAGGTATACCAAGATACTTGCTAGTTTTGTCTAGCAGTGGGACTCTAAGTTCTCTGGCTAAATTCTCTTGTAAATTAATAGGACACAACTTACTAACAAACATACCTTATTTGTTTCGATTCACCAGTTGGCTTGTGGCTAAGCAGTATTCATTGAGCACATTAGCTAAATTCTGGCACTTTAGGGTCTTTCCAGCTAGGAAGAAAATAGCGTCATCTGCAAAAAAACAAATGGGATAGAACAGGGCACTAGTGGTTTAATTTAATACCTTTTAGACTTCTCATTTCCACTACCTGATTGATAAGCAAGGATAATGCATTGGCCATCAAGATAAATAGATAAGGCGATAGAGGATCACTTTATCTCAGACCCTGTGACGGATGAAAATAGGGTAGAGCTTCACCATTGAATTTTACACTTAAGGAGACTGTTGAAATACATTACACAATCCAGTGAACCCATCGGTCATGAAATCCAATTTGGAGAAGATAGTCTCTAAGAAAATCCCACTCAACCTTGTCGTAAGCCTTTTGCATGTCTAATTTGAGCACCACCTGAAATTGTTTGGTTCTTTTATGAGTCCTAATATGGTGAAGAACCTCTTGAACCACTATGATGTTATCTTGAATTTGACGCCCGCTGACAAAAGCGCTCTGTTCTAGCGCTATTAGCTGTGGTAGCAAAGGCTTGAGTCGATTTGCAAGGACTTTAGAGATAATTTTGTAGATAAAGTTGCATAGACTTATTGCTCAAAACTGATCTAGCTTTTCTAGGTTGGATGTTTTTGGTATCAGGGAAATATGAGTCCTATTGTAGTCCGGTAACATCACCCCTGTTTGAAAAAATTGTTGCACGGCCATATAAACATCATCTTGTACTATATCCCAATGAGAATGATAAAAAGCCCATTCAAACCATCTGGACCCGGTGCTTTAGCTCCGCCTAATTGAAAAATTGCTATGCGTACCTCTTCTCTAGTAACCTCTGCTACAAGCTTCTCATTCATCTCCGCTGATACCATTGGATTGCATTTTGCGATGGTATGGTTGTAGTCTCGTGCCCTGAGGTTGTATATAATTGCTGGAAAAAGGACAATGTCATCTCCTTAAGCTGTTGCTGATCTCTAACCCATCTGAGTTGATCATCTTGTAACATGCATATTATGTTTTGCTGTCTTCGTTGAATAGTTGATGCATGAAAAAAGTGTGTGTTTCTATCCCCCCACTTAAGCCAGTAAACCCTTGAGCGCATTGCCTAAAATTGTTCCTCCTGCTGCCACAATGTTTGAATTTGCTGCTTCAGATTGGCTATTAACTCCTGGTCGTGCTGTCCATACGACTGATGTATTAATGATTGAAGCTGATATTGCATGAGACTTATCTGTTCTCTAGCATTAGCAAATTTCGAATGGCTCCACGATGAGAGGGCAAAGGAAGTAGCTCGGAGCTTTTTAAGAAAAGTCATTGGACCAAGCTGCTGGGAAGCCTCAGATTTAGCTACTATGTCTCGACACTCCTTGTCCTGAAGCCAATAAGATTCGAAGTAAAAGGTGCGTCTTTTTCTAACACCAACAGCTTTAGTTAACAAGAGAAGAGGGCTGTGATCAGAAGCAATTGCTGGCAAGGCCAATACTTTAGCAAAAGGATAGGTGATTCTCCATTCCTCAGTACATAACATTCTATCCAACCATTCTTTCACAATATTCTCACCATCTCGATTATTTGTCCATGTGTAGGCATAGTCTTTGTTGCCCAAGTCCATTAAAGAACAATCATTGAGGAGTTCTTGAAATGACTGCATACGGTAAGGATCAGTTAGACGCTTCCCTATTTTCTCCCATGGGTATAATATATCATTAAAATCACCAACACACAACCAAGGGAGAGCATTCTCATTACTAATTAGTCGTAATTCTTCCCAAAATTGTTGCCTAATATTAGTGACTGCTGGCGCATGGATACAAGTAAGGCGCATTACAACTGCCACTTCCCACCTCCAAGTCTGTGCAAATCAAGTCAAAAAAGTTTGAAGACTGATGAACCAAGTCCATAGAAACCTTATTATTCCAAAAAAGTGCTAATCCACCCGCCAAACCAACAGGGTGTTCAATTAGACAGTCAAAGAATTTCAGCATCTTCTGCAAGTAAAGAATCTGCCTTTCTTGGTTCTTGGTCTCCATTATAAACAAAATGTCAGGCTTTTCCTGGGTCACGAAGACCCTAAGAGCTCGAACTGTCAGGGGATTGCCTGAACCCTGACAGTTCCAGCTGATTAACTTCATTATTCAAAGCGTGGCTGTTTTGGGCCAGCCACCATAGCCCATCCGAGGGATTCATGTGCCTCCATGACAGGAGTCTCTTGAAGAGAGGATCCATCGAGTCCTTCTGGGAGTTGGGTAGGTAATTCGTGTGAGGTGTGTTTAGCTTTTTTGATTGGGCCTAACCTTGCACTCAAGATTGAACTCTTTGCTTTTTTGGCCTTGTGAGAACTAGTAGCCAGTTCGGTTATGTGACTCTTTCGCTGGTATTGTACTGGTTGATCTTTGTCTCGCTCGCTTCTTGAAGAATCTACAACCAGGGGTTGCCATCGAAGGGGTGTTACAGCTATAATGAGCTGATTACACTCAGGTACCTCAACTATCTGTTTGTCCTTCTTGTTATGTGCTTGGTCCAAAGAAAGCGATGAGCCATGTTTCTGTGGTACAATAATCTGAGTAGGAGGAATCTGTGCAGGAGGCTGAGGGGTTTCCGAAATGGTTTCGACATCGTCGTCCAGCATGTGATGAGGCTCATAAAAGGTACACCAAAATGGGCTATGTGTCTTAACCTCCACCCGGAGCCATGAACCATAATACATACTGTCAAGGTGTTTCAGTGCACTATCTTCCAAAGGAAAGTCTAGACAGTACATCACATAGTGTCCCAATTTGCCACAAGAATAGCAAAAATGGGATAATTTTTCGTATCGAAAATCTAACCAAAGAGTCTTCCCTTCCAATTTGAGCAGAATCCTTGTTTTCAGAGGCTGTTGGAGGTCCATTTCAACACGAGCCCTTACTGCTTTGAAAGTAGACCCATCTCTTTGGTCAACTTTGACGTCTATAACCCTGCCAATATGCCTAACTGCTTTGCGGATTATTGACTCAGTGCAATGTTCAAGAGGTAGGCCGAAGACTTGAACCCAGAACGCACAGGACATAAAATCATAGCAGTGCAATGGCGTGTTCGGGACCCAAGGTTTCAGAATAACGAGATGATTTGCAAATAACCAAGGTCCGTTTTCTAGTATACGCTATTTTACATCCTCCGTTTTGAATCGCACTACATAAATACCATCTTCTGCTTGCGAAATTGACATTTGAGCTGGACACCATGCCCTCTGCATAGAATTTTGAAATGCCTGGAAATTGACAGTTGAATTAGTCAGGATTTTACCTACTAAACTGAGACGGCATTCCTCTAGTTTTTCTGTAGGAGCGGCCTCATCCCAAACTTCAATCGGCTGCTCAGACCAAAGACGACTCATCCGGCAACACAGAGCAGCAAGTTGAGCGTCCTCTTCATCACCAGGGGTGTCCATTTCACCAATACGGGCCGATACGACAAATTAATAAGGTGATGAGTGGAATGCACGAACCCTCGGTCCACCAATGCAAAGATAGGCGGAGTTGACCATCGGTGGAATGAGAAAACCCTGGCGAGCTTCCTGCTACTTCAGACTTAAGGGTAATTGACATGCAAGATCCAATTTAAAGAAAACAAGGATGGGGGTGACCCAGAGATTGAAGGTTCATGAGTGGGTAAGAAGCCATAACGAGAAATAGAGACTGAGCGAGGGGATGGAGCGGAAAACGGAAAGGAGTAGATGATTAGGTTTTCAGTTGAGGAAGACGAGCTACCAAAAGGTAGAAGAAAGCTCTCACTAGAGGGAGAGAAACATTACTAAGTATATTGTTACTGCATCTGATCTCTAGTCAAGTCGCCGATGCAGACAGCTGTTGATGCTAATGCTTCTCCTTTTTTTCTTTTGTTTTTTGCGAATTTTTTTGATAAAATATGGCATTTTATTATTACTTTAAATTAAGATAGTATTACTTATATATGATAGGGAGCTGCCATGGACAAATGGAAATAGCACATCATAAGGGACAACAATTGGATTTCGCTTTTGTACAGCTTCTCTCGTCCATTGCCAGTTCATTTTGAGGGTGATGAAGTTTTTCATTTTCGTTTTCTTTTTCTTTTTTCTTTTTATTTCTTTCTTTCTGTTTCGGAAAAAATGAGAGTAAAAATTAGAATCCATTTTACCAAAAATGGGTGCTGACCTAAGCAATGAAAAATCTTTTACCAAAAAAAAATTATAATTTGTTTTTTGTGAGAGTGGTTCATTGGGTTTCCGGATGGAAATTTAATGGGTTTAACAAAGAAGAAGAACAATAAATTTAAAGGTATAAATTGTAGATGATGGAAACTTAAAAGACAATAGCAATTACATCGGGAAAATGTGTTTCGGATGATAAATAACATTTTCAATAATCACGGCAGTTTTTTATAATTGACTAAAGATGACTTCTCATAAGCAGTTAATACTCTAAATACCATCACAACTGCATTTTCGCAACTCTAGGCTTCTCATCCACACTTAGGTTCTATCTACAAGGGTTACAACTCATGAGGCCATTAAGTTATGCGATCACAGCTTGACATCCATGCTTCATATTCTTTAATCTATCTTCTTTCTTCTTTCCTCATTTTCCCATTTCCAACACTTAGGACGCGTTTGGTAACGTTTATGTTCCAGAAAACAATTTTTGAACATAAATATTTTTTTTCTATTTCTATTCTCAGAAACAATTTCTAAGCATAAAAACGTGCTTGGTAACTGCAAAAAAAATCTATTCGATGATTAAAAATGTGTTTGATAAACTTGTATAATTTTGTTATTTCTTTTAATTTTTCTATATTTTTATTATATTTTTCATTTTCTTCTTTTTTTTCTTTTTTTCTTTTTTCTTTTTTCTTTTCTCCTCTGTGGCCGATCACCAGCCACGATGGTGGCCAGCGAGCTCACCGAAGCCTCACCAAGCCACCGCAAGGCTCGGCCTCGCTAGATTTGGGTGAGGCCAAGCCTCGTTGGTGGCCTCAGTGGCCAGACAAGCCTCGCTAGGCCACCGGTGAGGCTCAACCTTGCCCGGGCGACGCGAGGTCGGCCTCACCCTAGCCTAGCGAGGCCGAGCCTCACGCCGGCCGACGAGGGCGAGGCTCGGCCTCATCGGCCGGTCGTTAACCATGGCCAAGGTCGGCGATCGACCAAAAGGAAGAAGAATGAAAGAAAAAAGAAAAAATAGAAAAATTGTTTTTTTGAAATTATTCACGGAACAAGTAATTTTTTTCTACTTCTTATTTCTGTTCCAAATCTGTTATGGAGAACAAAATTTTTACCAAACACAATTCTGTTCTTTTTTGTTCCCCAAAACAAAAGAACATAAATTTTTGTTCCGAAAAACAGAAACACTTTTTAACAAACAGACCCTTAGTCAAAATTATAATAATTGGCTATATACTAGTTTTGTCATCAAACGAGATTATCCATCAACCATTTATCATCATGTATCAACAGTGGCACTTCATGGTCGTCATTAATCATCATTCATAATCATCAATGAGCTTTTTCCACTGTCACCAACGATTACGAGTCGATAATCATATCGATTCCATTAACCCAAACCAAGTCTGTGTCGATAATAAAAGAGTTGATTTTTTTTTTTAGTAAGCAGAATTTACCATAGAGCCACTTACAATGGAGAAACTAAATGATGTTAATTGACGCTATTGAAATGTAATGGAATGTCCATTGCTTCCAACCATGTGCTTGGTTGGCATCATTGGTATGGAAGGAGATGTCCAAATGGAATGCCCGTTCCTTCTCGTGATTCCTCCATTTAGATGGAGGAAGGCCCATTACATTCTTTTTATTTAACCCAAGAATTAACAAATAAAGTTACACAACCAATAAAACACTAATCATTAATTTTATTAATTTCTATACGTAAAATAATTAGGCACGCTATTAAAAATCTTATTATAAAATATATCCGAATACTTCAATAAATTATTTATTGACCAAAAAATAGTATTTTTTTTTTTATGATTCATTTTATTATAATAGTATCATAGATGATGACGAATATGGTTCGCATTATATAATTAATAATTATAACTTGCTTCTGAGAAATATTTTTAATCATTACATTCAATAACTTATAATTTAATAATAAAATATTACTTTAAAAGATAATAATTATAAACTATATTTAAGTAATATCGATCAATTGTCACTTTATTCAATCATGGATAGTAATTAGCAACTTCAAATTACAGTGAATAAACTATAATCGATGTTTAACATGATTAATATTGAGAATTTCATAATTATAAATCGTATTAATAGAAAAAGCTATTATAGTATTGAATAGATGTACATCAAATACATTAATTCTCAATCAATCGCATTCCTACCACATTTTTCTTATAACCAAACACAAAAATCCTCATACCCTTCAATTCCGCAGTTTACCAAACAAAGATATCAAAATCCCCATCCATTTCATCGTACCCAGCAGAAGATAAAAACTTTTCCACATCCACTATTCGTTGCACGGCCAGCAGGTAACTAGCTAACCATGGAAAAAAATTAACTTTTTCAACTTGTGTTTTATTTTGAGTAATAAAAAAGTCCTACAATCCGCAGTTTTATTCACTGCTAAATGGATATAATAACAATCCCAAACACTACCTACGTTTCAAGATAATCGAGATTTCTACTTGTTTGTTGGGCCAGAGGTACTAAAGTATTGAGAATAATTCAAGTATAGATTTTCAAGCTGGTTCATCGCACCACTATTGGAATTTGGACTGGCCTAAGAATTTTGTGATACAGAGGTCTCGTTAAATTGCATTGGAGTGGACTCGATTCTGTTGGGCTTGGGCCCATTTGGTCTCTCTGTAAATCTCTTTTTTTCCTAGTCGTCTCGTAGTATAGTGGCGTTAGAAAGCCAGCATTTGTAACCACGCTTAAGCTAAGCATCGTCTGGAGTATCCCATCGAGCTGCCTATTTTCCCCGATTCAATTCAGTATCATCCAATTTGAGGCACCCCGTTTTGATCGGTTCAGTCGATCCGATAGTATATGACACGATGGTTTTTTATGACACATCGATCTTGTACGACATTATAGTAAAAATATTAATACAGTGTCTCGAAGTAAAAGGAAAAATTATGCCAAATATAAAAACTGAAAGGCTAATTGTCCAAAAGCGATTGGTGATAAAGCACGAGATCACAAATGAAAAGGCACACCTATTAAATCCCCAATGAAACTACTAAAAAGCAACAAGATAATTGAGAAAATTGTCCAAAATGTCATAAACTTGTTGCATTGTGGTCTATTCAATCATAAACCTTTTAATTATACTAATTTAATCATAAACCAATTGTACCACAACCAATTTAGTCTTACACCTTTCAATTATGGTAATTTAGTTATAAACTTTTTAATGATTTGTCAATTTAATCCTAAATCTTTAACGATTTACTAATATAGTCATTATGGCTAATTTTGGCATAAAATCGTTGAGAATGTGGTCTAGTCATGCCAGTCATTTTACGTGGTGCGGTCGAGGCTAATATGGACAATTTTGAAAATTATTTCAAATTTGTTATTGATTTTTTTTTTTTTTTTTTTTTTTACACAAGGCCGGCGGGGCCACAAAGCCCTCATCGGCCGCAGGTAAGGGTTGTGGCTCTCACTGAATCTAAGCAATGGTGTCACAAACTCTCACCCACTCTTGTTGTGGCTAGGGCAAGGTGGTCGACAAAGGTGGTTGACCTTGTGTGAATAGAAGACAAAGAAAAGAAAGGGAAAATAGATAAAAATTAATAAAAAATTGAAATAGTTTTAGAAAAATTAAAAAATATCCAAATCAGCTTTGTTCGCATCATAGAGAATGGCCATGACTAATTAAATGCCATATTAACAATTTCAATCAAAATTAACCAGAATGACTACATTGACAATTTATTAAAATGTTGAGAACCGAATTGACAAATCGTCAAAAGATTTATAATAAAAAAAAATGACACAAATGATCTCTAAACTTTTGTCCAATGCTCAATTTGGTCCTTAAACTTTTAATTTGTTCAATGTGGTTTCAAAGTTTTAGTCCAATGTGCAATATAATTCCTAAACTTTTAATTTATTCAAATCCTTGAACTTTTAGTACTTGTTCAATATAGTTTCTAAATTATATGAAAATATTTAACGTAGTCATTTTCCATTAATTCAAAATAAAGGACTATATTAAACATTTCCATACAGTTTAGGGACTTTATTAGAAATGCGTACCAAAAGTTCATGGACTATATTGACCAAATGAAAAGTTCAAGTACCACATTTCATATTAGATTGAAGTTTAAGGATCACATTGAAAAAATTAAAAGTTAATTGATCAAATTGTACATTGAGCCAAAGTTAAGAGATTATTTGTGTCATTATCTCAAAGATTGATGATTAAATTAGCACAATTGAAAGGTTAAAAATTTAATTAGTTGTCATACAATAAGTTTAGCACTAATTTGGCACAATTGAAAGATCTAGGATTGAATTGACCACCATATTATCTATAGATTAAAAACTTTCTAGATAATTTTTCTGGAAAAAAGTCTTGAAAAGATTTTGTAGTGTTCTTCTTCAACTTTTGAGTTTGAGTTTTGCTCTTTTTTTTTCTTTTTTTGGCCAATAATTTTCTGCTTCTTTTCCCCACACGTTTTTAGACTTCAATACCGAACAGCAAGAGGGCCATTCCAAGCTTCTCGTATCGCTGGCCTTGTCTTTAAATTTTTAAAAGGATATATATCGTAGTAACTCGAACTTGCTTGTTGCGATAAGGCGAGCGATCGAACAAAATATAGACGGAAGAAGAAAATAAATCGGACATCAAATTTATGTGGTTCAGTCGTAAAGACCTACATCCACGGGGAAAGCAGCAGCGAATTTCACTATAGAT